>NC_080595.1:37295100-37607259 GCF_027887145.1 Ammospiza caudacuta
GCAACCAAGTGGAAGCGACTACTTACTCCCTCTTCAAAGTTTTCATATTCCATAGGGACAAGTAGCCATCAGAAAATCCCACAACGAGCTGGTTGCTTCTGCTTATGTAGCACAGGGTTGACACTGCTGTTCCTGAAGGACTTCGCAACTGAAAACAGAGATGCCTCCCTTCCCTGGTCACAGCTTCTCTTCTTTGTGGAACTTCAGCAGGAATTCTAGTGACAACTTCTAGATCTGAACACATAAAAGCAGGAAAGAAATTAATGCATTATGCCACTTCAGTTGCATTTTAAACTGATGTGATTATACAACGTGTATAATCTAGTTCTGCAAATGGAACGCCCATTTGTGCAGCATCTTTTTTGGCTATTCCTGTTTCTGCACCAATTCAGAGAACAGAAGGACTCTCCAATGGGACAGGTATTCTCTCTCCTATTTCAAAACTGGGTACAAGTGTAACCATTGTAGACAAATTCCTTTATTGGACCTCATGAGGAAGCTACTTGAAGGGATACGAACACCTGAAGCCACGCTTACAACACCCAAAACAGTGTCTGAAATCTAAAAACACAAACTGCAGGATTCATTTACCCAAATGAAGGACTTTTGATAAGCCAGATTTATTTTAAAACACAAGCCTAAAGCCTGCCCCAAGCCATTGATGGAAACAGGACAACACTCCCAAGGAATCTGGTACCTCTGACACAACTTCCTATCACACAGCTGCACTGACTCAAATGGAAAAATTCCTACCTCCCACTGGCAAGAATCACAGGGAAAAAGGGATGTGGGCAGCAAGGGCCCTTCTGAACATCAGCAGGAGCATTAAGCCACTCCATTTCTGGATCAGTTCAGAACCACACCATGTCAAACTGCTGTCTGCAGTCAGCAGTGGGCAGTGTCAGAAAGGCCAGCAGCCAGTCAGCACGCTGGCATCTTCACTGGGATACAAGCTGGGTTTTGAAAGGAAACACATTTTCTTACTTCTAAATTCAAGTTTAAAAACTGCAGCTTACCTGATGCTTCTACTTCATTCTGACTGCCAGATAAATCATCCAAACAAAGGTCAACCAGAAGGACGTGGCCAACATCTGTGGCCACTGCTGCCACGCCAAAGAGCCACCGCAGACTCTGGTGCAGGTGCCGCGTGCTCACGCTGGCTCCGCCGTCATTGCTGATGGGCTCGATGGCAGTCACCTGCAGGGAACGGCACGCTAATGTCAGAGCCTGTGACAGCCCCAGGAGGAACCCTCAGAAGGGAAGCCAGCACCAGCACATCAGAAACAGGACAGGAAATACAGGTTCATAAGACTTAAAACCAAATCATTGCTCCCTACTGTATCAAGCAGAAAGGAAATTAATAGAAAGAAAGCTCTCTCCACTTCAATGGCATATTCCGTCTTTACAGCTTACCAGTTTCCATTTCCTACTTAGAAATAATTGCATCTAAGAAGAGACATGAAATCAATTACATGCTAGAAGGTTTACCATGTGTAAAGGACTTAAATAATAAAGGCAAAGCTAGATCTAGTTCTCCCACTACTCAAAGTCAATCAATCAGCACTGTGATACAGTCCAGGCCTTGTTTACCCTGCATTTTGTAAGCTAAATCAGAGCTGCAATGATACAAGGTAGTGGCTGTGGGGTATACCAGATACACCATTTCCATGGGGATGATACATTCCTAGAAAGGGTTGGAAGGAGATGCTGAATAACTAAAATCTACTCTGGCTCTCACTTTGACTGATAATATCCAACAAAAATTCTAAATGCACACCAGCACTCTTACAGATGGCAAGGCAAACTGTAAAAGGCAACCTAAACCAACAGCAAGAGACCAAACAAGAACTTGCTCAGCCTGAGGCAGGAGCTCTCTCTGCTCCCTGACAGGCCAAGCACTGCCCACAACCTCAGCACAAGGTGAACAGACCCTGCAGCACCCACAGCACACCCAGGACAACACTGACTGCTCCAGCAGAGACACAGGCACACCAGGGCTCCGGCACTCAAGGAGCAGGACAACACAAGAACAGGGGCTATCTTCTGGCCTCTTACAAATGCAGCACCATGAAAGCAGACAGCTTTACATCAGCAACACGGGTTTGTCTGAAACAAAGACGTGAGTGTCACAAGGTAGTCCATCTTGTTATATAGCTTATTTACCCCAGAAATGGGAAAAATATCCAAACTTATAGGGTCCCTGAGGTTTTCTTCTATCCTGTATCAAGCACTTGCTTATGAACTGCATTTGCCTGGCCACCTACTATACAATCCACCTTTCACTTTGAACACAAGAACTCCAACCTTAGAAGTATCTTTAGTTATTTAGTAAACTTGGTTTTCTTTCAGATTTCTCATGATTCAAATTAAATTTTTAATCCTCTCTGCTGCTCCAAGGACTAATGAAAGTATTTTGATTACTCAGATTCGTGTGTTCTAAGCATTGGTGACCAAAGAGGAAACACAGAACAAATCTTGCTGTGCAATTAGCCAAAGTTGAAGTGTTGCTTGTGAGTTCCTTTCAAGTTATTTTCCTCATTGTACAACTGGCTCCAAATGAATCTTTACTAGTTTTGCATAGGCTTCCAAAAATGTTCCCTGATTACTTCAATTTTCCATGTAGAAGCTCCTGAAATGACATATTTTTCCACTATGATATGCACTGCTTTTTCTTATTCTCCTAGTGCTTTGCCAAGTCATTCTGGGAAAGAACAAAGAAAACTTTTCTCAGCTCACTGAATCTGAATGCTGCCCTTCTGCCTCATACGAACCAGGAAAATTTGGGAAAATACCATGCAACAGTTCTGAAACATGCAACTGTTAGAAACCAGTTTGATGTACTTCATGTTTTTAATTCAGAATCCAATTCAAATCACACTCATCAACATTTTCAGTCTCCTGTTGCATCTCATACACACATCAAGAGGGCATAGAGACACACTCACAGACACATGCAAAGACATTATGCCAAAATTCTTTCTAAGCTCCTGAGCCTGGGTTTTTAAACTGATTTATTTATTCTCTGAACGACTCAACATCCATTCTTACACTAAAAAGCATTCACACAGTCACAATAAACATCCTGCATTAATACACTAACAACTTGACACCTTGGAGCAGTTGCTCTAAATTAAACTGTACAACTTAGCTGTAAACAGAACTTATACCTGTTGAGAAAATAGTCCCAAAAACACAGTGCTCATTAAAGGTTTAAAAGATTAAAGACAGAACTGCAGAAAGTAATGTTAAGAACCACCTTTAAAAATAATCAATTTTACCTTTAAAAATAATCAATCTGAAAATCAGAGAAACATTCATACAAATCAATCCCCCCCAAACAATACATTACATAATATACAAATATGAGTTTCTGAAAGAATTCAAAACATATGGACAGCAGCCAAGTGCACATTTTATCTTCTTGTTTTTGCTTACCCTTACTCCCACTCACAGCCTGAAAGTTAAGACTCCAATTAGCAATACCTGTGTCCTGACTATGAACTAACACAATACCAAAGACATAGGAAGAAAAACATAAGCAACAGACCAAACATACTTGTAATTCTGAGCTTTCAGGGCTTAAGAGCAAAACCTTCAGAGCAGCTTTGGCTTTATTTCAAAATTCCTACCCCTCATCACCCAACAACCAACTCTTTCTTGCAGGGCTTCATCTTGGCTCCTGAATCAGTTTTTGTGGTATAGAACAACTCTCTAACATAACTGATTGTTGGAATTAGCTTCTATTTCAAAACACTTCCAAAGCTATGGATTCAATGTGCAACATAGTTCTTACCTCTTAACCTTTGATTTTTCCCAGCTTACTTAGATAAAGAAGTAAAACCTAACACACTAACATCACTTACCAAAACATAATTTACTTAAGTTCATGCTAGCACACAGCCTGCTTTTCCATCTACAACTTGAGCAGATAGCAAAACAACACACTGGAACACTGACATTACTTGTATCTTTAGAACTTAACACAAATGCTCACTATGACTAAAAAGACTTTGATCTGTACTCTAGTAAGTCAAACCAAATAATGTTAGGGAAAACTGAGTAGTAAATAAGTATTTATTAGCTGCAGATTCTAAGATGATAAAAACACAGTGAATCTTGATGTTCTGATAACTTAATCTGATTCTCATTTCCATTACATTAATGAGGCCCAGGGACACAGCATCATTTGAATTTGAGTTACAGAAGGCAGAAAAAATTATTGACATTACACCACTGCATCCCATCTACACAAACACAATATTCAACAAGCAGAGACTAAAGGACTGCAGACTGAAAGTAAATCTGCCAACTATCTGACAGATAACTCACTAAAATCTTTTTTCCAATCCTAAGTTAACAGAAAAATCTGTTCTGTTCCCACATCACCTGCTTCCTAGTCTGAGATTGATGGGAATGTATCAAAGTCATTAACGGCACAATGCTGGGAGTCGGACATACTTTAAGGACAGTATTCGGGACAGAAATTAGCCATTTAGAAAAGGAATATTACAGACAATTTGAGTATTCCTTTTTGCTCTGAAAAAAAATAAAGGTTTTCAATGCCTTTTTTTTTAAGTGGAGAATTTCATGATTATATGCTCTACAATGGTTTTTTTTACTATCAGTAAGGTCACAGGATAATGCAACTGCCAAGTCCAAGATTTTACATCAAGGCTCTCTTGACTGGATAATCTGAACTGACAATATGTTAAAGCAATATAAAAAGGATAAGTCATACAAAGAGATGCACAAGAGCTTTTCCTGAAACAGGATTATGCAGCACCAAACAACACAAAACCTTCATTCCCCCAAAAAGATACATACCCTTCCTGGAAGAACAACTGCTTTAACCACTCTTGAGATCCCAAGGTCGTAGAGACAGAGAACACTTCCCTCTGCTTCCTCCAAGCCAACCAGGAGCCCAGTCCTCTTCTGCCAGGAGAACTCCTTCACCACGCGCACGGCAGGAGGCTGCTCGCTGACCCCGCTGAAGCGATAGGCAGAGAGCCGCTCCCCTGTCACCGAGTTCACCACCTCCAGCTGGGGGCCACACGCCAGCCACGCCAGGCCACTTCTGCCTGCAGGGCAACAGCAGCAGCGCTCACCAAGTGCCAGCAGCACAACTGCAGCAACAGCCAGGGCACTGCCCTTCCCTCAAATGCAACAGAGGGAAAGGCCAACCTACCCACACCTGGACAATCATTTTAAATCACCCACTGCAATCCTCGACCAACACTTCTTGAAATTAATAACCCCATGCTTTTGCATTTCTACTTGTCAGTCCTGCACTCAAGAACATTCACTCCTTGGGAGAAAGATTACAATAGCCTGAGCTCCAGTCTATACACCATAATTGGCCTGGTTTTGCTAAAAAACACCCAAATATGTACAGGAATACAAGTCTCAAAGCATACTTCAAATGCAGCCCATCTAAACCAATCCAGTTCCAGTTAAGAATTTTGCTTGACACAAGACTACTCTGGGCAGGGATTTGGACAGGAAATTATCTTAAAATGGGCACTGCATGTGTAATTCCAACTTTTACATGAGCTGATCCCAGAAAGAATTTAACAAGTGGTGTTTCACCAAAGAGTTTAACTCTTGCTCCTCTACTGAGGGACTTCAAGCTCAAAGGAAGGATGAGCTCCACTACTGCAACTACAGTCAGGTAGATATGATTCTACCTGGTCTTAACAGAAGCCCAGACATCCAGACAGGCATCCAGCTCTACCTTCAGATCACCTAGAAAGTCAACTGCCTAATCTGCTTAGCTGTTCTCAGCAACTCTCACTGGGTCCTCAGTCTGCATCCTATTAAATACCTTGGAAACACATGAGCTGGTAAAAAGAAATTTGTCCCAAAACAACACTATTTCTTCCTTGAAAACTGCCTTCCATTTCATTCAGAACTGAGGAGGGCATGGTCAGCTCTGTTATTTAAATAGCACAGGACTGGAGCAGGCTGTTGCACTTTCAATGCTTCTAATTGTTAAAATATCCTGTTAGCACTGTCAGAACACCTGATCCATTTTACTTAACAGAACCAACCTGATGCCATGACCCTGTGCTTCAGGCAGTAACAACTTCACACCAAATCCAAATTTAAAGGAAAATACAAAAATGCTCACCTCCAGAAAACTTCCCACACAGCACAGAGTCTAGGGTGATCTCATCCTCCCCAAGTGCCTCAACAGTCACCTCTGGAAACTGCAGCAGACTGCTCGTTACCTGAGCCGTTAGGTCTCGCATTCTTCACTGGAGATAAAGAAAAAAAAGGCAAAGAGACTCACGTCAGCCATAAATATCTTTGAGACTGACCCAAGCTTCATCAGTATGCAGTGACAAATCTCACAGACATCGTCTGTAGCTCTTTTTTGCTCAAAAGAAATGGCACTTGGGACAGTTTATCATCTCACAGCAGAGCAAAAGGAGAATCTTGAGCATTTCCAATGCATACGAGATCACCAACAAAAAGTGACAGAGAGGGATAAACAAGATAACAGGGAAGAGAACAACACACCGAGTTCAGGCTTACTCATACAGGTTAGCAAGATGTGATCTCAGAAAAATCATATTTCAAAAAGCTTCTCGGTAAGAGGTACAACTCTCTGCCCTTTCCCTTGATTTAATACAGTATTATTTTTGTCAGCTGTCTTCTAGTAGATGTCACAGACCAGCCATATCTTGTTTACTTTTTGCATGCTTATTTTTGGCATTCAGGAATACAAAGTTCTTGACCAAATTCATCCTCAAATTTTTCTAGAAAACATACTGCTAAAACTTTCAAGTAATACTGACTTTCACAGTTGATCAATTAGAAGTACTTTTCCATACATTTAAGAGGTAAATATAACACAACACTTCAAAATACTGTTCTTTTTCTCTGCTGAAATCTTTATATTTCTTATTCTAGTCCCTTCCTTCCTATTGCCTTTCCTTATCACATCTCTGCAGTATTAGAGAAAAAATTTCTAGACTTCAGACAGTTTCATGCTCCTACATGTGCTCCACAAGAGTTCACATTTCAGTATGTCAAGACAGATTTTTTTTTTTCCTGGAGAAACTGAAGAGCTGAACTAATTTACAGGATTAAACAGGTGGCTAAATATGAGATAATCCATATGCATGGAAATACAAATTACTTTAAGTATCTATGTTTTGCAAGTCATCTGGCTTATAGAAAAGGCCTCTGGTAGACAAGGCAAATTCAACTGTCAGGTTCAAACAGTACTGCTCTCTTCATGACATCTCAAGGTATTATACACAGGCCACCAGTGCTGGGTTGCACTACTGTACCTGCTGCCAGCAGGACAACAAGCACATGAAGCACAGGAAGGGTAAATCAGGGTCCCGCACTAAGCACAAGTCAACATTTTGACAAAAATGCTGCTGATGGCAAAGCCACTACTGCAGCCAGCCAGCCTGACCACTCTGCCAGCATTCACTACTAGCACAGATCAGGTTCCAAGTGGGACAACTCACTTGCAGTAGTTTTGCTGAGTTTCTCTTTTGGTACTTGCCATCAGTTTCAAGTGACAACTTCTGCACTGTATCCAGGGGCGCCAGAGTAAAATGCCTCACAATCTGACCAGCATTCTTGCTTAGTTTAATTGCAATTTAGTGGATATATTTTAGGAGTAACCCATAATACCAAATACTAATTCAGACACATCTGGTTGAGGTATAGCATCTTTGAAATGTTTCAGTGTGTGCTTGTGCTCCTGACACTGGGCACCACCGTAATGTTGCTGGCTCCATCTGCTTTACACCCCCCCTTCAGGTGTTTATGTGCATTGATGAGAAGCCCAGAGCCTTCTCTTCTCCAGGCTGAACAGTCTCAGTCTCCCAGCCTTTCCCCAGAGAAGAGCTGCTCCAATCTCCTCCAACCATCTTTGTGGTCCCTCACTGCACTCTCTCCAGCACCTTCATCTCTCATCTTGAGAGGCTGCTGAGCCTAGACCTGACCCAGCATTCCAGCTGAGGCCTCACCAGTGCAGTACTAGAGGAAGGATCACCTCCCTTCACCTGCTGGCAAAGGTTCTTCCTCATGAGCCCAGGATACCATCAGCCTTCTCAGCTGCAGGGCACAGGGATGGCTCATGGCCAGCTGGGTGTCCCAGGGACATTTCTGCCAAGCTGCTTTCCAGCTGGGCAGGCCCCCACACACACTGGTGCCTTGGGTGGTTCTTCCCCAGTGCAGGACTTGGCACTTTCCCTTGTTAAACTACACCAGGTTCCTGTCAGCCCATTTCTCCAACCTGACAAAGCACTGACTCTGACAACATATACTAAGGAATTTTAGAAAAGAGCACAAAATTCCAGAATTATTGTAGCGAATAATTTTTTTTCTTTTGTTTTGTAAATAAGAATGGAGATGTCTGTGTAGTAAGTATATGATTATTAATACCATACACCACAATAATAGCAAGATAATTTTAAGAAAAGAGTGAGCAAATATCTTGCAGTAGGGCAGGTAAGGGCATGCAAGGAAACTGCTCAGCTGCGTGCTCTCCTTGAGTCACCCTGAGCCATCCTGCCGGAGACACTGCCTACCTGCTGTGCCAAGAGCACAGAACCTTGTAGGGCTCAACTGGAAATCAAATTCTAACATCCTCTACTGGGGAAATTTGAGTTTAAAAAACTAACTCCTCACCATCCCAAAAAGAATTCTTCCCTGATGGAACGCTCGTATGTTAACACAGCGTACTCCTGCCCACAACACTAAAAAAAAAAATCCATCCAGTAAGCACCATCAAATAAGTAGAGCTCCAAGAGCTAAACCATTTTTGTAGAAAATGAAAATACCAGAGCATCAGGCATGCTCAGTTTTGCTCCAGTAAGGCAATGACCATTTTAAACACCTCTTTTTGGTTTTAGAAATCAGGCACGAAACAAGGTTGAGAAACTTCATAACAAATTATGAACCACATATACTGACCTCTCTATAAGGATGCTTTGCTTGCATCATGTTGCTAAGTAAAACCAAGAACTGCTAGGAAATCAAATCAGAGGGGAAATACTCAGATCTACATTAAAGGCACAAAGCCTCTCAACCTTAAGAGATATATCCAACAGCAACTGCATTTCAGCTCTCTTTGAAACAATAACTACAATCCCATTCTTACTTGTGTTAGAAATCAGATTAGAGTAAAATGTCACATGCTTACTCCGTTTTCAGGAATAAACCAGAGTTCAACCTCCCAGCTGTATCCTACAGCAATGCAGCCTGTGTGCAAGTTGCCAAAATGACCATTTTTTTTCACCCCAGGAACTTATAACTTCCAAGCACCATGAACTATTTCCAAAGACAGAAATGTCATAAATTTCTGGATTAAAAAGCTTGGGAGGGGGGAGAGGGAAGGAGGGAAAAGAAAGAGAAATTGTGTGTTCATGCAGAATTACATACAGCCAAGTCAGAGTTCTGAGATGACAATTTTGACTGATGATATTCCACAAAAATCAGTTTAAAAGGCCAACTACATTATGGGCTCACAGAAGAAAAAGCTAAAAATATGGTCAGTCACAGCTGAAGACAAGATTTCACAGGACATGTTGACTTCACTGACATCAAAAGAGAGACCTTGCTGCCACCTCTCATCTCCGTATTTGCTCCTTTGTTCTACTACTGTATTTTGGAAGACATTTCCAGCATACCACACTGGTATGCCATCCCATTGCTGGCCCTGCCCAGCACAAATTCCAGATTCACATCAAAGAGAAAGATCTGCCAGAATCACTCACAGTCACTTCTTCTAAACACCATGCTCAAGCCACCACCTAGAGCAGGCTGCCCAAGGCTGTATCCAGATGGATTTGGAACATTTAATTCTCCAACAGGTTTTTACATCCAGCAACCTGACAAGACCAACTGCAGAAACACCTGCAACCCATGCAACAGGGTGACTCTCTCTTGCCAGCTGAAGGATTCTATTCTCTCCACCAAACCAGCGTCACACCAAGGAAGACCTGTCACCACTGCTCCTCCAAAACTGTCCAACACCTTACTAGGCAGAAGACATAAAATTCACAGAAGCTTGATCAGGCTTGAAAAAGCCAATCCCAGGCAAATCG
Organism: Ammospiza caudacuta; assembly: GCF_027887145.1. NCBI lineage: Eukaryota > Metazoa > Chordata > Aves > Passeriformes > Passerellidae > Ammospiza > Ammospiza caudacuta. Next base: position 37,305,171 of record NC_080595.1, read on the forward strand.
ATGCAGGAAGGAGAGCTGAGGCAGCACGTGAATGAGGAGCTGTCCTCGCCAGGACACAGAGCTGTGTGCCCAAGCGCAGGGGACAGCTGCCAGCCAAGGCTGGCACAACCAGCCACACCGACGGGCCCTGCAAAGGCACCGGCACGGCCACGCTCAGCCCGGTACCCCCGACGGGGTGCAGCCATGCCGACACAAACACGTCCCTCAGTCTCCTCCAATTTCCCGAGCCACGATGAGGAAGCAATCACTAGACCTGAAAGGCTGACACCAAGCATTCCATCGGCAGAAGCTCCAGACGTGGGCTCACAGTTTATTAAGGCAGGCACCGAGCACTTTTGTTTGAGCCAGCAGCAACTCTGCTTCGCGATGTTTTGCTTCGTGCAGAGACCACCACAAATCGCACTGGATTGTTCCAGAGCCGTGGCCTCCCCACTGCGCGCACCCCCCGTCCCGCACTCGCCGCTCTAGGCACAGAGCGCATTTCCCGCCTCCTCATGGAATACAACCCCGAAGCCCGGCGGGGGAGGGGGAGGCGGAATTAGAGAGAAGTAAAGAAAAACCCACCCAGAACAGGGCCCAAGGGGCGAGAAGAGAGGGCGTGCGCGGGTGCCCGGGCAGGAGGGAAAGCTCCTGGCGGCAGCCGCCGCATCTCCCACGCCCCCCAGGCTGGCGGAGCCTCCCATGTGCGCTGCCCAGGCCGCGCCGCCCGGGCCTCCCCCGCCGCCGGGGGCCGAGGCACGTGTGGCGGACACGGCGCCGCAGCCCGGGGGTCACTTACATAAGGGACGGGCGGCCGGGCCCGCCCGAGGCCCCCGCGGGCCCGCGCTGCGCCAGCGCCGGTGCCGGCCTATGCGGCTCGGGAGCGCCCGGTACGCGCTGGTACGGAGGGGAAGGAAGAAAGGGAGGAACGAAGGCAGACGGGCGGGTGAGGGTCGCCGTTGCCGCCACCTCCGCTGCCTCCTCCTGTGCGCGCCGCTGCCCCCAGCCCAGCCGAGCCTGCGCTCCCGGTACGTGCCGGTGCCGGTGGCATGTCCCTCCCGCAGCGGCGACAACGGCACGGCCCGGCCCGGCCCGGCCCGGCACGGCACGGCACGGCCCCGCGCGCCCGCGCACCCACCTCGCTCGCTCACCCGCCGCGCGGGGGGCGGGACGGAGGGGGGGGACGGGCCGAGTTCTCGCGAGATCCGCAGCGAACCTCCGCGGGAATTTTCAAACGCGCGGGACACGGCCCCAGGCGCTGGCGACGGCGGCCTCTGGACTACGGATCCCGGCGTGCTGTGCGGCCGCCGCTTCCGCTCCCGCCCCTTCCCCGGTGGATGCTGTCTATCGCGGGGCACACTGGGAGCTGTAGTTCCTGGGCCGGCAGGACCGGCGCCCTGCGGAGCCCGTCCGTGGGGCCGGCTCTGCTCTCCTGCCCCGCCGGCAGGGGAAGGCGAAGCTGGCCCTGCTTGCTTGTGTCCATCTCATGGCAGGAGCCGCTCACCCACTCCTCCCCCTTCCCCCGCGGTCTGCCTGGAGTTCATTGAATCACAGAATGGTTTGGGTTGGAAGGGACTCTAAAGATCATCGAGTTACAGCCCCCCTGCCACGGGCGGGGACACCTCCCGCTGGACCAGGTTGCTCAAAGCCCTTTTCAGCCCGGCCTTGAACACTTCCAGGAATGGAGCATCCACAGCTTCTCTGGACAACCTGTTTCAGGGCCTCATCACCCTCACAGTATAAGATCTCTTCCTACGATCTAATCTAAACCTACACTCTTTGTTTGGATCCATTCCCCCTTCTCCTGTCATGCTCTTTTAAAAAGTCCCTGTCCATCTTTCTTGTAGGTTCCCTTCAGGTACTGAAAGGCCAGTCATTAGGTCACCCACTTAAAAGGATTTAAAGGGGTAGGCTATTTAGCTGCAGTTTTCCTCTTAATTTTAATAAGAAATTGTATGTAAAACCCCAAGAAATTAATATAAAATAATGTTACACTGTTAGTCACTGAAAGGAGAAAACTTTAATATGAAGTCAAAAGTACAAGTCTAATGCTACTCCTTTCAGTGTATGTATTTTAATGTGGTCAAAACATTCTTTGACTTATATTTTCAGGTATTGATAAAGAAATAGTATCGTGGAAGGCATCCCTGCCCATGGCAGGGGTGTTGGAACAAGATGATCTTTAAAGTCCCTTCCAACCCAAGCATTCTATGACTCTATGAAATGTGTAATGCTTCTAAGTGGCAGCATCATCAAAGGGGTGGCAAAGGCATTTAATTTCTTCCAGCATACATTATCCCTAAATTGCAGCTATGCCTCTTGTGAAAAATGCCAATCACTTGTTTTTAGAATTTTAAAAGTTTAATAGTAATAAAATGGTTCTAAAAATAGTAATATAAAAAAAATTGAACAATTGGGATTAGGACAATATGAGACAATAAAAAGAAAGAGTTATGGACAGTCCAGGTACCTCTTTCAGGGCAGCATAAGCCCGAAAAAGGACACACATTAACAGAGGATTAACCCTTAAAAACACCTCATACATGATGCATAAATTCCATTCAAACAAAGGATTCTGTCTGGTCAGTGTGAACTTCTTCCTCTTAATCCTGACAGCATCTTCAGGGCTGAGTGAGGTGGGAAGATAATGGAACAATAAATTCTTGTTCTCTGAAAGATGTAGGTACCCTGTGGCTGCTACCTGTGCAAGTACCTCATTCCTCTCTTTAAAAAAATATCCCACATACATAATTTCTATTTTGACTACAAAAGTTACATTTTAACTACAAAACTACATTTACCATACCATTGAAATGTTAATACAGCACTACTAATTAATACAACATAATACATATAGTAAATATCTGCTTAGAGCCATATAATATGCACTTTTCACACTCTTAATGTTGAGTTGCCATTCTTTATACTATTATGCAAATATTTTTTGTGATTTGGTGGCTGCTGTTGCCATTTCAGATCTATTAATTGGCATCATAGAAGAGCACAGGTCACGGAGAAGGAGCCCACCATGAGGATTGCACAGGCCAGCCTGGCCCCTGACCTTGGGGGAGGCTGTGCACAGTCCCAGGGTGTCAGTGAGACAGAATTTGCATAGGTGGAAGCCTGGGCCTGGCTGTCACATATGGGAGGCTGTGCATGACAGAGACAGATCTGGGGTGGGCTCGAAAGCGAGGACAGTGAGCTCTTATCTGATGTGACAGAGAGCAGGGAGCTAAGGGAGAAGTGCAAAGATAGGCATGGCAGCATAGGAGGACCAGCCAGACCCACATCCTTTGCAAAGACATGTAGAGTAATTGTGTGCAGGATAGGGCTGCATTTATTGAGAGAAGGACAAGTGCTTTGGCAGTAAGCACAATTCAAAGTGACAATTCAGCAGGGGTGAGAGCCTTAGCTCCACACATGGAGACAGAAGGGCGTCATGTCAGGAATTATTTGTGGAGCAGTGCTTTCAAGGTTCGGGTATGATCTGGATAAGGACATGAGAAGAAGTCTGGACCAAAGTTGTCCCCCCTGTCAGAGGCATAAGTGAACCTTGGCCTGAACAGCAGCTGAGGGGCCGTGGGATGAACTTGGCTGGTTTAGCCAAGCTTGAGCTTCAACTGACAGCAAGGCTTATCTGAGCAGGCATCAGGGAGCTGAGCAAGGATGTGTTTGGAAAAAAGGGTCTATGAGTCATCTTGCCCAGTTTTGAATGTCTACAGTGCAGTCATCAATCCATTCAGCTGGACTCCCTTTTTAGGTGGGGAAAGGAAACAGCTTTTTCCTGAGTGCCTGTCCTGGCTGGCTTTAGATACCTCCTATAGGATTAGCTGTAATGGGAGCCTATATGGAGCTATTGTAGGTAGAGACACCTATGCTGTACCCTTTTACTTTTGGTCGGGTTGATCTCTCTTTTAGAGCTCAATCTGAATAGAGCACTGGGTTTTTAAGCTGCTTGGCAGGAGAATTTATGTTTGTGGTAGGGATTACATGGAGATAGATGAGAAAGAGGACAAGAACACAATTTTATACCACCCATTCTAGAGTCTGGAGAGCAGGATGAAGAGGAGTCTCCAAAAGGCATGGTGGTCAAGTGAGGGAAGGGAGAGGGGAGGGCAGAGCTTCAAATGAGAGAGAATAACTTCTCAGGGGGAGCTGACTTGTGGCAAGCGCCTGACAGGTGATGGGAGATGGAGGGGAGAGCTGGAGATGCCTAAGAGGAGGTCATTTTGAGGCTTCCACAAAAACAGTGCTGACTGAATGTGGGGCAGGGGCCCGATGAGGAGGAGGAGTTTCATGAGGAGGAGTCCAGCCTTTCACTGAGCTTACAAAGCAAAGAGAATAGAGGTGGATGTTTGTACTGGGTTTGTGTGGCCAGGTTTTGGTAGTGGAGGAGCCTCAAGGGTGGCTTCTGTGAGAAGCTGCCAGAAGCTTCCCCTGTATCTGACAGAGCCAATGCCTGGAAGCTCCAGGACAGGCCTGCTGCCTGCTAAGGCCAGTTCATAGCAATGGTGGTAGCTCCTATGGGGTAACAGATTTAAGAAAGTAAGAAAAGGCACAATTCTACCCAGAGGGAGGAGTGAGAATATGTCAGGGGAACAGTTCTGCAGACGCCAAGGTCAATGCAGAAGGAGGGGGAGGAGATGCTTCTGTCACTGGAGAAGAGATTCCCCTGCAGCCCGTAGTAAAGACCACGATGAGGCAGCTGTCCCCCTGCAGTCCCCTGTGGTCCATGCCAGAGCAGGTGGATGCCCAAAAGCAGGCTGCGACCCTGTAGGAATCCCACACTGGAGTAGGCTCCTGGCAGGACCTGAGGACGCCATGGAGGGAAGAACCCACACTGGAGCAGGTTTGCTGGCAGGACTTGTGATCCCACAGGGGACCCATGCTGGAGCAGCCTGTTCCTGAAGGACTTTCTGGAAAGTCCCACACTGGAGCAGTTCATGAAGCACTGCAGCCCATGGGAAGGATTCACATTGGAGAAGCTTGTGGAGGACTGTCTCCTCTGGGAGGGAATCCACACTGGGGCGGGGGAATAGGGAAGTGTCCTGCCCTTGAGGAGGAAGGAGCAGAAGAGTCAGTGCATGTTTAACTGGCTGCAACCCCCATTCCCCATCCCTCTGTGCTGCAGGAAGGGGAGGAGGTAGAGAAACTCAGGAATGAAGCAGAACCCAGAAGATGGGAGGGGTAGGGGCAAGGTGTTTTAATATTTAGCTTTTATTTCTCATTGTCTCACTCTGATATAATTTTAAAGAAATTAAATTCCTTTTCACTGAAACAAATCTGTTTTGCCCTTGACAATGGCTGGTGAGTGATCTCTCCCTCTCTTTATCTCAACCCACGAGCTTTCATTATATTTTGTCTCTCCTGTCCAGCTGGGGAGGGGAATGATGGAGGAGTTGGTGGCTTGTAAGCAGTAAGAGTATTAATAGTTGCATCTAATGAAATGAGAAAGAGCCAGACAAGAGTGAGCAATTAACAAGGTAAAATGAGCATGAGGCAATTAAGGGGATGAGAGAAAATGGAACCAACAGTGAGAAAAGGAGCAGGATGGCAAAACCAAAGAAGAGAGCTCTGTGGCACCAGCAAAGACTGGAAGTGAGATAAGTGGAAGTGGGCTTGAGATGCAGGGATTGCAAAGTCAAAACACAGGAAGAAAGCACTGAGATGTTGTGCAAATAGAGAAGGAAGCAGGAAGGAAGATGCAGGGAAGAGGGAAGATGCTGCAGCTGAAAATGTATGCAAAGTGCATGCAAATGGAAAATGTTCAGCTGAGCTGGAAAAATTATGCTGCTTGGTGTACCAGGTTTCAGGCAGTTAGGATTGTTGAAAACCTGGCGGACAAGCTGTATTAGAAAGCTTATGTTGTTACTCAGCTAAGTTAATGATTGCCAATTCTAATTGTTATGGCTGGGTTGGGAGCCAGTGGAGTCACAGCTGCAGCAGCACAGCAGCTCTGAGGTGGAGCTCCCAGACCCAGGCACCAGTTTGGCTGCTGTACAGATGTGGGTGTCTGCACACTGGGTCCTGATGCACCCATGGGGGTACCTGGCCCTGGCAATTCCCCTCCCCAGGGAATTGGGAAGCCTGGAACACTGGTCTGGGTGCAAGGAAGGGCTCCAGCACTGAGTCAGACTGTCTGCTCTGGAAAGCTGGGAGAAGACCCCAAAAGCAGTTTTTGAATGACATGCAGCTGGAGGTGGGTTTGGGCTCCCTGGGGGCATCCTGCAGCACAGCCTTTCTTCCTGGTTTATAAGTCAATATCTGATTAGGTGTGAGACCCACGAGAACTCTGCTGCTTTGTGCTGCCCCAGCACTGGGCTGTGGCTGCTGCTTTGGTGCATCCAGTTGGCATCCACCTTTGCCTTTGTATTGCATTTGAGTATCTGTGATTCTGCCTCAAGAAGTTAAAATGGAAGGTGTTGCATGCTTGATAATATTTTTTTCAAATCATTGTGAAGATCATGCAGTAGCATCCTCTACAAGCACTTCTTGATCCTTGTGGTCTGGCATTTTCAGTAAGCTACACCAAAAGTAAGCAAATACTGAGATGAAGAAAGCTCTGTGTTAAAATGAAGGTCATACTGTTGGCATGTATCAGGGATGTAAAGGTGAAACAATGAAGAAGATGCTGCAGTGGTGTAATGATTATTTTCAAGCACAGGATTGTTTAAAGAGACAGGATGCTTAGCAATGTGGTTACACTTATCCAAATTACAAAGGTGCAAGTTTGAAAACAAGGAATTAAATACTGCCTTTCAGTAATTACACAGAAGGAATCAATTTTGACAGTGTATGTGGTGTTTTTAAAGCCAAATACTAAAAAGACTCAGACACAAAAGGCAGGTGTTTGGGCTTTTTGAGATGTTTCACTGTGAATTGTTTCAGCTGATAAAATTGTTTCAGCTGAGATTTTTGTAAGGTTTAAGATTCTGATCTTAATTTAATTTTCTGGACTCAGAATGCCTGGTTATGATATACTAGCAGTTAGTTCTATACATCTCTTACACTTAAGTAATATCTAAGTATTCTCATCCTTTAATTCTACTATATATTTCATCGGAAATAAATATTTTCTGTTTTTTCCTTTAAAATTGTATTAAATCAATTGTAGGGCTTTAACAATATTACACATTAAAAGAATTAATTAGAGCTTTTCAATATCAAAATCAAAGTAATTAGAGACTTAATGGACCAAACATAATATAACGGGATCTCTTCTATTCTCCACTAGAGCAGCAATAATTTAATATGAAGAGAGACACTCCAGAATTTCCCAGAGAAAGAAAATATTAAGTGGTGGTTGGGTTGAAACTGCAGTTGCAGAAGTGTCATGAAGTCACAAAAACAAGGAGGGAGAGAAGTGTATGCATTTCAGTTTAAAAAGAAAAAGAGGGCCCTTAGGAGACCTTGAAAATGCATTCCCGAGCAGCATATTGAGTATTATCACATCTCAGTTTTTCCTGTAGAAAATGTTACAGCTTGATTGTCAGAACTATTTCCAGCTGAATTTTATACATTACAGCATTACATATTACTAAGTTTGGGAATTGTTTTTTCTTATGTTTTATTGTTGTTGTTGGGTTTCTTTCCATTGTAATCTGAAACCTAGACGTGTTTCTCCTGCAGACTGAAAACATGGCTTTTCTTCCCCTAAATAAGATTGGAACAGGGAAGAGTTCTCTTGTTCTGGTCCTCTGTCATCCTGCTGCCATGTGTAGCAATTGGGGAAGTTCTGTGGCTGGTGGGTTTGGTGTGAGCTGTGACACTGGGAGGACCTGTCCTTGTTCAAACAATTAGTTTGCATATATCTGTTCCTAAATGAGCAGCAGAGAGAAGACAAACACTGCAAGGTCTGGCTTCAGGCAGGTGGGAACCTCTGAGTAATATTAGTAGCTTGGCTAATGCCATTCAGGTTTTAATTTCATAATTTATGGACATCATGTTGTTTATTAAAATCTGCACAAAGCAGTCAAAAGTGAGGAAATAAGAGATTTCAAATATTTTACATATGTATGGCTTATGCCCACATAAGCCTTTCCCCCACCCCCAAAAGTCAATGCATTTCTTCATAATACAATAACTTTCATGTTAACCCAAAATTAATATGGTTCTGTTAATAGCAAGGCTGAGAAGGAATGCAGGTGTATTTTCAAGGGAGATTATTGCTTCTAGAAACAAGCTGGTCATTATGATAGGATTGTCTCATCTGACTTGGGCTGTATGAAAGGCGAGTATCGACTTTAAGTGCTCCCATAGACTGTTTATCTTCAACTGTGCTGACTGATCTCTAAGTCAGATTTCCCTTGCTTACAGCCCTGCAGAGCCCTGTCCCTTACCCTGTCCCACCTACAGCACCACTGCCAATAAATTAAAGAAGCCATCTTGGCTCCCTTTTCTCCTTTTTTTGGAGGAAAGAGTACACACTTCAGCGGACCTTTTTTGCCCTTTGTGGGAGAGACACCTGGATAGGTCAGACCCTCTGGGGTGCCTGGTTCTCCCTCTAACATTAGGGGGAACCTAGACAAGTGGCAGGGAAAGGTTGCTTCCCTTTTAGGTAGCTACCTATGGCTCTGTTCACCAGGAGCTGGAAAGTGGCTGTGGTTACAAACCTTGTTTAGTGCATAGCCAATTAAATCCCCGTAAAACGAGCTTCTCCCATAACTTGTACTTGTTAGACTGCTCCAAAACCTTCCAATTATCCATGCTGATCATGAAATTAAAAGGAAAATAACTCCCCAGACACAGGAGTCACTATACTGCAGTTCTTTATAGGGAAGTCCATGGCCTGTGTTTGCTTATCCCTCCTTTTATGTTTATTTTTAGGTTTGTGCAGGTAAAGGTAGATGGTTGCTTCAATGTATTTAAAATAATCAAGATATCAGAGCAAACTGAGGGTAAGCAGAGGTGATGTGGCTATGCCTTACACCAGTCAATTCAAAGCAGGAAGTTTCTTTCTTCTCAGTTGTTTTGTTAGCTGACCACACAAGAAATTCCCCAGTTCACCAGCAGTATTTCACTTGCCTAGCCTTTGTGATAACTGACATTCCTCCTTGTGCAGCATGAAGGTCACACAATGAGAGTACCCACCAACCAACAGAGAAGGACCTTCATGTTCTAGAGCATCTGGGCTGCATGTCTTGAGAAACATGGAGTTTATGTCTGTCTTGGTTTGAAAAGACAGATGTCTGCTAAGGAAGGCAGAAGCCTCCCCTGAAATGGAAAATGTAAAACCCCTCCCTCCAAATTATTATAGTTTTGAAATTAAGGGCTCTCAGGCAAAGATATGGAAACGGAAATACCAGTTCTTTACTAGGAAAATTAAAAACACAAATGCAATAGTACAAAAAAGAAACCAAACCACTGAAAGAGTCAGAATACGACCTGACACCCTGTGGGTCAGTGTCTTGGTAGCAGTCTGATTAAATGGTGGCTGCTGTCCTCCTGCAGTGACAGATGTGGTTCTGTTGGAGCAGTCATCCTGTAGAAGGGTGTCGTTTTCCTCTGAAGGTCCCGTGGTGGTGTAGATGGGCCTGGTCTTCCTCTGGGAATCCAGTGGAAAAAGCAGCTACTTCTCTGGGAATCCAGCGGGAAAAGGCTGCCTGTGGTGTTCCAAATCTCAGATTATATCCAGGTAGGAATGCTTGGCTCCTCCCCCTGGGCAGAGCCTCTCACAATGGGATGATGTACTTTTATCAGCCATGCAGTGACACTCAATAGCCCATCAACAGAAGATATCTCCCTGGAGGGAGGATTGGTTGTGGAAGAGATAAAGAAAACTGCCCCACCTCTAACAGATAGGAATAGAATACACACCCCATTTCCAACCTAAGACGTATGCCCGATGGCATAAATAAACAACACTTCTTTACACAGCAAAGGAGTAGAATTTCCTGCATAGCACATGTGTAATCTGACTAAATTAATTGTACTATTTGAGCACAATGGTTTTTATTCCTATGGTTTTGTAGATAAATCCCAATGATCAGTAATCCAAATCAAGCTTTTCCCACAAAATAAAAAAGATAATTTATTCATTGCTTTTCTGGCCTTTCTTCCAGCTCTGACAAATCCCCATTGCGCTTCATATTGAAATAAAGGAATAATGCACTTGCACATTTGGAAAATAACAAATTAATCCTAAAGAATAAGGTCTTAAAATCTAACTTGGAAATACAGTTTCCCTGTGATTTCTGTTTCAGGGAGGTTTTGAACTCAGTTGATGCAGTGTAATGGCAACAGTGCACTAAACTGAGGAAATGGGTTGCCATGCTGAGGTGCTGCAAACTAGCCTGCAGATGCTTTCTGAGGTCTAAAATAAAAACACTCCAGTTCCACTTGCACCAAAATCACTCTGCTGACTACAGTTCATTATCACTGTGCAAATACTGCATGTATAAGGTGGTTTGTATCATGTTCAAATTTGGAATGCCCTAATTCAATACAAGCTGAGCTGGGGACCACGATGACATTATTGGTATTAGGCATTTTCTTTGGTGATTAACGTCTACATTTGTGACCTCAGGTCAGAGCTCCAATAGGTGTTAACTAGAAAACTTGGAGGCGATCAAATCCAAACTTAGGTAGCAAAACCCTAAATGCTGGAAAATGCAACCTGAAAAAAAATTCAGACTGGCTCTTTTTCATTAGAAATGTGGTCGTATATGTTGAAATGACCATCAAGGACAGATTTTTGCAAAGCAAAACACAGTACTCAGCCATTCCTTTATAAGCAGAGAAAGCAAATTATAGAAATGGCCTTGTGCAGGAGAGCTCAGGATATCTGTGTTTCCTCAAACCATCTGCAACAGACTGGCTCTTGAAAATGTTTGAGAGAAAGAGTCATTTCCCAATGCAGGTAAGATTTAATGTCAATGTGCCCAGCTGTGCAAGAAGCACTGCTGAGTGTGGGTGACTAATACATTTGCCTGCACAGCAACTTCAATGTGTAATTTATTGTTGTGTAGGCTGTCTGGATAGCTCAGCCCCGCAGCCTTTTGTTTTGCCAGATGCTGATCACCTCCTGAGAAGTGCTAAGACATCTCATTTGTCAGTGTGTGCTTGGTGCCTTGCAGAAAGTGATCAGAGCCTTGTTGGGTTTGTGACCCACCTGTACTGAAAAATTGAGGTGATCCATCCTCTGCAAACAGAGACAGGTAACATAAAGCCAGTGCCCTTGAAAGAGCCACTGTGACCTCTGGTTTGAGCAATTTAGAGGCAACATCACTCAGTCTGCTGAATCTGCTCATTAACTGCTGGAACAAAGAATTACTGTGAATAAGTAGTTCTTTTTGCTTCCCCTTCTCCACCACTTGAAAGCTAAAAAATATTTTTCTGGAAGTGGCATAATGGAAATTAACTGAGTGGCACCAGCTTGAGGCTCTGCCTGGCAGCCTCAGGCATGTGGCAGTGCCTAGCCAGGCTTTAAGGGAGCCTGTGGAGGGTAGACCCCTTGATTTTCCCTCCTGCCTAACAGCCCCTGCCTGGAATGCCTGGGATGGTTTGTGTTGGGCTCATGTCCCTGGCATGGCTGGGACAGCTCCCAGAATTGGTACTACCTGACCTGTATGGGACTTGGCTTCTTTGCTTGGGGCTCCAAGGCTCCAAGGGGCTTTCTGGGCAGAGGTCTTTTTCCTTCCAGAGAAACCCAGCTTCTGTGTAGCACCAACTCTGTTGAAACACATCACCCTAGGCAAGGATCAGCTGGATTGTTTCCCCACCTCCACTAGAAACTACACCAGCATCTTGTATGGTGTTAGTTACACAAGACAGTGCAGCTTTCAGGAAATAAATGGATGGTGATGCCCTACAACGAGCATTTAAGATGAGTATGTTTGCCAACTTGTGTTGCTCAATGCTTGTAGGAAAACATTTCCTTTTAATGAGGGAGGTATATTTACTATTTTCTCCCTTCTGCTAGCAAACATTTCTGCTGCAGGTTGTATGGTGTCCAACATCAGCCCATGGGAAAAACATGGGAGTTTTTCAAGGAACTCCCATGGGCGTTCCCTGAAAAAATGCTGACAAAGAAACAATATCTTTTCTTGATGCTGAGCCTCAAACTGTGGATGAATGTAGAAATTATTTCAACAGCTGAATAAGGACACAGGGCAAGGGGCCTCCTCCCTGCCACCAGTGCCTCCCACATAGCCAGCTCCTCCTCCTGGGTGCCACCACTGATGCTGCAGCACCATGGCTGGCACACTGGTGCCAGCAAACTGCATGGTGTCCAGCTTCTTCCCATGAAGGATTCTTTACATCTAGAATTGCATAGGATTGGAAAAGGTTTGACATTTAAAAGCTGCCAGGGGTTTCCAGAGGAAAGAGGCCCTTGCACATGGTCTGTCAGAGGCCTCACCAGCTGTGTGATCCAAAACTGATTGTTTTCAGCTAGCTGAATTCACTTCCTATCATTGATATTACAATGCCAGTCAGTGACAGGACTCTGGCTGGGGATCTCACTGAGAGCAACTTTTGATTGGCTTTGCTTTGTGACTCATCCTGTAAGAGGAGAGCTCAGATTTCCTTGCAGTCTCACTGTGGCCCCTGGATCTGCTGCTGCTGACAAAAAGGCTCCTGAGTATTTTTTTTTTTCCAAAGGTACCTAACTAAAAAAATCTAAATTCCACAGCTTTGGTCTAGGGGCACTGGCTGAGATCAGAGTCCCATCTCATTAGGCTTCATATAAAGACAAGACTACATTTATTCCTGTCACACAAAGTGCTTGCACCTTGACAAACTGAAAGGGAAGCAGCTGCAGTGAGAAATGCCTTGCCAAAATTCATGCAACAGATCAAAATTTGAGCCAGAAATGTTGACCAGCTCTCCCAGTTCCTGGCATCTGAGTAGACCTGCTTCAAACTGGCTAGCAGATGGATCTGTGTATTTATTCATATACTGCCTCTTAAGAAATATGCTCCAAAATTTACACTGCAAAATTAAATATACTTTGGAGGAACTGCTGGCTGACCAGCTGACCAGCACTCCAGCCAAGGAACAGCTCCAGCAGCAGCTGCTCATGCTGGATGATAAACATCACATTCCCTGAATTTTGTAAAGCTAACAACAGACAAGGACCTACTGAAGGGCCAAATGGCACCATTGACTTCTAGTCCACATGTGCCCTTGAACACATCAGATATTTTTACACCAAAATAATTGCTGCAACTTAGCCCTGGCTTTGGAGAATAAAAATGCACAGATTTTTCAAGCTTTAAGAAGCAGATTCAATATTCTAATCTCTTTTCTGCATGAGAACAAATCACTGGATTTTACTTTGTCATTTCCACATCCAAATCATGACTTCTGGTTGAATGACAAATGATGCTGCTACAGTTTGCATGCTAGCTGAGCACCTCTCACTTCAGCTGAAATGAAATCACAGGAGTGAGTATCCTCCTCTCCAGCCCACTCCCTTCTGAATGAATGAGGTTTGTCCCAAAGTATCACAAATTATTTTAGCTCCTTGCATATGTTAGAGATTTTAGCTGCTCTTAACTTTTTGATTTATTAGTCAAAAGCCTGTGAAGGAGTATTAGATCTAGAATTTGCTTTTGACCATGTTGCCCATGAGGTCTGCCAGAAAAAGAAGTACTGCTGTAACTGAAGAAACATTACCCTGGTTATTGATGCACTGGATCCCTGAGCATGCACTTAGAGTTGTGTATGTTGTCTTGTGGTTAACCTGCTGGATTTTAAAGAGGGGATTCTAAGTTCTCTATACCAGTGCAGCTCTTTTAAGGGTATTTTGCAGTGAGTTGACCCATGTTATTTCACCTCAGCCTGAAACTCTTTTGGACAGTACCAGAATACAGTACTAGTGAGACAGATAGGGAGACAAAGGTGAGGTCTCAGAATGAAAGGGAGAGAAACAAGGAATTGTGCAGGCTGTGTGCAGTGTTAAAACCTCACAGCTGATGGAGGGAAATCAGAGGTGATGCTGATGACAGTAAGTGAGCAGCTTGTCTGCCAAAAATAAATAAAAAAAAAGGAAAAAATTCAGAACCCAGGGGTTGTCTGTACCAAGAAGGGGATTTTTTTCTTTCTTTGATATATATTAATAGGGACTGGGTTTGCCCAGCAAAAGTTGAGCTGTGCTGCAGAGCAGGCACTATATGGGTTGCTGGTTGTTGTAGGACCTAGGGTGCCTTTGCAGAGACTCCCCTATGAAAACTGGGGCCATGACACTACACAATTATAAGAAAAATGAGTGTTCACCCCCAAAATGATGTGTTTTCATCTACTTCATCAGCTCAGGTAAGGAGATATTATGCTGCTGGAGCAGACACAGCTTGCAAGTGTCCATGGGCAGCAGAGAGCAGAGCGGGGGCAGCCTTGCCCAGGGCAGCCTGGCTGTGCCGCTTCCTTGTCACAAGGCCCAGTGTGGAGCAAGAACACAAAGTTTCTGTCAAGAAGGAGGCTTGCTGCCCAGAGGGACAAGGAGTGCAGTTGTAGATATAACAACAGAAAAGGACTTGTGGGAAAATCTGAGGCTGTGCCCCACCAGGAGATCAGGGTGATAATTTCTGCTACTACTGCCCTTCTTCACACAGGACAGGTCTGGGCGTTGGGTCATTACATCTTCATGTGGCCAGTTTGTTTTTGGGTATTTTTTCTCATTTGAGTGCCAACCATAGGAAACAAGTTTGATTCATTGCACAACTGTTACCATTTTGGGGAGTTATCTTTCTTTGGTCTGTTACAAAACTCTGTATGGGATAAACATCAACAGGGCAAACATTACACTTGTTAGAGGCAACAGCTGTTAAACTTGTGCTTGAAGAGAAAGAAAGAAAGAAAGAAAATCTTTTTGTGATTACTGCCAGCAACTTCTTCATGCTTTTTGGATAAGAGTGAGACAACAGCTGGTACAGACACATGTTCCTCTCCCTCCTCATCTTGCATTATTAGCAACTGTTAGTGCAAGTCAAAATCATGGTAATTTGCTGGCAATAAGTAATTTTATCTGAAAACAGTTAATTTCATTCATGTGTGAACACATTCTCAAATGAAAAGGTACAAATTACCAATGGTAATTTTATTGAAATAAATGAGGTTTTAGGCTGTTTGCCTAACTTGCGCAGTATCTGATGTTTATGGCTATAGCAAGAAAACTATTGTGGCATTTTCATCAAATAATTTGAATGAGAGGTTAAAAACTTGAAATGCTCTGTCTGATAAACTAGTGACGTGACAACACTCTGCATTAAGCAATTGCAGTATTGCAGTTGGTAGGAAGTGAAATTGTCAACATGTCCTCAGACCAAGGGACAAAAATATCACCAAAACACACTTTGCTAGGATTGAGAAATCCAGTAAGAAGAAATAAAAGACAAAAAACCAGAGGGTTTTGCACCTGATATCAGGAGCAGGTGACATGCAGTGCCCAGCCCAGCTCAGGCAGTGTTATGGATGAGCTGCTCCTCCAGGCACCTGCCTTCTTCACTCCTTGCTCCTTGAAGGCAAGCAGGCCCAAAGCACCTTTGTTTTCACCATTTCCACATGAGATCATGTGTCATTGCTTCTGTTACCTTCATCAACTCAAGGAAGTGGGGGAATAAATCTGTGTCCCATCCTGAGTGTGTACTTTAGTTTTTTTCTGGGGAAGGAGTCTGCTTTACTCTTTGAGCTCTGTTGCATGCCTTTCTTAGCCCATTCTGCCATTTCCCCTGATGGCAGCTGGGCAATGTGTTTTCATACTGGAGGACTTTCTCAGACAGCAGGATGGGGAGAGCATGGCCTCCACCTCACGAGAGTGAGCACACACCTGCCTCTCTCAGCAGCTTCCCTGAGCACAACAGATCCGTCAGGGCACTGCTAACAAGCTGCTTCTTGCTCAGCAAGAGCTGAGCAGCTCTCCAGGATGGATGAAGCCTCCCTAGGAGGTCCTTCCAAGTCACACAGAGATCCTTTGAGGAGGTGTCATGGCTGGGCTCTGTGGTGCATTAATCAACCCCAGGACCATGATGAGTCCCCAGTGTGATACAGACATAAATCAAGGTAAATGCTGTTGTCAGATATGTCAGGCCAGGCATTTGCAGTAGGCTTTAGTGCTGTCACATAAAGGCAGAGACAGGCCTTGCCTGCCATCCCAGGACTGAGCCTGGTCACTTGTGTTCAGAGAAGATTGGGTCAGATGGAAGCAGGTGAACGCATGGGCCAATTTTTGGCAGGGAATGTGCTGAAAGATGCCAAGAAGAAGTCACGGCATCTTTTGTCAGGGTTATTAATAAGGAGAGCACACTGGGAGTCCCTCCAGCCCCACCACTGCCGTGTGATGTAAGGCTGCAGCTGGACTGCAAGCCAGCTCCACCTCTGAGTCATTGCCTTGCCTCCAGCACGGCTGTGAGTCATCCCTCCTTGGCTGTTCCTCCTCTCACAGCTAAAGCACAATAGCAAAGCCCCAACAAAAGTGTGTTAGGTGAAGGAAGCATGGTGTTCTCATCAGAAGCCATCACGCACTCCCTGACCTCCTGGGGGATGCCCAGGCAGACCCACTGCTGCGTTTAAGATCCTTTTCTCTCTGTAACACTCTAATTGCCCAGGACATCTGGCATAATCAAGCCATTTGCTTTCATTTACTCAAATTCCAGTTCACTCAGTTCCCAGTCACTGCTTCAACCAGGGGAGCAGGGATGGCTGAGGCTGGCAAGAGCTCATCATGTCCTCTAACCAGCAAAAGCAGCACAGTGTCAGTAGACTACAAATGAGATCAAGAAAAACTGAGGGGATGGTGCTATTACACCAGCTGCTCTGCAAAGTGAGGGCTCAACCAGAAATTGTGGGTCAGTTTCACTGAAGAGTGGTTTCAAATTAATGGAAACAATTATTTGGATATAATCAGGTGATGTCTGGATTACCAGAACATCTAGACATCATCCAGACAACATTGTCCAAATGGGTACATTTGAGCCAGCATCAGAATCCACCTTTCTGATAAAGGAAGCCCAATTAGTGAATTTATTAGTAGCCTTTCTAGCCAGGACCCATTCATCTAGTCTGGATAAGTCAGAGATAGACTGGGTCTAACAGAGCCCTGGTCAACAAAGAGTCCCAGGGGGCTCACGGCCCAGCACCAACCACTAACATGATACCATGCTCAGAGCAAAGATGGCACCTTGAACATGCAGACCAGTCCACTGATACTCATCAGAGCTGATGTTAGAGATGCTCCTTCATCCTTAGCCTGTAGTGCTAAGACTGTGAATGACTTGTCGGGGCAGAGAGCATTGGCCCCACTGATGCCTTTACACCATCCTGAACTCTACTCCCTAAGTTCCCAGTGACCTTCCCAGCCAACAGCTTTCCCATTTCTTACTGTTACTGAACCTTCTATGGAGCTCCTCATCTGACCTGGGCTGACCTCCTAAGCAAGTCCTGCCATGGACTCCCTGCTCTGGTCCCAGACATGACCTTTTCTTTGTGTTCACCTCCTCCATGACCTGCTGAAGGGTGGAAATTCAGCACTCTTCTAGTCTCTTCCAACTTCATTTGCTTTTAGGGCAGAAAACTCCATTTTATTTCTCTACTGGCTTCTCTTTGCCGCCTGAGAGTTCAGGCTTCATGCTGGGTAGGTCCATAGTGAAAGTACGTAGGGTACAGGTTTGCATCTCCCAGGGGGACAAAATGCCAACTGCAGCATCAGATAGAGCCCAGAGCCTCAAATGCTTAGATCCATTTTAAAAAGAGAGGAGGAAAAGCCTAGGAGATGGATGAGAGGAAGAGTAAGAGATGGAAGGGCATAAACCGTACAGAGCCAAGACATGGCTCGGGGACTGCCAGTTCCAGGTGGAGTCTGAACTTGCTGACACAGACCCAAACAGAATGCCACACAACTCAGAAGACTTCTGAAACCTTGGAAGAGACTGAAGGAGAGGAAACTCTTCAAGGAGGTTCTTCATGGCACATGAAGAAAAACCCAAAAAAAACCAAAGCAGACAATAAGTTAATTAAATGGTGCAAGGTTTTGCCATCATGGGACACTGAGGGAGAGCTGTTTGGGTTGGCCTCTGTCCTGCCACAAGGACACATGCTCTCAGCTGGGCTGCAGGAATGGCAGTCTCTACTTGAGCTGGTGGCTAAACCAGACTGAAAAAGAAGGGGAAGGCAGAGGTACACAGTCTCTCCTACTCCTCCTTGTAGGAAATGTTTAAGAGCCCAAGACCTAGGGAGAGAAGAAATTCTGAAATGCCTGTGAAAAAGCATCTTGGCAGAAATGAGGGGAAACAGCAATATTGTTTTATGAAAAATTCTTGCCTGAATTGCCAGGGTTAAGACATGCTGGGTAGAAACAGAGCTGAAAATCACTGGCTACAGGCCATTGGTACATCTGAGCAGAGAAAACACATGTGAAACCAGATCCTTGCTGAAGTCAGGGAGATTTTCACTGTTTGACATGCTTCAAAGTGCTGGTTGCCAAGCCTGAGTTCAGCCCAGTGTTATCAGCACAGCTTTAGGGTGTCCAGCTCAGCTTTGCGAGTCCCCATTTTTCTGTTTATGACTTTATCTGCAGATATGCTTGTAACCCTTTGGGCTCAGGCTCTGGCTTGCTGCCTGTGAAGCCAAAGTTGTATCACATGTAAGAGGTCTGCCTGGCATTGCTCAGTTCCCATCCCCAGAAATATTTGTCAGTGAACAAGCCTGCCAGGATGTGCAAGGGTAATGTTCACCCCACTGTGCAGAAGGCAGGATGAATACATTCAGTGCTGAAATCCACATTTTCCTATTTACTACCAGTTATAAATTACCAGCAGAGGAAAGAGATTGTTTAGATCAGGGGACTCCATTGATGTAAATGCATTTTAATTCCAGCTTTTTATCCCAAGAGTGATATTTGCTGGTATTTTAAAATTGCCTGTAGGCCTGACAGAGCCAGCTTTCCCCATCTCTAGAACATCCACTGTGAACATAATTTTCTTGGTATCCTCTACTTGAATACCTTCCAAGTTTCTAATTGGTGAAAGGACAGGGTTTCTGTTCCTGCAGAGATCTGAAACACAGATTTTCTGGTCAAATGGCAGAGATCCTATTTTGGCAGAGAGTGATTTCCAAATCATCTGTGAGCTGCTCTCTTGCCGGGGAGATGGAGGAGTTGAGGAGTTTCCATGACAGAAAACAGATTCACTCAGGGCTGCACATATGTGCCTGACTGTGCTGGGTGAGGAGGGCTTTGCTCTGCTGTAACATTCCCAGGTGTGGCAGCCCCCTGTTAGGGAGGACTGATGATGAGAAAAATGAGGATGGGGATGCTGAGGAGAACTCTCCCAAGGTTTTCAGAAAGCTGAATTCCCCTTCACAGGTGTGATACCCAGTGCCCTCTGGACACAGGGAGCCCATGGCCAGCTCCCAAGGTCCGGTGGGCACAGAATGAGGGCACAGGGGGCTCATGGAGCTGTTTCCCCTCTCACCACTCAGGCAGAACAAACTCACCCCACACAGATTTCAGGCCCAGGCAAGACTGCTGTGAACTCATTGAAATGAACCCCTCAACAGCCACCTCCTCTTTTACCACATAGCATAAAAATGCAACATACCCACAGTGAAGGGCCTTTCCTCATGGCAGCAGCACTTCAGGGCAGGGGGATATTCAGCCTGAACAGACACAGTGTATTTGGTGTGGTAGGGAAGAGTGGCCAAGACAATATTATATGTAATCTCACATGGCAAAAGTAGGCAAGTGAACTGGAATGCAACCTGTCAGATGCCTGCGATGCTGGAGCTGAGGTGTTCAAACAGGATAACTCAAGTTCTGGGAATAACACTGCTGGTCAGAGGACCCAGACACAGCTGTTTCCTACCTGATAATATGACACATGCACATGCCATTAAATGAATGGATGTGGGCTTACTGGGATGTACTTCTAGCATCCTTATCTCCTATTTGGGATTGTCCTGGGTGTTGTAAATTACTGCCTGGAGGAGCTAATGTCTCCACTAACTCTGCTGGAGAGGAAGACCTCAACACCTACCTGAAAAAGCATGCTGGTGGGATTATTCCAAATACTGAATCAGTTAAGATCAGTCCCCTCTCTTAATATGCAAAGGAACTAACTTTGCATATTAAGTTAGACCAGGAACAACCTGGTCCAGCAGAAGGTGTCCCTGCCCATGGCTGGGAGTTGGAACGGTATGATTTTTAAGGTCTCTTCCAACCCAAACCATTCTGTAATTCTGTGATTCTGTGATAATGAACTTCTGAAAATTGTGTCTTTTTCTTTAACCTTTTAGACTCAGGGCACTGAAGGTAGGTTTGTTGGAAAGGCAGTGGTAACCTGTGATAACATAGACCAGAACCAGATCCACCTATCATACTTTACATTTCCAGGTGTTGCTATTAGACCTTGTTATTCTTGATGTCTGCCCCCAACTCTGCTCCTGCAGAGATCGAACTTGCTACCTCTTTTTGAGGTGAATAATGGCATGTTCTCAAGCAGTCAGAGGCTGTCAGTGCTTCACTCACAGAGCATGGTGCTACTCGTGAGGAGCTGGCAGGCTCTGGCTCTGGAGTGGTATTGGATGTTTGTGTTTCCTGGATCACGTTACTCACACAGGGACAGCGCTGAGTCTGACAGGAGACAGCTCTAGCAATGCCTGCTCTGAGAAACTAGACTGCTTCAGGAGAGCCCAGAGGTGGCTGATGAGAGGACATGAGGCTTCCAGAACTATGCTTGGACTTAAAGGAGACTCTGTGGTGATCTGCATTAAAAAGGAGTTTGTTAATTGGACAAGTAAATCAAATACACGCAGACAAACCCTCTGCTGATCATAGTGTTCAGTGGGTTCATAAGGGGGAGGGAAAGGGAAAGGGAAAGGGAAAGAGAAAGGGAAAGGGAAAGGGAAAGGGAAAGGGAAAGGGAAAGGGAAAGGGAAAGGGAAAGGGAAAGGGAAAGGGAAAGGCCCCAGAAGTGGTGAGTCACTGGGTGCAATTTGTCAGTCAATCAGTGACACAGACAACAGTACAAAGCTGATATTCTTGACCCTAAGCTATCAGAGCATTCTGCCTACCTAGGGAGAGTTCCTCAGTAGTTGTGATAACAGGATGCACCATGGTTTGATATTTCTGCAGATTTGTTCAGAGCTTCTGTCCAAGCATAAGAGGCTCTATTCCAGGAGAGCAATGGGAGCAGGAGTGCAGCTCTCAAATGAGTGCTTGTCTGAAAGAAAGTCACTCAGGGGCCAAAACTGGGGGTCTTTGCCTTCTATGTAAATATATTACATAAAACATGTTCTCCAAAACAACAACTGCAACAAAATGTGTACTTCAAAACAACAATTGAGTGCCCTACATTGCCTGGAAGCAAATTCTGTTGTCTTGAGTGACCTCTTGCCTAAAGCATGGATTAAAGCCAGGCAAAAGCTGAAGGGTGTGTGGCACACTGAGATGGGAATGAGGGCTGGCAAGTGCCATTGTTCTCCACTTTGCCTCCCAGTGAACAGCATTTAATTCTGGGTTTGGTTGTCAGAAGAGATTAGATATCTAAATTCTGGAGTTCATAAGTGGTCTGGCTGATCTCTTAGGTGCAGAAAACATGTCGTGCAGCAGAAACTGTCAGATGCATGACTAAACCACTTGTGTATTTCCACAGCAGTATAGTACATGTTTGCAGGAAGTCAACTTTTGAAGAAAACCACTTGAACAGTACAAAAATAATTAAATTAACAAGAGTCCTGGGAAGAAAGGATTAATTTTCCCAGCAGACTGATGGCAGGGATGAAGGCTGGGTATTAGCTTTCTGTAAGAGAACTCTTTCTGTCAGAGCAGCAGCACTAAGGGCTGTTTTGAGAGAGGCTCTTTCCTGGTGAACAGCACCCAAACATAAATGTTCCTTGAAGATTAATGAAGGCTATGATGTGAATGATGGAAGGAAACCAAACAGAAAAACAGTATTGGAAAAAGGGGGGGGAAAGGAACGAGCTATTCTTTAAAATGCTCACCAGCAGAGGACACATCTGTTGGGTTTTGGCAGAACAAAAGGACATTGCAAAGAAAGTCAGGGAAGTGTTGCTTTGCAAAATATTCTACAGTCAGCTCTGAAATCATATGTGTTCATAACTTCCAGAGGCTTGAGCAGAAGGATATGGAAATGTCTGCTGCATTTTTATTCCCACAGACATGGGGATATATTTTTCCTTATAAAAGTAAAATGAAAGATGAAAGAAATTTCTCAGGAGTTATGCTGCCCTGGTACACTCCCACGGAGGATCTCCATATGGGGAGAGCCTGTGCCACCTCTCCATGACAATTAACTGCAATCGTTGCTTGTAGGGGGTTTAAAGCATATGTGTCTTGCTCCTGTTGTCCAAACATGCCATGGGATGGGGCAGAAGGAAAATGTGCTCCTTTCCTGCCTGCAACCAACATGTCCAAGGCCCATGACAGTGAGGATGGAGATATTCCTGCAAGATGTCCATCACCTGGAGGCACCCTGTGCCCAGCAAGTGCATTGTGCCAGGCTGTGGGGCCCTCCAGCCTGCGGGCAGGCATCTCCTTCCTTGGACCAGCACCAGTTCTCCCAGCTCCATGCACTGGTATCTGGGACTGACTGTGGCAATAACAGGCTACCTGGGGCACATATTAAGTAAGACAAAATAAATGCAGGATATGAGGTGTTTGGATATGAGATGTCACTGTCATATTTTCTGAAAAATCCCTTCACCAGGATTTCTTCTCCTGGGAAGTTGAGAAGCCTCAGAGAAAAATAAAAACAATAATTATCTCATCTGCTTCTCTTGTTTTGCTGCTTTGGAATGTGGTTGGGGGATTGTTTATCCAACAGGTGGTTGTTTCATTGGTTTCATGTTAATTGTTTTGACTTAATGACCAATCACCATCCAGCTGTGCCAGGACTCTGGAAGCAGTCATGAGTTTTCATCATCATTCTTTGTAACCTTTTGTCTGTATCCTTTCTCTATTCTTTAGTATAGTTTTAGCATAGTATTCTTTTATATAATATAATGTAATGTAATATAATGTAATATAATATAATATAATATAATATAATATAATATAATATAATATAATATAATATAATATAAATAAAACAATAAATTAGCCTTCTAAGAACATGGAGTCAGATTCTCAATTCCTCCTTCTTCCTGGGGACTCCAAAAATACCACAGTGGGGAGTGGGTAGGAGGGACAGAGAAGTCTGCACAAGTCCTGTTCTGGTCAAAAGGGTGAGGCAGAGCATGGTCCCTGCTCTCCCCAGCTCAGAAATGGATGGAGGAGACAGCAGCTAGGAACACTGGCACTCATGGGCTGTTTGCTCTCTCACCACTTGTGAGGCTTTGGAGGGGAAAATTGCAAGGAGGGATCATCAAGGAGGATAAGCTGAGGGAAGGAGCTCTGGGGAGCGTGGCTGCAGCTCATACTCAGCATCCACTCCCTGAGGAAGGGGTCAAATCTCCAACCTGGTATCCTCACTGCCTCCAGCCTTGCTTTAAATATGGTAACCAAAGGAAAACACTTTTGTGGTGCTAATGTAGAAATTCTCATCGCATGCAACAACAATTTTGCTGGCATCTTAGTGTCTCCCTCTATTACCTTTGCCCACACATGGCTCTCCTCTGGGCTGTAGAGGGACTGCACAATGGGAGCCAGCCCCAGCTGGCTGTTCCGCTCTGGTAGTGAAGATTTATAACATGAGCAAAGAAGGGAGGGTTTGTCCAGAAGGAGGAAGCTGCTGTGAGCAGAACTTGGTAAGCAACATCACAGAAATTTGTTTCTGCAAACAGTAAATTATAGGCTAACACAGCTCTGTGTTTCACATAAATTTTATTGTGTTTTGGAGGAAATTGCATACAATCAATCAGGTCACTCCAACAGTAGGTAGTATGTTTCATATGTGCAGTCTGGTATTTTTCTTGCCAGCTGATCAGCATAATTCTTAGCAGGATTTTATGCTCTAAAGGGTAACCAAAACTATCAGCATCCAAGGGGACATCTCCTCCTATTTGGGTTAATGACATTTTTTGGAAAATTCCTAACTATCCTGAAATTAGGAAGAGGCATTCTGTCTGATTGTAAAAATTCAGTAATATCCCTGCATCATTTCCTAATAAGAGTATCTGAAAATATTCTCCATAGACAAAATGTACTGCCAGTGTCAGAGAACATTTTCTTCAACACAGAGCTTTTTATTTCTTGTGATTTTTATCATACATCACCATTTCAAATCTTTTTATGAACAACAACCGAGTGGAAAAATTTTTATTCTGAAAAAAAGATCTGGATTTGCAAGAGAAAAGAAATGCTAATGGATCTACAATTGCTATAACAAAGTACTTTTAAAAAACAAACCCTGATGGCTGAAGATTAATCATCTGACAGTGAGGGAAGTAATGCTTAAGGAAGGAACACAGACATTGTGCTTGTGAGTGCCAGCTTCCATCTCTGTGTGCCTCACCTCTGTGCCATGGCACACTGCTCCCAGCCTTGTGCCAGCACAAGCTCCCTCCTGTTACATTGTGTTTCTGGGAGTTTAGATGCCTTTTAGATGAAAATTAATGGGCTGAGTAATTTTTTGGGGCAAATGAGACCCCCCTGTCTCGTTTAAGGTATGGCAACACCCAGGGCACTGCCAGCAGAGCGAGGGCACGAGCGCTACAGCGTGGGGGCAGCAGGGGCAGTTGCAGAAGTGCTGTAAATTGGATTCTCCAAAGTAATGGGCTTACTTTTTACTTTTCCACAACAATATTTAGCCAATGTCTTTTCTCTGATGTCAATGCAGGTACCTACTTGTTCCCACAGATAGAGCTGCACAGAGAAGCAAATATGTTTGTTGGGGAGTCCTTTTGCCCACAGCTATCTGCAATTTCCCCTCAAATTAAAACAAGAACTTCCATTCCAAATTACCTTCTTGTCTGCTACAATCCTGGGATATCATCTATACAATTAATTATAGTCAGACCTAGCCTTAAAACTAGGAATTGGAAAAAAATTCCTATAAAAACAAAACAAAGAGTCCATATTTCATTCATTAAAAAACAAAAGGAATCAAGGCTTTCCTTGATTTTGGATAGTCCGTAAATGTCTTGAGGTAGTACCTGAAAGAAAATAAGCAAGACAGTGAACCTGCATGCATGGAGGGAAACTGCACAGTTTCAATACAGATCAGCTGAGGAACCTTAAAACTGCTCTAAGCTGCCTTTCTTTGTTATATCAGTGTGTAATTCTGCAAAAGAGCAGCTCCAAAACTATTTACACCTGGTTATTTAATTAACTGATAATACTGTTAAGGTTCTAACAGGACTAAAGTAGAAATTTTAGGAATTCAGAACATATCTGTTCCAAAGGACTGCAGAGGCTGCAAGGAAAGGCTCCTATTATGGGGCTCAGTAAAGAGAGGCTTTAGGAGGGTGGAAGCAGTGATGCAGCTCAGGTCACAATAAATGACTGTCAGGCCAGGGGCACCAGCTGCCTGCTTGCCTTACACAAATAAGCCAATACACCTCCTGTATGTGGCTTCAGATTTCAGTTTTATTCCAAATCCTGGCTCTGGTCCTCCCTGGCATTTTGCAAACTGCATTCCAAGGGGAAGTAGCAGCATATGGCAAGGAACAGTTTGATACCTGTGATGGTGATAAGCACGTGGACCAATGCAGCAGAGAGTGAAAAAGGCAAAGGCGAAAGCTGGTAGGGACCAGGTTGCAATGGCAAAACCAAACCATTCCACAATTTCTCCAAAGTAGTTGGCTCCAGAAACGTAGGTGAACAGTCCTCCTGCAGCAACAGACAAAATATTTAATTTTTACAGTCATCTCCTGCACATGGAAGGTTCTTTCACATAAAGTCAGCAGGAGAATATGTGCCCTTTCTTATTCAGCCCATAGCAGCAACCTAAATGCACTTCCCTGAAGCCAGTGGAGTTGTGCCAAAGGGGGATCTTGTTTGAAGTTCATGTGTAAATACAAGAATCAGCAGGGATTCTGACTCAGATGTTTCCAGCACTTTCACAACCATTTATTTTCATTTGGAAAATAACTTAAGAAAGACCATTATTAGATTTAAAGTATAAGAATTAGTATTAGTCAATCCTTTTCATGTCCTAAAAATATTTTGCAACTTCATTGCCTGTGGG
This sequence comes from Ammospiza caudacuta, assembly GCF_027887145.1. Taxonomy (NCBI): domain Eukaryota; kingdom Metazoa; phylum Chordata; class Aves; order Passeriformes; family Passerellidae; genus Ammospiza; species Ammospiza caudacuta. The sequence continues at coordinate 37,331,228 of NC_080595.1, forward strand.
GAATGCAAAATCTGGATCTCAGTTTTATGCAACATTTACAAGAGACTGGTAAATATTGGAGGTGAGAAACTCTGGGAGAGACATATCGCCATCCATAACAAGGCAGCAGAAGGAGTCAATACCAAGCCCAAGAAATTCTTGGATTCCTATCCACATTGCTCTACAGAGCTAGACATTTCCTGGAAAGGCAATTCAGCAATTGCATCCTTGGTGTTGTTATTTTCCCCTAAAGTTTACACTTTGAATCCACCTTTTGCATGGTAAGCAATCAACTACTACTTCTTTCTGGGCATGTAGAAGACTATTTCCTTCTTTGCAGCTGCCTTTTGCAAAGTTAAAATCCTCTTCCTGTGTTCACTTCAATCTTCTCAGAATTACCAGCCAATTTCCTAAATCTCTCCACTAAGTCTGTGTTTTCCAGATACTCTTGCTGCTTTCCTTGGACTGCCTGCAGCCAGCTCACAGCAGTACCTGCAGCCTGGGGGAGACCTGAACCAAATACCTGTGCAAGACCAGCTTCTCTGCCATTACTGTCACTCTCCTGTGAATTCAGCCAGAAAACATTGTTTATTCTGCTGCCCTACTTCCTGCAGGGAAGGGGGGGATAAGAATGTACCTTGAGGAATCTTGTACGTGACTTCCCCGGGTTTCCTCAGCTGGCGCAGCAGGAGATCACTGTGAATGTTGATTCCCATTCCCAGCAGAAATAAGAGGAGGCCTAAGAAACCAACAAGAAATGGATTACAAAGACAGCTCTGTCCAGATATCCCTGCTCAAGGATGTGGGATGTTTGTCTTTGCAGCAGACAGATAGGGGTCATAATGTGAGGTGGGTGGATTCTTTTTCAAGTCAAAAGGTGCATTGCTACCAAGAAGGTCACTGAACAGGAGAAGCACAGGTGACTGGTGACACCAGAGCACTTTCCGCTGAACTTCCAGGTCACCGTAGTCCCCATTTATTGAATACTGATGGGGGGACACAAAGTACCCATGGCCACCACAGCTGATGACAGCCAGCCACAGCTGTGCACAAAGTAAGCACTGAGCTGGAGACAAGACCCTCCTTCTACTGCTGAGGAAAGGGGAGCACAGAGATACAGAGTTATGCAGCACATCACTGGAGCTGGGAAAGGAACCTACATTTCAGCACCTCCCAGTCCACTGGCAGTGAGGCTGCCTGGACAGAGCTTTTGGCATGGATGGAAAGGAGGTACTTGCTGAGGGATGCTGACATTATCTGGCCAGAGTGATCCATTGACCAGATTCCATTTAACTGAAAAACCAGAGGCATTTGATTGAGAAAGTCTGCAGATTATATGCCCTTCATTTTGTGACATGTTGGACACTGAGAAAACCATCTCTGACAATGATGGGAAAGCAAGAAAAGAAGTAGTGTGTGCACTACAATGTATAGATAAAAGACTAAATGCTGATAAAACCTCAACACTTCCAGTAGCAACAGAAAATTGGTAAGAGCTGTGGAGGAAGAATATACTGTTTGTTTTTTCCTTAATATTTCAAGTACTGCTAATACTGATTTTCTTTTTTCTTTTTCTTTTTTTTAAACATTAAATATATATATACTATTTATCATGAAAATGAAGTTATATGGTGTTTTCTTTGTTGGATATGATAGGTCTTACAAAACAATTTCCAGAATTTTTAGTATGTGATGCTGTCTGAAAGGACCAGACTTGCATCCATCATCTGAAACAGGGCATAGAAAGTACCTTGGTTAGTTTGTACTTATTGTATCCGAAATGTTTCCTCAGACATCCATGTTAATCCTCATTTCTATGTTAACATTTAAAACCACTCTCTGTGCAGTACCAAATCTGTAATGCCATCTAACTGCTCTTGTTCAGTTATTCTCTGGGGGATTTTACAGGGTGAAATTCAGCTAGGCTATTAAGTTACAGAATAGAAAGGAATCGTATTAGCATACAAGCAGACTGTGCGTGATCTCTAATCTTCCCCTGTGCCTTTACATGAGAAAAAAGAGCTCTTTGTCCCCAAAGCCTCATTCATGCTGGGGTTTTGCCCTGCTTTTCTCTCTCACTCAGACTAGCTGCATGGAGTGCAAAGCTGCCTGGCAGGGAAGAGAAAGCCCCAGCTTGTGCTCGCACACAGCCACTGCTGGGTGCACGCTTCTGGCTGAGCAAGGGCACAGCCCCCTGCACCTGGGGCCTGAGATTGCATCTCCGTGGCCCACAGCAGCAGGAGGCTCTGGAGTGCTGTCAATAAAACAAGGCTCATGATTTGAGGCCAACACACAACATGATATACCTTCAAAGGTGGCTGCCTAACAGGAAAAAAAAAGTTACTGCACATTTGTTTTATCTGGGCCAGCAAGCAGGTCTTATGCTGATTTCCATCACTACAGGTTTGACTCACATGTTCACTGAAGATTAGGACATAATTCAAAATGCTTGCAAATTGCTTGGAGATTAGATCTTGGGAGTCCTGCAGCTGTAATTACCTGATGTAAATCGGATGTCGGTGCACCAATCGTTTGGGTATTCAGCGCAGTAAATCAGGTAGTACCCCTGGAGGAAGCCATTATAGATACAGAATAACATGCCAAAGAAAAGCAATTGCAGTGGGAAAGGTCTGCCTCTAGTGAAGAAAGGGTAAATAAATGTCCTAAGGTAGATAAGAAAAAAAAGTCAGCACATTGCTCACGATAACATTGTATTTGCAATTTCTCTGCTGTAGGGAAAAAACTTGAACAAAGCACAAAGTAGAAAATAGGTCAATAAAGACAAAAAATTTGAAAAGAACTGCAACAATATAAGATCAGTAATTTATTTGGAACATGAAATCCTACAGATACACATCTTTTTCTGGTCCTGCAGGACTGCACCCAAGGTGGGAAGTTAGAAAGCTCATCCAGATTCACTGATGCTTTCAGAATGTCTCTGTATCTTTCTCTATGCTTGTTGGTGAAAATGAGGAATTCGTGCCCACAAACTGCATTTTCATTTCCAGACTTGATTTAATGCTCCAGTGGGCCAAGGGAAGATTGGTTGCTGCGGAGGGACACAGGGACATGATGTTCAGACATCACTGATGTTTGTGAAGGGCAGCACCCACTGCAATACTGATTCTCCAAACAACGATTACTATGCCACGAGCATCGAGCAGCATCGGGAGGAGCTTTGTTATGGAGAAGATATTCCTGATCCCTGAGGGCTTTAACTCATGGTGGCAGATGGGCTTGAAGGCAGTGTTGAGACCCTCTGGCTCTCTCACCCCTGCAGTATACAGCCCAAGATGTAATCTCCTGTCTCAGCCTCTCCCACTTCCCTCAGAAAGAGACACCCATGCACCTCTAACACACAACAGCTCTGTCCTGCTCTGCTTGGACACTTCAGTGTAGGGGCAGAGCACTGTTTTTCCCTGCCTGGGGAGCTGCTTTACCTCCAGTCCCTGCCTCCCCTCCATGCTTTCAAACTTTTGTTTAAAATAAGAAGAGCTACATCCATAAGTTTAAAATGCTAAACACCAAGATTTCCATGCAGCTACAGCACCTAGGGCTTTCTTAGACAACAGCTGTGCTCACAGTAGCATTAACATCTGTGTCAGCAAATAATTGGTGCTTGTATAGTTTTAATTTATATGTATGTTTGCTTCAGGTGGGAGTACCCCCCTTGACACTTCAGGCAATCCATATCATCCCTGGGAGAGTGAAACAAAGAAGTTATATTAATTTTTAGTAAGTGTTTTCTTACCTGGCCACTTAAGTTCTGTGAGTGGAAAAATCTACACTCTAAATTTCTTTCTTTTGCCCTCTTGGTCTTTGGATGGTGCTCATCATACCAGTATATAAGCATTGCTGATAAGTAATTCACATCCCATGTTGCAAGTGTCAACTAAAGCAAGCTGAGGCATAAAATCTCACAATATTATAAATCTAGATTAAATCATTCCATGTCTGGAAGTGAGTAAGCAGAGTACAAGCAGCAGCATGTTAATTCACTGCTTTCCAAAGCAAGGCAAGACAGATTTCCAGCAATTAAGGCAGCTGTGATGCAGAAGTGCTAAATACTTTTAAAGAAAGAGAAACGTAAGAGGTATGGAAAATGTTCTTCAGATAGTGATATCACATTTGTCATATTTATTACAGAATGGGAAGGAATGCTCTTTGGAGTAATGTTACCAATAATTACTGATCATGCCCTTTGGGAATGTGATGCTGGAGTTATGAGTAAGCAAAGCCAGCTTTAGCATTCTGATCTGCTGCTGAAGTCATATTGACAAGACAAATTTGATCTGAACAGTTATGAGAAAAAGTGTGAAAATTTCACATGCAGGGTTGAAGACAGCAAATTGTATCGGAGAGGGAATGATGCAAACCACACAAAATTATTTAGGAGGTGAATTTACACAGTAGATTCAAGCAGGACTGGCAGTGCTTTATCCTTTGTCAAAACCAGTCAGGTTTAAGAGTCTCTGAGATTTACAGCTGAATGCAAACAGAAGGTTCTCAGGTCCCAGAAAAACTGATTGTTTCTGTGCTGCTTCCTGGTGCTGCTATTGCTGTAGAGGTTATTGGCCCTTGAAAGGTGATTTATCCTGCAGTAACAGGAGGCCACAAACCTCTGTGCCATGGAGTGCACACAGGACAGAAAGAACCTGCATGCCAAGTAAAAGTACGATGGCAGGGGAGCCAGGAGGCACCAGCTTTGTTTAGTTGTTGAGGTAGTAAAATCCTGGCATCACTGTAATCCTGCCTTGTAGCAGTTTGGACAATCCAAGTCAGGATTTCATCCAAGAAATTTGTTGTGGAACAAATTCTCCAAGGAAATCTCTGTGGGTCTGTTAAACCAGAGGCCAGATTCAATTCTCTGTATGAGATTGTACTACATGGCTAGTTGAGGGTGCACAAACTATTCCTGATGAGATCTGAAAAAGCCACAGAGATAAAGCAGGGGTATTTATTAGTTTTAAATATTCCATGGAAGAGTCTGCAGCTCTGCTGGAACTATTTTGCAGTGTGAAAATCAAAGGGGTCCTGAAGACCACCATTTTAGAATAACAGAACAAATCTGGCCTTTTGGTTTTAGTCCAATGACAAATTTGACCTTTTACTTTCGGTGCAGTATTGATGACTAATTCATTACTCCTTTATTATCTTTACCAGCCAAAGGCACTGCATCTGACTAAATCATTGCCAGCAGCTTCTTTTTAAATGAATGAATAATGCATTATTCATTTTCTTCCCCATCATTTATTTTCAAAAAAACCCCAAGTTTTGAAGAGAAAATCATTTGACATTGCATCAAATTTCATCTTAGATGTATTAGTCCAGCTTCTTGAAAATTCTGGAGACTCTCACCTAAACCCAGGGAAAGTATAGGTTTGCTGTTCTTTCCACAGAAGGTGGAAATCTTTTCACAAATGTTACCATAATCCACTAAGAGTAGATTGTCAGTCCTCCAACAGATTGTCAGTCACAGATGGTTATGCTCCTGCTGTGTCTTCTCCTCTCCAGGCCCTAGTTGCAGTGTTTCAGACAGTAACAACTCATTTATGCACCTGGAAGCTCGAGGTGTTTCACACCCAGGGCAGCTGGGCCAAGGGTGCCCAGAATGGAGGACACTTGGTTCCCTCCAGGCCTGTGGGCCACCAGCCTCCTGCTGAGCCTGCCCATCCATGCCTCTGCCACCAGGCCTCCTTCTGGGTCTAACCAGGACAAACAAAGGGCTAGGAAGCAGGAGGATGGCAAGGTGGGCAGGGCTGATGTGGTGCCTTTCTCCTTGAAAGCAGGTGCTGGCCATAACCCAGTCTTGTCCCTACTCATCCTGGGGCACTGTCTGAATGCCTTGGCCCATCCCCTGTGACCCTGGCCAGCTTCCAGGAGAGACTTATGGACTTCTCCTGACCAGGAATGCTCTGAGTCCTTGCAGCGACATTTTGGTTCTCCTTGGACCGTGGGTGCCAGGGCCTGCCCTGACTGCCTGGTGAGGATGAACCAAGGTGCCAAAAACGGTGCCTGAGAACCACTGCCCATGGCCTGGGCTCCATGTACCCTGGCTCCTTGCTTGTCCCACCCAGAGGTACAAAGGGTGGGGAGGGCTGATGGCTCAGGTCAGGGCGGGCAGCCAGGCCCTCCCATGAGGGTGGTGCCCTCAGGGAGCTCCCAGCTCATGTGTGCACTGAGCTGAGCCTGGAAAACACTGACAGGCGGGGTTGTGCAGCTGCTGCAGGGCTCGTGCAGTAGGTGAGTTAATGATGGGTCCTGCTCCATCGAGGGCCCGTGTTTCAGCCCCTTTTCTCACTCCCTGAAAACTCCTTGCTGAGGTCTGCAGTTCTCACCACTCTACTGATACCTTCTCAAACAAAGACCTCTCTAAGTAGAGGACAGCTCTCTAAACTCTACTGCACCTCCTTCCTTATGGGGCTGTTTTAATTTTCTTATTTGTACAAATACCTGTATCTCAGGTGATAAGAAAAACCTTGTGATTTGTGTTACACTAACTACAGACCAGTCAGGCATGAAAGAATTGGCCTGCCATCAAACCATGGAATTACTTTCAATCTTTCTTGTGCACAGATTGACAAGAATGGTGTCCAGACCTGGGGAGATTACACACACCAGTTCTCTTTGCACCAACAATTGATACCATAGGTTGTAATTGGAAACACATTACTAGGGAGCTGCTGGCACCCTTGGCATACCTGACCACTTGGACAAAGGATCAAGTTGTTCACAAACAGGATGGACTTCTGTTTGGGGTGGCTGTGGTGCCTTACACAAAGCTTCTAATTATTCTGGAGAGTTATGGATGCCAAATTAGATGTCCCAAAGACATCTGCTGCTGATTAGTCTGCACATACTTTCTGAGCCCCATTCTGTAGTTTATTTGTAGGTTAAATGCACTCTGAGGTAATTTTAAACTTTTACTGGTTTTGAGTTGTGTTACAATAATTCTCATTGGATATTTATAGGAGAAAACTGTCAAGTCCACACCAGGACACAATCTGGCACCTAATTTTCCTGTGGCCAATTAAAAATTTTCAATTATCCCAGACTGGGTTAAAACAAATGTGATGGGTAAATTTTCCGTTCCAAGCAGTAGGCTAATTTGCTATCAGTTTGAAGGGAAAGTAAAAGAAAATACTCAAAAATACTTCCAAAAGTGAAATTAGGCATTTTAACCCTCCTTCATCATGCTATCTACAGGTAGCTGTAATCAGTTCCTGGACTGTGGCCAGTTTGTAAGCTCATCTTAACACAGCTTAAATAATTGAATAGAGTCAGCAAGGGGAGCAAGAGAACAATCTTTTTTATTTTAATCATGCAGATTTATCTATCTAGTGATGACAAAAACTAAGTTGGAATGAACTCTCTTTTCAAAGTCAGGAATGTTTTTCCGCATGCAAAATACCCTACTCCATGTTCCTCCAAAGATCTTTGGACAAATTTTTATGGCTCTAATTTAAGTAATAAGAAAGATAGATATATGATTTTAAATCTTTTGATTCAGCTGTGTAAAACAATACTAAACCTGCCATATCTGGTTAATTTCTGATGAGTCTATCTAAAAAAATTGGGTCAATCTACTGTCCTTGGGATGTTTGTGGTTAACTTCCAAGATAAATCCAACCTGAAGCCTGTTATTGTAGGGACAGTCTTTCTTTGTTGTCTCTTAGTGTCAGGTCCAGGGCTGGTGAAGACTTGTGGCAGGAGCAGACTCATCTTTCTTGGTCAAGAGGTAGAGGCACACATCTGATCAAGATATGGGAGGAGGACTGAGGAAATCTTGAGACATATGGCATCTTAACTGGGTTTCAAGGAGTTCTTGAGAAGCAAGGCAGTGGGAAAAAGAAAGTGTGGGCAGCACTGATTTAATGCAAAGACATCAGAAATGCAGTAGGATCAGTGGGAAAATGTGAAGAGACTTGTGACTGCCATACTGAACCATGGGGACTGCTGAACTTGTACTGAAGATTAATAAGAATAAACTTATTTCAGATGAGAAATAACACACAATACTGGAAAATAATTTATTTGGGAGAGCTGAATAGCTGTGACCAACAGTTGTCCTGATACTGAAGGGAAGTTAGTTTGAATGCAATGAGATTTCTATTAAATGTAATATAGAAAAAACCACTGAAGTAAAGAGCTGGGTAGGACTGAGAGAGGGAGGATTATCAGAAATGACAGACAAAGGCAGATTCTTCAACAGAGAGAACACAAAGATTTGGAATGAATAGTAATTGTTATATTTCAGAGGATAAATTATATTCCAGTGAAGAGAGGCAGAAGGTAGCAGCTGCTGAGGACAACTGCCCACCATTTACTGCATTTTGTTTTGAATGATCTGGCTCTGGCTTCTGCCAAGACAGAGTGCTGACTGTGAAGGGCCTCTGCTCTAATCCAGTGTGATACCTTCAGGGTTTCATAATGTCTCATGACTCATCTAACATTTTTTACAAACTGAACATCTCAAAGATGATAAACTCCTTAGAATAGATTAGCAGTTGCTTAACACCAGCATTTATGAGTAAAGCTCCAGCGTGGTTCTTGCTGTGCCAGGAAGGCTGACACCATGGATGACAGCACTTGCAGAACAGTCAAAGGAATCAGCAACTGCACTTGACTTGTGGCCACAGAGCTAAAAACAGATTTCAGGTTGAAACCTTGGAGACAGGTCAGAAAAGCACACTTCCTTACAACTGCCTTTGAATGAAGGGGGATATAGGAAAAAAATATTTTCAAAAGCATGTGTATCTCATGGGAAAGGCTAAAAAATGGTGCTTCTGTATCACTATCAATCATTGAAGGAAAAAAAACCATGATGCATTTAACCTTGGATAAATTTAAGGAATCTGACCTATGTAATACTCAGTTCCATCATTATAAATGCCTGAACTAGTCATTGTGACCAGCTAGAACTAGTCAGTAATGCCTCATTGATTGATATACATTGCTAGCATGCTGTGCATTTAGCAAAGTAAGAAGGATAAATACAGTTTATAGATAAAGCTTAGTCCTCTTCACATTGCATACAGGTATTATTAGATGTGCTATATTTAATAAAATGTAAGTGGTTGGAAAACAAATTTGGAAAAAGGAAAGGAATAAGACCTTAAAATGGGTATAAAATGGGTATTTGGTTTTAATTAGTAGAAAATAATTGTGTAGGCTTGGCTCCAAGGCAAAAATTTTTCCCCTTCCAAATTCACTGCAACAGGGGCCAGGTTTCAAAAGTGTTTTGCAATTTTGTTTAGAAATTACTTCATTACTCCTCTTAGTTTTCTTCTATTATTTTTGAAAATGTCACTAGAAAATCTGGTATCTCCCAGTGACTTCCAGCATCCAGACAGAACCAACAAAGGAGAATTCTTCTGGGAAAAAGGCATTAAAAATTGAAAAGCATCATACTGGTTTTGCAGAAACAGGACCAAAACACTGTACTTTAATTATTATACAATTTCTAAAGGGACACCAAGAACAGAACTGCTGGGTTTGGTGCACTATCAAGATGCCTCAGCAAGTCACAATCCATCAGCAAATTACACTCAGTACACATTTATATCAGCATATTTGTTTCTTAAGTGTTTCTATTTTGGTATAAACCAAATAGGTTTGAAATATTCTTAATTTATTATTTTATTTTCTTTTGCTATCACTCAGTCACTTTTTCTTTTTTATTTGTATTGCAGAAAGGAGATCAGAATGAGAGCTGAACTATACAAAGGGAAGAATTGATGGACTGCCCTTAAGCAAAGACAACTGAAACAAGAGCCAGATGAACCAGATATAATATCTTTCTCACCATCCCTTGTCAAATTTGGCATATCCATCAAAAAGATGGAGATTTTTTTAAAAAGTACTTTTCTCTTTCATAGCCAAAGAAGGTGAAATGGAGCTAATAGAGCAAAGGGAATATGTTCCCTGTACAGATCCCTGCTGAAATTAGTACCATCCTCTGCAAACTCACAGTTTGTCCTCAGACACTACACAGCCAAGTCAGGGGAGTGCAGAATGTGCAGCCTGATCAGCCTCTTGTCTGAGCAGCAATACCTGTCACAGCCTCTTTGACTCACAGTCCTGTGGGTCTGTAACAGCTGGGCACAGGACTCATTTCCATATGCAACCCTATTTTCATGAGGTAGGTTTGTTGAGTGAAGGAATTGACATGAATTGGATGTATCACAAGAGAGGGATGGTAGGAGCAGACAATGTCCTATGTCTTGACCTTAGATTTTTTACTGTCTCACATGTCAACCTTTTAAGTCACTTTGTTTGGAGGATGTTAAGTGGCTGCAAAACTGAAAAATTATATCAAGGAATAGTTCACAATTGTTTACTATCAAACTAAAAAGATCTTTTGAGGGAGGTTCTGCAAAAGACTCTTCTTCTACTACTCAGGAGTTTTTTCATTAATATAATGCCTCTGGGGAAAAAAATATTTGCAATGTTTGTGGCTGATGCGGCTTTGAGAGATGCTGAGCACACTAGAAATGAAGACCAGAGTTTAGAATAGTCTTGAAATACTTGTTTGATAGTTTTAAAACAGTTGATTTAATTCAATAAAGACAATGGCAAAATACTACACTTAAGACCAAATGTAAAAGACAGGCTGAAAAAAGGGCTGGATAGGAGAGGGAATGGTGGTAGGTGGCAAACTGAGCATGAGCCAATGATGTCAGGCTTTTGTGAAAAAGGCAAATGTTAAAATGTGTTGTTGGAGACACCTGAGGTAATCTTTCCCCTTTGCATGGTGCTAGTAGGAGCTTAAATGATGCTCTGTCCAGCTCTCTATAAAAGACAAAGTGGAAGCAACTCAAAGATAAACAGCTGTGGTCTAGGAAGTGTGATGTGAGGAAAGACTGAAGGACTCAGGGGTCTTTAAAATAACTAAGAGAAAACCAGTGGAAGACATCATAACAAACTGCAACTGTATAAAAATCTCCTGCAAAGAAGAAAGGAGTCAAGCATTCTCTTGTCTACTGGGAACACAGTAAGAAGCAACAGGCCTGAACAGGTGTATAGAAAATGCAGCTTAGATATTAGGGAAAGACAGTGAGGCATTGGAACACACTGGGAGTCTCAATAAGCAGCAATTGTTAAGGACAGACTAGATAAATGTCCATCTAGTCCATTCTAGGAAAGAGAAGAAAATTTGAGGACTGTATGTGGCCAGGAACTGCCTGGGAATGGGAACATGGTGCTATTTTAGTCAGAGAGAGGCTCTGATGGACTCAGCACCAGGCCAGCTATCACAGTGGAAACCCTAATTAAACTTGGTCCAGATTTGTGCTTTCATGGGGATTAGGGAACAGAACGACTCATTTGGGGATTAAAGTTCAACTTGACTAGATGGATTGTGCTGATGACAAATGTGCAGATCTCACAGTGCTTCATGATTACCTCTACTATTTGATAGTATCTAAAGGGCAACAGCACTTAGAGGTCATGAGAATATTTGTTGTTTTATCTAAGCAATAGTGTGCCAAAGCCTTAGCCAGCGAAAGGTATCTCCCTCTTTTCTTCTTCAGAAATAATCACTTGGTATTTATGAAAACAGATCACTTTGTTCCTATTGCTAAACTGTGGGAGTCTGCCAAAAGTGTGAAAGACATGCCAGAGTAACTTAATCAGACACTATGCTGTGCACTTCAAAAAGTTCCCTGTTCCACTGGACCAGAGTTTTAAGAGTTCACAGAGGTTGAGATCATGAGCAGAACAGGAGGATGTGTCTACATAAAAACTGGCACAAAATCCAAGGATGCACATATCTGTGCTCTTACAACTGCACTTATCAGATCAAGTGTCATTATTTTCCATAAATTGCTCCTGTGGGCTTGAGAAATGGCCAAAGGAAGACAGACAATTGGTAATCTATCCTTATTCAACATTAAATCTTGGTCAGATTATACTCAGCCAGCATACTGACCCTCTATGATCTTATGGCACTCAAGGCAGTACATCCACATAGAGAGGAACAAAATTTGAAGTGGCCAGGTCAGATCCTGAGTTTGTGCTTACATTAAAATAATCAAAGTACTTAGAAGCCTTTTTTGTTTTCCCTAAGGAAAAACTGCCATGGGCTGATTTTGAGTCACAATGGTCTCTGTTTCCTCGCAAAATGTGTCAAAAGATTTCCTGACACAGAGCTACTGGGTGAATCACTCAGCACAGTGTCTGCATCGTCTCTTGATACCTGGGCATTGCCCTCTCACATCATGACCTTTTCCTTCCCATTTCTTCTCACTCCTGCCCCACTACTGCCCTAGCTGTTGTTAACAACTCTCCTACTTGTCCCTCCCGTGCTCTTTCAGCTGACATTTCTGTCTCTTCCCACCTTGCAGCCCTGTAAACCTCACAGTGGATGTATTTCTCTGTATTCAAGACATGTTGTATTTTTCCTAATCCATGTTGCCAGAACTTCAGCTAGGAGACTACTTCTTCTCTGTTGATTATCCTAGCAGCCAGAAAAGCCTTGCTCTGTCCCTACAGTGCCAGCCTAGAGCATACTTGGCTGGATTGCAGGCTTGCATTTTAGCCTCAGCTGAACCAGAGGAACAGACTCTAAAAATGTTAGCTGACGACCTTTCTGTTTGAGCAGATACAAACGCACTTCTCAGACAGCTCCGCCAAGTTTAAATTGCTTTCCCTAGGAAGAGTCAGAGACGTGTCTCACTTTAGTAACCTTAATCTGGGCCAAGTTTTAAAATGTGAATGCTTTAATGATTCTTTTTTTTTTTTTTAAGGTTCTAGAGAGAAGCAAGCAGGCAAAAAAAAACCCTCAACACCGTAATGTAAGTACTTTTCTTCCATTCTGTCATTTCTCAACATTTCTTCCTCTCCTGTTCTCAGGAGCAGCACAAGTTTAATAGAGGTCCATGCATTGTCCTACCCCAGATGTGTGACAGGAGTCACTGGGAGGTTTGCTCAGGACCACACTGTCTGGAAGTATTTGCATGTGCATCTCCAGCAGGAGACCATGCTAACGTGACTATACTTCTTCGGATAGCCCAGCTAATTTACTCAGAGCTCTCTGTAGCCTTCCAGCCCAGCCTGAATGCTGGCATGACTACCCAGATGAAGGAGCCTTGGCTTTGCAGGAAGGTCACCCAGCCCATCTTTACCAGGACGTCAAAGAGCTGCAGGTCATCACCTGCCTCAGGACCTGCTTCAGCAAAGTCCCGCCTGGGAACTGATCTGTTCCTTAGCGTCTCCCCTAAGCAAACCCTCTTTCTCTAGCAGACAGCACATCTCTTTGAAGACAGCCTTGACAAGGTGACATTTTCCAGAGCCATTTCTGGGAGGCAGTCTCCCAGCATGGCAGGTGTTGGATTAAGTTGGTGAACTCTAGCTAGCCCTGTTGTAAGGAAAATGGTATCTCATACCTGGCTAAAGCTGACTGTGGGTGTTGCTGCTCCATGTTTATAACGGGTAGTAAGGAAGGAGGAGGTCAAACCCGGCTTCCTTCAAACAGGACCTTTTTTCATTGCTGTTGAAGGTCACATTTGGATACCCCTTCCTAGGAATGGTGAAACTTCCTGCCCATCCTTAGGTATCAATACAGTAGTAACTGGTGCTTCAAAAGTTCACAGCTAGGTAGAATTTAGCTGGTTCTTAACACAAATTTGGACCTGTTAAAAAAGTTACTGTTTTTTCTTCTTATGAATTACCTTTTTCCATTTCCCTACATGGAACATTTTAACTAATATTTTAATTGGGTTTTTTTTGTTTTGTTTTGTTTTACAACAAAATAATCCCATTGCTATTGTTGTAACAAAGAGATGTTGCAGACATAATTAGAATGTCAGCTGAGTGCTCAGCGAAGAGTAATGCAACTCTTACATTTAAATGGGTGTAGATGTACATGAATTTAATAATTTGACCAAATTCTGTAAAGATCACCCTACTGATCAATTCACCTGCCCCATTTAAACCAATTTCTGGACAGAGAAGGACACATTGAGGTGTATAAATTAAGAATTGTCTCTTAATTCAAGTTTGAAAGTATTTCTTTATCATAACCCTTCTTGACCAAAATTAATTTTAGGAATATCACTTACACCAAGGAAATATGCAATGTCTGGGATGGACACTGATTTATAATCATACTACTAGGAGGGTATTTCACAATTTTATTTTTCTTAACAGAGTTTCATAAAACTGGCAAACTACCTAATTATACAGGCTCTTGAGTACACAAAGGGACTATTAAAGTGTGTCCTTTTGTCAAACAATATTTATTGGCTGAGTATGAAAGTCCTGTTTCCTCCTTAATGGCTGCCTCTATTATGATAAAAAATCAAAAAAGTCATATTTGTGGATCTTGAAGGAGCAAGATCCATCACAAATTTCCCACGGGGCATATGGAGTGGACCTTAACACTTTTCTCTTGGTTTTTATTTCCTGCTTAAAAGAGTAGTCCAAAAAAGGGAATACTACAGACATCTCATGATTAAAACAAATAATTTTCTTCTTTGGTAAAAACATTACTATTTTCAAGTAAAAACATTTACAGAAACTCCTGTATATATATTTTTTTTTTCTTTTCTTAGTATAACCCTTTATAACTCTGCTTTTCTGACATCAACACCAAGAATGTGGTGACGCAAATCCAGATCTTTCCCAGATCCTTGCCAGTCTTACCAAAGCCCAGTGGGGTTTGGAGCTCAGAATGTTGTCATCCTAAAGGATTTAAGCTCACAGATAGCAAGTGCTTCAAGTTCCTGGGTGGGCTCAGACCTCACACAGGGGAGATCAGAGCAACCTTCTTGTGCCTTGGTGATGTCCTAGTGGCTGACTCTGCCCTGGAACTGCAGTTTGGACAGGTCACTGCAGAGCAGCTGGACTGACACCCACCAAGTCATTTTGTCATTAACAGCAACAGTGAGGTCCCAGAGCAGGCATGAATACTCCTTTAGTGCATTTAAAGCTGCCTGGTAATAACAAAACAGCACAGGTGAATTAGCATCAGATATAAAGATACTCCTGAGAGGCATGATGTCTTGAAAGAAAGTGAAAAAAGATAAAAGTCTTAAGTTATCTCTGCAGAAAATCTTCCAGACCAAGAGACAAAAGGAAAAATCACATGGGTACAATTTGGTCTGGTCAAAAATGAGAGGTTTCTGTAATGTTAGCCCACTTCCCATTGGAAAAGGAGTGTATAGATAGGATTATTTGTGCTAATTGTTAGGAAGGCAATCAGATAGTATTCTATTTTGAGAGCAGAATTAGGAAGCAGTTCATAATGCTAGACAAGACTGCAAGGAAGCAAACTCCACACTAGCACTGGGTACATGAGCATTTTACAATTCTGAGGCAAAGCATATGAAGAGATGCTTTTCTTGGCTATCAGTACATGAATCTGAGGAACCTGGATAAAAATAGCAATGAATCTACTATTTTCACAGAAGAGAAGAAATTATATATTAGCATTACTGTAATGCTCCTGGGGAGCAAGGAATACATAGAAGAGGCACAGCACATGGCCAGCCTCTGTTAGGGATATTGCTGACAGTTCTAGAATTACTGCCAAGGCCAAACAGCAGGAGAGAGGATGCAAATGTGCTACTGTGTGGCTGGTGAAAGCCAAAAGGAATCTGGTCAGGATCTATTCCAAAGCATCAAGGGGAAGGAAAAGAGAACAGGATTTGTTACTGGTCAAATACCTGCAGATTTTGTATTGGGAGATTAATTATAGAGGTTATAAGAGGCCAACAAGAGAAATGTCTTTAGTTATTGACTGTTAATAATGGTAACTTTCTAAGACCAAAGGATAAAATAACTATTTCTGTGGGGGGAAATATTAATCTCTGGGTTGGGTCTATTGGACCTAGTGGTTGTTTTCTGGTCTGGTTATATTCACTACTAGCCAGGAGAGTACCACTTAAATATATAAATATCCTTCAAGCTTAATCTAATTTCTGTTTATGCACTTCATGTTTCAGAAAACATAACTAAAACTCTGTATGAACTAATACAGAACACCTCTAAAAATTATAAGCAAGTTAACTTATAAAAAATTTACTCATTTGGAGCCTCCATCCTTCGGCATTTCTCTGCAGTCTTGAGCTGCTTTTCTTACTGATCACAAGTAGGTATTCCTACTTGAAAAAAAGGCCAGTCCAGGTAAACACAGCACCTGCCTGACCAGCCAGGCAGCACAGGCAGGCATTGCATTCTGCAGAGCAGGGGAGAGCAAGAGCCCTTTCCTTTCTCTCCCCAGCTTAGTTCCAGAGAGAAGGAAGCTGGCCAAAAGAAGTGTTAAAAACTTATATGAGGATGCAGTTTTCAAGGGCTTCTCATTCTCTTGCCACAAATTTCTGCATTCCCTGATCTCTTTAGAAATATGTCAATTTGTAGAAAACCAGCTACAGGCGCACCAAATGGGTCACCTCCAATCAGAGGAGTTTGGGGATCCAGCTGCACCTCAAAGAGCAGCCTTACTTAATGTCTCTCAGATTCACTTCAGAAATGAAAACAGCAGTTTGGTTTGTTCATATATTAACTGAATAAAATAGAAAACAAAGATTTGACTTGATTTAAAACAAAGTTGCAAGAGAGAAAAATAAATAAGTAAATGTAATAGGTGGTCTTTGAAAGGGAAATGCCTCTTTAAATTGCTTGTGCCCCAGCTATTAAGGGCAGCACAGAAGGGGTACATGCAGCACCCTGTCTTTTACACCTCTGTCTTCAGGATTATCTTCACAAGTCAGTGGGACAGGGCCTTCCCTGCTGCTATTGTGCACAATGGCATCACCTCTGCTCCCTCACCACTCTGTCTTCCTCACTGGCAAGAGAAATGCAGCATGAAGATATATATGGGATTGGATTGCAAAGGTTTCCTCTCATTGCCACGTGTTATGTTTCCCACCTTTGGTTTTTAAAGCTGGACTGCAAAATGGAAAGGCAGCAAATGGGTTTCTCCTCACCACCTGAGGCCTTCTGCTGCATTCCCAGCACAGCCCCTCCAGCACGAAAGGCTGTATTACAAACTACATTTCAAAGTAAAATACTTTGTAAGTCATTCAGCACAAGAAGTGTTCCTGCACGTACATCTTACACCACCCATCATTTTCAGCTTACGACCAGCTTTCCACAGAGATTGCATATACAGATGGCAGACTTGGCAGTCATTTCTTTTCTCACTTTCTTCCTTTTCTCTACCTTCCTACCCCACCACTTTTGGAGGCCCCTGCAACCACAGAACCTACCCTGTGAAAGTGAAGGTGCTATGAGCTTACTGAAAACAGACGTGGAAACTCAGATTTTGATTTTTTTCAGATTCCGAATTATTCCAGTTTTAAGAATGTTATCTTTAGCACCAGAGAGCATTTGAATTCGATGAAATTCATGCCATGCTGTGCTGATAAAGTGCTTGTTGAGACACAAAGAGCTGGCTAGCTAAGGAGAGCAGCCAAAGAGGCTGGGGCTGGGATCCTTCCCTTCCTTCTCCTCCCCTCAGCAGCAGCAGCAGCAGCAGCAGCAGCAGCAGCAGGCTGCCTTCATCCCTTCCCGAAAGGCACAAAGAGAGAGGCTGCTGCCTAGCGGCGGCAGACAAAGGCAGAAAGCTGTTCTGTTGTTCTGCTGTCACGGTTCACCACGGGCCACTGGACAAGGCGGGAAGGAGGGGAGGTCTCCTGGCTCCATCCCCTCCCTCTGGAATCCTCCCAGGCAGAAAGTCTGCTCTGGCAGCACTAGAGAAGGGCTCCCTGGCCAGCAGTCACCTCCCAGGTGACCATCTCCTTTCTCTGCCAGAACTGGCTCACAGGACTCCTGCAGGCAAGCAGAGATGTCCACTAAATGAGGAACCATCAATGTCCTTGTCAATGAGGCACCATCAGTGTTAACCCAGTTTCCAGAACAGTATTAGGGTGGTCCCTTCAACACTCCAGCATACTCCTCAAGAGCCTGACAATAAATACAAAATCACCACTGTTTAACTGGCCCATGGCACAAATTCTAGACAGCAGTGAATATGAAGGTAGGCAGGACAGCACTTCTAAGCAGTGTGCCCATATAAAAAAGTTATTTTAAAATGAAGGAAATACAGTGATATAATGAAAACCACTCCTAAGGAGTGATAGATTGTAACCTTGGTTACAATCCAGGTCACATCAGCTCCAGAATGTTCTAAGTAGCCTGGAAACATAGGATGTCCCTCTATGACTCCAAACAGAGAAGTGCTCTCCTAATCTGTAAACATCGGAGTAGGATGGCGGAACA
Organism: Ammospiza caudacuta; assembly: GCF_027887145.1. Lineage (NCBI taxonomy): Eukaryota > Metazoa > Chordata > Aves > Passeriformes > Passerellidae > Ammospiza > Ammospiza caudacuta. The sequence continues at coordinate 37,349,429 of NC_080595.1, forward strand.
GGAAAGTAATGTTCTCTCTAGGCATGCTACTACAGCTCTGGCACTGCATCATTCATCACACACTGATGTCTTCATTTTGAAATGGATATAGAAAAAAAAAAAGGAGAGGGGAAAAAAGCCACAGAAATTATCTGAGGACTGAGAGGAAGGAAAAACCTCTTGCATTGAGGGTCTGCTGTAGTTCAGTGATATTATAAATCTAGTTTACAATACCTCAGTTCAAATAAAAAAAAATTATTGTGGCTATTTGACAACATGTCCGAAAGCAGGACAAGTTAATTATGGTGGCTTAAGGCTGTTCCTAAATTTATGAAAAGGTAATTTTATCCTGACCAACTTCATGCTGGATGAAGTATCATGTGTCTGCACTACTCTAACTCTGTGTCAGATCAGGTAATGTCTGTTCCCCTATATCTGGCTTGCATCCACCACAAACCCATCAATTCAGCATAAATATGACATCATGTGTGGTAATTAATGCCCCAGAAACACGATCATGTGCTCCTATATTATCTGCATCAAACTGATGCTGACAGAGGGCTTGACAGCTCTGTAACAAGCAAATTAAAACATGATCCAGTACCATGTAAGTGATATCATGGTAAGAGAATACTGAAGGACACTGGGGAGTGCTTTAAATTAGCACAGGGTGGATAGAAGGAGCAAGGCCCACTGGCACAAAAATCAAGACTATTCAAATTTAAGCAAGACATTTTAAACATGTTTAAGTAAGGGTAAAAGAATTTAGAAGATTAACACAACCAAAGAAAACACTAGATTTTTTTGTAAAAATTAAAACACATTGAAAATGATGGATTTTTCATTTTCAGGGGTCTTCAGGTCAAGACTGAAGTTACTCTGAAATATGTGCTTCAGTCTAAAAGGAGCTACTGGGGCAACACAGCTGGCTAGAGCACAAAGAAAGGCAGAATTGCTAAGCACAGCAGTCTTTTGGAAGTCTGTGTTTCTTCGTTATGGACTGTAATGTCCTTCTGAGCATACCTCTGATGAAAACTTCCCTTCCTCATGTATGTTTGCTAAAGTAGATGAGACAAGATTAGGAATTATAAAAGCTCCCCTGTGGAGAGAAAGAAGTCACTAAATTATGCAAGAATATACAAAGAAAATGTGTCATACAAACACAGAGGAATGCTTAAGTACAGATACCAGATGATCAGTAGTAAAAGTACTAGTGGATTAACAAAATACCTTTATGATTAAGAGTGGAACACCTTTATTCATTTCAACATTTTAAAGTCAGAAAATGAAGTAGGCTACACCCATTAGGTAAATGCAATTTTATTATTGATTGATATAACACTTATTATCCTTGCAATCAAGTTTAATCATGGAAGTATTTAAAACTGTTGTTATATTCTTCCAAGTAAAGATTATAAAATGAAAACAAAACAAAACCCTAAAAGTCAAACTATATCCTGGCTGTTATGTCAAATTACTGAACCTTTTTTCAAACACTGTATGGCAATGGAACTTTCTAATGCAGTGTCACCAGTATATGGCGACTTGGTATATGATTTGTTCAGCATCATTTTATAGGTAAACAGCCATAATATGCAAGTGCACATAATATGTAAGTGCCCTTCTTTTCACCCCTTTTTCAGCTGTGCAATAAGACAGCTTGCCCAGCACTGTCACCAGGACGTGGTGGCTCTCAGCATGGAACAGGGAAGCCTAAATTCCCATGAGGTGCTCCCTAGAAAATCCAGGAGCTGCAGGTGGGCTTAGACTGGAGCTGATTCTGGATGGCAAAACCTGTGAATGCCCAGTGGTCAGGGATGTCTCCTCCATTCATCTTCCTCCAAGGACTGAGTAAATCCCATTCTTTTAATTAAATGCTGAATCCAGATTACGGTTATTGTGCCACTTACTGATTGCTAAGAATTTGACCCAATCTTTAGAGGGTCCAAGGACTAAAAAAGTCTAGGGAGCTAAAAGGTTTGGAAAAGAGGAAAGCTGCAGAAATTCTGTTTAACTGTAAGATATGGTACAGGCTAAAAAAATTCTCTGTAACAATAAATTATCCTATCTGCCAGAAATTGTAGATAACAATTATCTGTGCTGATAGTTAAAACTTTCATGTTATCAAGAAGGCTCTAATCATAAACACAACCATGTGGCCATTCTACCAAGAATCCCTCAAAGAACCTGCCTGTCCTATTGTATTGTCAGGCGAAACCCAGAAAAACTTCTATTTTGTGATTTTGCTGCTCTTTTACATAACAGCAGAGTATTAATATTTAATACAATATTTCAAATATTGATTCAACAGAAAGTCAGAATGGCTTGTGTGAGAAGGGGCTGCAGCCTGTGAGATTGATATTGCAGTAACACGCTGTATTAGCAGGAAAAGTTTTATACAGACTTGGTTGAAGTGAGAAAGTGAAGAAGGATATTCCAGAGAGAGATGAGAAGATCCCCGAGCTGTGTGGGAGAGAAAATGTATGAAAACACAGAGCTTTTGCCTCAGTCCAGCAGTAAATTTGGGAAAGAAGCCACAGAGCCAATAGATGTGTGCACACTGGTAGTGTTACACTTATTTCATTAGTCCAGTGGTGTTCATTGATAGTTGTGTTTCTCAAACAATCAGAAATTCTTGATAGCAGAATGCATTTAACTATATTCTGTATAACTACGTATAATCCATACATCCAGCTTTCTGGAAGCCAAATATGTTATGGATGTGTCCTCAAGCTGACTCCTGCAGTAAAGACAATGGGAGTGATAACAAATACATGCCTAAAATAGTGTTAGCAACATAAGCCATTCTCTGTTTGAAATATCTCCAGAACAGCCTTGAGTTTCTATCCCTAAACTATCTATAGAGATACTGCAACTGGATTTTCAATATATTGATTTTGGTTGAGGAGCAAATAATTATTTCTGATCAAATATTACAATAATGTTTTCTATTTCTATGAAGCAAACTAAAACCAACAGATATGGGAATGGTGGTGGAAAATGTCAAATCAAGTCAAGGTTTTGCCTCAGAAGTTACATTGCTCTTTACTACATAATGGCATAACATTTTCACGTGCACTTGCCACTTGTGAATAAAAGCCATTTTATTCCATAAACCAAATTCAGTTTTCTCACGACAGAGTTCCACAGAAAATGGAAGTGGAGAGGATGGATTCTGGTGATATTCTCTGCAGAACTGGGTGGCGATTGTAGAGCTATGTCTCTTCAAAGTTATCACCAACACTGGATAAAAACTCTACTATTTATTTGAGCTCCTAATTAGCAAATACAGAATTAATTAGAGCTACAGCATTTGTTGACTCTGACAAGACCAGGTTTCTAAAAAGAAAAGATACGAAAAGAAAAAAAACCCAATACAAGTTGATACTTCGGTAGTGGAGCTGGAGTGACGAATTGAGCACAAAGAACCAACTTTGGTGCCGTGGCACCGCACGCCCACAGCGCCTGTGCTCCCCTCGCAGCACCGGGCAGAGCCGTGCGCTCCCGGGGCTCCACGGGCACAGCCGTGCGCTCCCAGCCGTGCGCTCCCGGCGCTCCATGGGCAGAGAGAGCCGTGCGCTCCCGGGGCTCCACGGGCACAGCCGTGCGCTCCCAGCCGTGCGCTCCCGGCGCTCCATGGGCAGAGAGAGCCGTGCGCTCCCGGGGCTCCACGGGCACAGCCGTGCGCTCCCAGCCGTGCGCTCCCGGCGCTCCATGGGCAGAGAGAGCCGTGCGCTCCCGGGGCTCCACGGGCACAGCCGTGTGCTCCCAGCCGTGCGCTCCCGGTGCTCCATGGGCAGAGCCGTGCGCTCCCAGCCGTGCGCTCCCGGTGCTCCACGGGCACAGCCGTGCGCTCCCAGCCGTGCACTCCCGGTGCTCCACGGGCAGAGCCGTGCGCTCCCACTCCCGGTGCTCCACGGGCAGAGCCGTGCGCTCCCACTCCCGGTGCTCGGGTGGAGCCGTGCGCTCCCGGTGCCCGGGGAGAACCGTGCGCTCCCGGTGTGCGGGCAGAGAGAGCCGTGCGCTCCCCGTGCTCCATGGGCAGAGCCGTGCGCTCCCGGCGCTCCATGGGCAGAGAGAGCCGTGCGCTCCCGGTGCTCCATGGGCACAGCCGTGCGCTCCCGGTGCTCCATGGGCACAGCCGTGCGCTCCCGGTGCTCCGTGGCTTTGCTCTCGGCCACCCTCACCCACGTATTCCCACGGCTGCGTTCGGCAGCCGCCGCTGCTCCCGGCGGCGCACCCGCGGGGCTTCTCCTGCCCGCAACAAGCGCTTCCTATGTACCTTTACATAATGTCTGGATGAGTTTTATCCTAACATTTCCTTCAACTTAGCGAAACCTTCTTTTATTTCTTTTTTCTTTCTTTCTTCCTTTTTTTTTTTTTTTCCTCCCCGTAAGAGAACAATTCAAAGCATCCATCCTCTCTCCCCTGCTTCAAGCACCCGAGCACCACCGGGTGCTCCTTCCCCCGGGGCAGAGATGCCCACCCGGCCGGTCCCCACTCTCGGAGCGGAGCCCGGGGCGCGGATGGCCAGCCGGACTCGGGCGGGAGCGATGCTGCAGCCAGGACCTGCCCCGGCCGCGCCGCCCGCCCGGCTCCGGCTGCTCCCGCAGCTTCCCTCGGCTGGGTTTCCCGAGGCGCGGCGGCCGGGAGCCGTGCCCGGCGGCGGTACCTGTAGAAGTAGTGCCAGCAGAAGAGGCAGCAGAGGAGGCGGCAGCCGAGCGGCTCGAGGCGGGGCGGGCTGCGCAGCGCCAGCAGCAGCGCGGGCACCAGGAAGGAGGGCAGCTCCTGCAGGAACCAGGCGCAGCGCGCCGGCAGCCGGCCCCGCGGCCGGCACAGCCGCTCCTCGTGCTTCCCGTAGCGGGACGGCACCCGCAGGTGCAGCGAGAGCTGCAGCAGCGCCAGGGCGCCCAGCAGCGAGCTCAGCGCCAGCACCAGCCCGGGGAAGCACTGCATGCTCGGGGGCGGGCGGGGGCAAGCAGCCCTCGGCCAGCGCCAGCCCCGGCCTTATTAGAGCCGCGGCCGTCACCCCGCCCCGCCGCGCTGCCTCCCAGCGCCCGGGCTCGTCACAGGGCGCAGCCCCCCGGGCCGGAGCGGGCGAGGCGCCCCGACCCGCCCGGAGGGGAGCTGACCCTCTCTGTCCCTCCCCGCCATACCTAGAGAGGAGCTGTCCCTCTCCATCCATCCCTCCCTCCCGCCCCATCTAGAGAGGAGCTGTCCCCCTCCATCCCCGCCACCCATCCCGCCCGGAGAGGAGCTGTCCCCCTCCATCCCCGCCACCCATCCCGCCCGGCGGGTAGCAGTCCCCCGTCCTTCCCTCTGTCTCTCGCCCCTTCCCTCCCGTCCCCCGCAGTGCCGGGATCCGCGCCCGCCCCTCCCGCCGCCGGTGCGATCCATGCCGGGAGCGAGGGCGGCGGGCGAAGGGAGGGAGGGAGGGAGAGAGGGAGGCAGGGCCGGGGGCGGCAGGGCCGGCGCCGAGCGGGGGCCAGGCCCGCAGGTGAGCGGGGGTGGCTCCCGCAGGAGGCGATCGCTGCGATCGCTGCCGGCGAGGCGGGAGCGAGCGGCAGAGTTCCCTTGCTGCGCCCCGGTGTGTCACCGCGCCCCGTGGCCGCCCGGCCATCTGTGCAGCCAGGCCGAGCCCCGCCTGGTGCCAGGCAGCGCCGCTCCGCTGAGCGCAGGTGGAGGGCAGAGGCAGACGGATGCCAAAGGTCGGATGGAAATGAGCAAATGTTGATGCTCGCGGTAGGACTACGAAAACACAGTCCAAGACCCATGAGTCTGACGAGTCCAGGTCGTGTTCGGCATAACCCAAGCATGCTGAAACTTTTTAAGTGCCCCAAGTTTTAATGAAGGTGGTCCTAACATAGATGCTAGATTTGGGGTGTGCTCAGGAACCCTTCAATCTGAACCACAAGAAGTAGTTTTGACAAGTTTGCCTAAAACTATAGTCCTTTTCTTTGCCTGTTTCCTCTGGGATCTCTATTTGATAAGGATTAGCAGGATGCTGAATTACAGCAGGAGGGCTAGTAGAATATTAAACTCTGTATTTTTCTGGCTGTTACAGCATATCAGCTCAAGGCCATAAATTACAGTATCATCCATGTTATTTTGCAGCTTCACTGAGAAAGCAGTTGGATGCAGCTCTGTGAAGGATTGGATGCCACACAAAATTGCTCTTCTGCAGCAGAGGTGGTAATTGATTTTTATTCAAGGTCCGAGTGGTGAGTGCACTGATTTAGGATGCAGGAGACCTGGGTTCAGTTGCATTCTGCTTTAGGGGATTCCCTTTTTGCAGAAGGAGAACAAACCACTGCCTGTAGTCTGTCCTTTAGTTCAGGGGAGGCACTTGCACTTGTGTTATGCTGCCTATTTGGGGCAGCTCCTTAGGGGAGCAGAACTCTCTCAGTCATAGACAATTTCTCCCTTATCCCCATAGAGTGCTATAGTTGCTAAGGTCATGTTTGTTGCTGTGAGTAAAACAGGTCAAGTTTTTTTTGGCCTCCAAGATGTGTGACATGTTAGGGCTGTCAGCCACATGCCAGAGCACTCTTCCCCCACAGAAGATGCCAGGGTGCTCGCAAGCTGCCTGCTGCTCCCAGTCTCTGGTACATGCTGTCTCCCAGCTGTGTGTGAAAGAGGGCAGGACCAGAACTGTGCCAGCCACGCTGCCACAAAGCAGTACAGATGGTCACAGGCCAGCAGCAGTGGCACCTGTGCCCAAGCAAGAGCTCCTGGCTGTGAACCATCAGTGGAGGAAGGTGCTTGTAGGACAGATTTTAGAAATTTCCATCTGTATCTTAATTACCAAGTGGAATCCAAAACAAATGGTTGTGTAGCAAAACAGTTGAATAGGAGAATTTGTCAACCATAATATGCGAGTTTCAAGGGGAATTATTTCGAACTGGGAGCAGCAGGAAGCTTGCAAGCACCCTGGCCTCTTCTGTGGAGGAAGAGTGCTCTGGCATGTAGCTGACAGCCCTAACATGTCACACATCTGTGAATTGAGGACACATTAGCAATAGGAGCACACTAGGGGCGTTTATGGAGTGCACCTTCTGCCATAGTGCCATCTGAAAGAGAACCAGTGGTGGACTCAGACTTTCACAAAGCATATCAAATCTTAGTAGTTAGTTGGGGATGACTTCAAAAGAATGCTTGGTACTCAAAGTAAAACCCTAAAAGAGGCACAGCATAGGAACTTGAGAGGGGTGTGCTCTCAAACAGCACTGGCAGCTTCAGGCAGTCCTGAGGATGAGCAGGGGCTCATCATCCTGGGTGGCTGGATTCAAGCTGGAGGAGTCTAGCTGAACTTGTTTGCTGGGGAAATGAACAGAGATGCTTCTGGTGGTGAAGCAGTGAGCTACTGACATAGAAACAGTTTCCAGTCCATGGAGAAAAGTCCAATCTCACCTCTTTGAGGTAATCAAGAGGTAATAAATGACAGGTATGATTGATTAATTGTAATGTAGAAAAGTTCATTTCTCTCCACTGGCTCCAAAAGATGTCTAGAGAACTGTGTCAGGAGAACTGAATCCCATTCTTTCTCTGTAAATGAAGGTTCAGAAGAAACACTTCTCAAAGTACCATGGAATTTATGTTCATTGCTGGAAATGAACACTACATGATTATTCATCATATTTAACCACTTCACAAATCTTCTCCTGAGAATTCCTCCTTCTTGCCTAAGTACCATGTGAGGGATTGTGATGAGAAAGGTAAAAGCAGTGCTACAAAATCTTTGTATTCATCAGGGGTTTGGAAAAAGTGGCAAGGTCCAGTGTTGAAAAAAAGTGGTTTACATAGAATTACCAAAAAAATTTATTTTAAACCAAGCTTTATTTTTCCATGGAAGCATATTTGCGTATTTGTTTTACCAGCCCAAAGGAAGACAAGGTAGTAATAAATCCTGCCCTGAAATGATCTCAAGTCAGTATGATCAAGCTACAAAACACAGACCATTTAATTCAGACCTTTTCCCCTCCAGTAAATTCAAGATATTCTGAATGCTTTTTATGTCTCAACAGTGAATAATTCAGTGGGAGTATTTGTTAAAAACGTACTTCAACAATAAAGTGTTTTTAGGCCTGCTGAATTTGAAGGGAGAGGAGGAGAATGTACAGGCAATATCCTGTTTGCATATCTGATAGGACTTCAGAACTCTTGGCTTGTTTTATATTTAAAAAGAAAAGTCCAACTCTTCTGAAGAATTGAATTGTTCAAAATGTATTGGAGGTACAAAATTACATTTGTCATAGGTATATATTTATACAAATGAGTCATCTATGGGTCATTTATACACCTGGAGATCTATAGAGGTTTTTCAGAAGAAAATTACAGATGAAAATCAAGGTAATTTTGTGGGTCTCTTTCCCTCAGTTCAGGAGGCAGCCAGAATCCTTGTGGCCCGCTGTAGAATCCCAGAATGGCTGGGGTGCAGCACTCCCCGTGCCCAGCCTATCAGCCTGTGACACCCCCGTGCCAATTTGGTCCCCACGGTGTGTCTGTGCCCTGCAGCTCCGGGTGGGAGCAGGCGGCAGGCTGGATCTGTGTGAGCGCCCTCCGGGGCCGGGAAACTCAGCTGGGAGAGCTCCTCTAAACGGGGATTAGAGCTCAGGGAAGGGAAGTGCTCTGTCCCTTTCGCCAAAAGGACCTGGAGTGTAGGGAGAACCAACCACCAGGGTGTCACTCCGTGAGTGGGTGGCTGCACGGGACTTGGTTGCTGGCTGGGGTTAAAGCACAATGCAGTTGCACAGGTATCATCTTTAGGAAGGACTCACGACTAAGTTTTGAATGAGAATGCTCAATAAGAAGAACAGTTATGTAAGGTAGTTCCTCAGACCTCCCTGTGCACTGGTGCAATTCTGAACAAATCTCTTTCCAGTGCTGACATGAACTAGACTGAATTTAGGAAACACTGGGAACCATCAACTGCCATGCACTGTTTGGTTTGCATCATATATATCATATATATCACTGTTTCCATCATACATATCACTGTTTGGTTTCCATCATATATATCCCATGCTGAATAAGGAACTCTCCATTTCCTCTTGGTCCATTTGCTATTGTGCTATTCTCATAAATGTTTTTATTCCACAAGAGCACAGAGTTAATAATCCAATATAGACATTTCCCTCTCAGTCACAAGTAGACTTTTACTACTTAGCAGGAATTTTTATCCACTGGCATTAGAAGCTGCATGACTTCACTTTGTGTTGCATGCTAGATCCAGCAGATGAAAAGAAAATTATTTTCGTTTTCCTTCAGTCAAAGATGTTTGTGCATAGGAAGAGCAGGAACCAAACAACATGTGGTTAGTATAACTCTCTTTTAAAGGCCTCTCCTTTGAGTTGTGCAAGCAACTGTAAAGAAGCAAATAAAACAGGGGAAGTGGTCATTAACTTCGTTTGTGGAATTTAATAGGCGACTGTTACCTGTACTCCTAACACTGATGAAAGTGGGAGAATTGGTTTTGAGGAAGACAGAGCAGATTAGTTCAGTGTGTGTGAAGAAGGAGGAATAAATCTTTTACAGAATTAACTTTAACCTAGTGCACACAGATGTTCGCAGCAAGTTATTTTTAATACTGTGTTCACATCATTACTGGAATGAACAAAAAAATAGAAAACCTATGACAAACAAAAGACCACAAAGGATAGGTGGAGGGTTAATATCTTAAAGCTTTTAAAGGCTTTCCTTTTACTTCAGATTTTCTTGAACAGTATCTATATAGAAAAGCCATGAGATCAGAATCTGACACCCAGTTCTCTCCTTTAATTAATCTTCTTTTATCTGGTGACACTCTTGTTATGATATATGGTTTTTGCATTCTGATCTCTGCACCATTCTTTCAGCAGAGGACAGTACCTTCACACCCACACTGCCCCACCTATTCCAGTTTGTTAGCAATAAAACATCCCACACACTCCATATTACAAGAAGATGAGGAAACACACTCGAGTTGGCTGTCTGAGCTCACTGAAGCCGAGCCAGAGAATCACAGAATGAAAAGCAGGGGGAGCTTGAGGAGCACAAGAGAATTTTGCTCATCTGGTGTCTGGTGTAAAGCACTGAGCCCACACAGCTCAGAAGTGCAGTTTCTGTGCTCGCCAGAAGCTGGGACATTGTCCTTGCAGACAGTTTCTCTGGGGAAATTAGTTATAAGCTGTAATATATTTCTCCTGATCATTGCAAACCACACAGTTTCAAAGACTTCTTCCTTGGCATGTCCCACATGGGGAGACCACCTCCTGACAGATTTCATGTGAATGCTCCACAGCTTGGGGGTGCTAGAGCAGCTCAAAGAAAATGCTACTATTTATTTTTTTTTAGCTTGGTTAGTTATTTTCTTTTCAGAAACAGTTGAATTGTTGGCTGACCTTTTCCAAAAACTTTGAGCAGGCACCAAGCTTGGAAAATGGCAGACTGTATGGCTAGAGCTGGAAAATTCAAAACCAACACAAGACAGAGCCTAACTATGGGAAGTGCCAGGCATCCATAATGATTTTTGGTATTTTTTCCCTTACCTGCCATGTGTGGAAGTAACAAATGAGGTAGAGCAGCCCCTCTGGTGCCGTGTTTCCCTGCCTGAACGCCAGCAGCAGGATTTGCCACTGCTCCTGCCCAGCCTGGCTGGCGGCACTGTGCTCTGAGCCAGCAGTGCCTGCACCCTGGGGAAGCTCTGGCTGTGCTGGATTGCAGGCCAGAAGCCTTCCCTGGGGAACCTCAGCTCTTTCCAGGTAAAATCAGAGACCTGCCTGGAGCTGAGCCACAACTTCCGACTGGTTCTCTCCAATGGAGAGTCCAGGAAGAGGGCAGGACATGGACAGATTAGGTCTGGTGTTCTTATACAGAGTTGACTGGTTCTGCAGACACATTTTTGTACCTCATTTGCCTGTGTGGGATCTGTTTCCAACCATGTAAATCAAAGACCCTATTGCTTCTGAGCTCTTGTGGTGGTTAGCAAGTTCAGAAACAGGAAATTTGTTGAATACTTTAGGTCTGTGGTTTGCTAAACTTCTAGCAATTGTTTTCTGTAACTGAGAGGTGTGGAAAGTTTTCTCAACCAGAAGCACGCACCTTCCTGGCTGGCTGTGCTGCTTTGTTCTGCCTTTTGCTCTGCCCTGAGGCACCAGGCTCCTCACTTGGGCTCCAGTGAGCACTCCAGTGCCCAAATCACCTCCTAAAGGGAGATTCCACAGGTGGGACCTGACCTGCAGCAATCCCCAGGTGCTAGAAAACTCTAGGTGCAACAAACCAGGGTAGCCAAAACAGAAAAGAAAAGAAAAGAAAAGAAAAGAAAAGAAAAGAAAAGAAAAGAAAAGAAAAGAAAAGAAAAGAAAAGAGAGAGAGAGAGAGAGAGAAAGAGAGAAAGAGAGAAAGAAAGAGAGAGAGAAAGAGAGAAAGAGAGAGGAAGAGAGAAAGAGAGAGAGAGAGAAAGAGAGAGAGAAAGAAAGAAAGAAAGAAAGAAAGAAAGAAAGAAAGAAAGAAAGAAAGAGAGAGAGAGAGAGAGAGAGAGAGAGAGAAAGAAAGAAAGAAAGAAAGAAAGAAAGAAAGAAAGAAAGAAAGAAAGAAAGAAAGAAAGAAAGAAAGAAAGAAAGAAAGAAAGAAAGAAAGAAAGAAAGAAAGAAAGAAAGAAAGAAAGAAAGAAAGAAAGAAAGAAAGAAAGAAAGAAAGAAAAGAAAGAAATGAAATGTAGCTTGGGATAATTCAGTGGGACCCATTGTCATGACTATCTCTGTATGACCACCTGTGTGTGTTCTATAGCACCTTCCAGTGCCAGAGCTGTGCCAGCTGCTTTGAGAGGAGCCCTGCCAGCAGCACTGGGTGGCAGGCTGTCCTCTGCAGCTGGGACAGGGAGATGGCGCTCCTGGAGAGAGCCCAGCAGGGCCAGCCTGGCTCTCAGCCTGTCGCTGTCACCGAGAGGCTGGCACTGCTCAGCCCCGAGCAGAGAGGGCTTGGGGCACATCTCATCGGTGCTCACAAATACCTGAAGGGAGGGTGAAAGGAGAATGGAGCCAGGAACATTCCAGAGGTGCCCAGTGACAGGAACAGGGCAGTGGGTACACACTGAAGCACAGGAGGCTCCCTCAGAATGCCAATAAGGACTTTTTCACAGTTACGGTGACTGAGCGCTGGCACAGGCTGTCCAGACAGGTTGTGGAGAGATGTGTCCTTGAAGATAGATATCCAAAAGCTGTCTGGACGTGATCCTGGGCAGCCTGCCCTGGGTGACCCTGCTTGAACATGCATGTTGAACCAGGTGACCTCCACGAGTTCCTTCCAACCTCAGCTGTTCTGTGATTCTGTTAAATTCTGTGGCAGCTCCTTTTAAATTGGGGTAGGGAGGTTACCAAGTGAACCATTTGAATGCTAATAACACATTTCTTTCAGTAACTGGATGTATTTGTTTGTGCTTTTAGTGCATTTTGATTTTATCACAGTTTTAGTGGTTATCATCACATATAATAATCACATTTACATTTAAGATTGCTTGTCCTTTGTGGTATTCTGTTTTTCATTTCCAGTTGTTTGCCCCTCCAGAATTACAAGAACTGAATGGATTTATTGTCTCCATGTAAACTCTTGATCCCCATCTCTAGTGTTTTATGACAAAACTCAACAGATCTGAAAGTAGCAATAATATTGAAATGATGATGCTGTATCATGGATAGTACTTTAGTTTGGGCAAGTGCATAATCCTCATCTGCTCCAGGACTGAAACAAGCATTGGTGACACAGCTGAGAATAACTGGCACATGAATTGCAAGTGTGCCTTGGGCTGTGACCTGTCCTAGTGAGAGGAGAACAGGTTGTATTTTCAGTGAGGGTACTCCAGGCAGTCTGTACACTCCTGGACACATTTTGCATGTAAGATGTTTACAGGGAGCAGCTCCTTGCCAACAGTAGCTGCCAAAGCATGCATTATAATCCCAACAGAAGGTTATTTGGTTTAGGCCAAAACTGTGCCAAGGATCATTCTAGCAATTTAACAGCTGCCCTCCAGTGCCATTCACGGCATCATCCAAGTCAGCAGTGTAGATGCAGCCAGAGTTTGTCAGAACTTATTTACTTTTAATTTTATTTTGTTCCACTACATCTGTCTGGAGCCAGCTTCTAAAATAAATTCCGCAGTCACAAATCAACACTTTTTTTGTTATATTTTTAAAGTGGCAGTACAAATTGCAATTTTGTAAGCCGATCAGCAGAGTGCAAATAGTGAAAGAGAAGTTTTTCCTTGAACCATACATCTGAGCAAGAGGAGTAATTATGGGTGTCTGTCACTCCAGTCTCAATATCTGTGGAGCCACTGAGGTGCATCTGTAAAACTGACTCCTGGAACCTGAATATCCTCCCTCCTGACAGGACAGCTCCCTGCTTATTTTTGACTCATCATCTTGTACAAGTTTGGTCTTCACAAACTACAAGAGATCAGCCCTTCATTTATGTCTCTAAAGCAGATACACACAACTGTCTCAAATAAATATACTTAGATGGGACTTAATGGGGTGCCTTGTAAGATGAGGGCCTTCATTTTCTGACCTCACATGAAACAGGTCAGAGTTGTGTTTTCCCCTTCTCTATTGTCTCCTCTTTCCCCTGTTACTTCAGGTTCTTCTGAATCCATACAACTTACAGTTCCACTTACAAGGGTAATGCTGTTTCCAAATTTGCTATTAATGTTATAAAGAATGTTTCCAAAAGTTCTGAAATGAGCTATAAAATAATCTAGGACTGAAAAAAATCCCAATTAATCAATAATTAAGATTACTTGCTTACAAAAATTGAGAGGTCACTTTATACATGGGAAAATACCTTCATGGGGTAAAATACTTCATGATAACTGACTCTCTAGCTTATCAGAAAAATGTAACAAAAATCAATATCTGGAATTAAAAAACAGACAATGCTAATGAAAAATCATGATTTTTAAAGCTGGAAATGACTATCGTAGAATAAACTTTCAAAGAGAAGTAGCTGATTCTCTATTGCTTAATGTGATTTCCAAGTAAGACTGTCTGCATTTTCAGGGGGTGCACTTCAGATGAGTATAATTACTGAATGCAATACATGAGTAGCTGGATAAAATGAAGTGGCCTCTGTTAGGCACTTAGAGAAGACGAATTAGGTTCTTTCTGGCCCTGAAAAGTGCAAGTCTATGAGAAGCAAGAGGAAATCATTACTGGATCTATTAAATCCACTCCTATTCAGGTTATAAGCATGAGGTTATGAAGCTGTGCTGCTCATAGCAGAAATACTCTTCACTTCTTTGACCTTTCAAGAAGTCAGCAAAGAGCCTAGAAATAAAGAGCTCTCCAGAACAGTGTGACAGGATAACCCAGCCACTTCCACCTGTCATATGGAGGAGCAGGGGTGAGCTTCACCAACAGAAGCCAGAGAAAATAAACAGAAGCACAAAGCCACCAACACAGCTACCAACACACAGACTCACCAGCCCAGCCTTCAGAGTTCAGCTTTTCACATACTGCATTGAATGGTTCAATTAGATTTGCAGCAACAGTACAATAATTATGATATTATATAAATGAAGAAATTTTATGTGATTAGGTAGTGAGGTGGATTGTTCAATTTGTTGCTTATGTTTATACACCTTCTTGTAAGTCATTCAATGTGTTTATCTTAAATAGGGAAATGGTGACAGTAAAGATTGCATAATGTAGAAGTTGGAAAACCAGTCTCCTTAGACTTGGTCTGCTAAAGGTTCATATTCTTGATTGTATCTCCAGCTAGTTCTTAGTGTATTTTTTATCTTCACAGTTTGTTTTAATTTTTTGGCTCGGTTATTCTCTGGCACCGAATTAGTAACAGTGAACCACAGTGAACCCCACGTTACTGTGTTGTAACTGCTGGAAGCCTGGCTGCATAATCACTATTTGCCAATGCCTACTAACTTCCACTTCTAACAATATAATAACCAGTGGATGGACCCTTATGAAAGTATTGTGCAGAATGAGAATCAGTTGTGTCTGGCAGTTACAGTAAGAATCAGGGAAATGCCACCTGGATAATGAAAGGCACACAATTTATATTTGTCATTACAGCTAAAGATCTGAAATCCAGCACCTGAAGTGCCTGCAGGAATTGGAGAGGAGACACAAGGAGGGTTGGTCATGAATTGAGCAGAGACTGGTGGCTGCTGAATCTGCAAGGGGTAAATGTGAGGAGGGACAGGTGTGTGATGTGGGGCAGAGCATGTGTACTGAACACATGATTAAATATGTTTGTGGATTCAAGCAGAATGTTTGAAGTACCTCAAGCATGATGTGCTCAGTGCAGTTATGAGGTGAAAAGGTGCAGCAAAAAGGACTGTTCCCTAAACTGTAAGCTAATACCAAATGCTGTGGCTTATGGGTTTTTTTATGTACATATCTGTGGTTTTCATGGTTTAACCAGCGTAGCATCTGATTATCATGCACTTATTTTCTGTTTGCTACATGCCTTCTCCCCACCCTCTAAATTCATCATAAATACGTTGAGATTACTTGAGAAGACTGCTCTTGACTTCAGAAAAGTTGAATGTAACCTTTTCTTAGATTTCAAGAGAATATTAATTGGCTACCATTTTGTGTCAGATTTCTTCAGCATCATACAAGAGGAAATCCTGGAGATCTGTATTTTTTTATATTGTTTCTTCAGATTTTGCTGCTCTAAAGTATGTGCCTGAGGAGAGAACAGAAGTTTAGCAGGAGAGAGACTGTTTCAATATTTCAACCCAGCGCTCAGGAGATCTATGCTCACTTCTGAGAGCTGCCAGAAGCTCCCCAGGTAGTTTTGAGTGAGCTGATCAGTCAGCGTCTCCCTGTGCGCCTGTTTAGTCAAACAGCAATTATAGCCCTGCACGCAGTCACGATTCCCTGGCTGGCGAGCAGGCTGCTGTGTTGGGGACTGTCACTTCCCTCAGCCTCAGCACTGTGAGCTGCAAGCTTAAAATAGCCCCAAGGAGCCCCAGTGAGGGAGGGGAGCATGCCTCACCAGCCCTGGAGAGCTTTGCTGGCAGCAGCCCTCGCGCAGAGCCCGCGCGCACTGGGACCAGGCGAGCTGTGCCCTGATGGAGCACGGCTGGCTGCACAGCCTGGGAGGCTGCCACACTCCTGCATGACCCTAAACACCACGGCCCTGCTGCCTTTGGGACTTGGCTGCTGAAACATGCTTCTTTTATGTAACTCGTGGCGGTATTCTTGAAGGAATAGTTTGTCATTCCTCTTGCCCAAGTTACAAGCATCTTTGGTTGTTCTTCTGTTTCTGTTTTTGTGCACTTGCAAGCCTGGTATGCCACCAGTGATGAGGGAGAGGCTATAATAATCTTTATTTCTGTTTTGCCAGGCTGCTCTGACCATCCTACAGGAAGTCAAAATCTCCATGTCCAGTACTTCAGGCTTTTGATTGCTTCCTTTCTGGAGCTGCTGAGCCTGCCTTCCTGAGGGATTGGCTATGCTAAGAGATGTATCAAGCTTACACTGACTGGTTTAGATTGCTCTTTTGTTTATTGTGCTCCTTTTGTGTCTCTTGAGGGTGTCCAGTGACACCATCCATCCCGCTGTCCATTTGGGAGCATCTGAGGAGCTGGAGCAAAGGGGGAGTGAGTGGAAAGGAATGTGAACCAAAAACTGCATCTCTGGAGTGGTAGCTCTAAAGTCATGCTGTCCCCTGTAGGCAGATGTCCTTCCATGTGGAGCAGGGCTGCCAGCAGCCCTCTCCAGAGCCTTGGCTCAGCTTGAGCCCTTGAGCAGAGCAGAGAGGCCCTTCCTGCCAAGTCCCCTCTCGGGTCCCAGGGGCAGAAGACATGGCTTTCCTCGACCATCTCGCTATCAGCTGCGCTCTCCTCTCACAGGGCACTTACAGGACTGCTCCAAAGCCAACACAGCCCAACAGCATGCTGAGACTTGGCAGGGGCTGGGGGAAGAGTAGGGGAATAACCTCTTGTGGGGATATTCTGACATTTTCTCTAGGTTTTGCCTCCTCCATGGTTGTTGAGAGTACTGGAATCTAGGCTCTGTTTCAGAAATGTGGCATTTGCCAGTCTCTTGAAGACTCACGTACGTTTGTTCAAGTTAGAAGTATTGTAATCATTATCTAGAGCTAAAATTAAAATTTATGGCTTGTATTAAGAGGATTAGAGTAAGATTAACATGATTTTGGCAGAATTAGAGGACAATTCTAGCTAAGTGCTGACCTACATAAAGAAAAGGAACAAACTGAGAACATTTTGACTTGGCATCAATGGCAGGAGAGAAACAACTTTGCCTGCATTAAACCATATGCCAAATCCCATAACTTAAGAAGTTCCACATATTGGCAAGCATACAGAACTCATACACTTTTAAAACTTAGCAAATGTCTGCTTTCAACTTTATAGAATTTCTAAAAATGTCCAATTGTAATATCAAGTGGAATATGATTTCAAATGGGCTTAAATTAAATTTCTAAAACTAGAATGAGCATTTAAATTAGTGGATACCTAGGAACAATTCAAAATAAATTTTGGGGCCTCTTAGGAAACATTCTGAATTCATGTATCACATACCAAAGCAGCATGTATTTTTACAAACACCTAGGCAATTCAGCACATATGAAATTGTAAATATGTGTTTCTACAAGTAAGTGCCAGTAATATTAGGCAGAGGCATGTTTATTGTTAGTACTTGTAATATCTTCTGGAATAATGAAACAAGCTGGGTCTATTATGACCTTTTTATTACGTTTTTTTATTTTACTTAGGCAATTTAATTTTCTTCATCTATGTTATAATATGACCATTTGAACAGAAAAGTTATGCTACTGAAATATTAGAGGCAACTACAAAGGAACACAGTCATAGCTGAGGATTTTTTTTAAATGGGGGAAAAAAGACTTTTACTGATATTGGGAGGTTTTTTCCAATTTAACACTTTTTTTTTTCTCTCAAAATAATTGGAAAGAATTTTGCTCCTTTGTTAGGAGTTGAAAGTAAAATATGTAAAAATGCCCTGCTGATGTACATATATTGTTTTGTCACAGCCTGGGCTGAATGTCCCACTTTTCTCTGAAAGTTATTAACATATGCCAAAGAGCTTGTGGAAGGCCTGATGGAGAATCAAACACTCTATCCTAACAGCCTTGAGGGGTCTTGCCATGGAGACATGTTTTTCCACTGCCTTCTTCCCAGCAATCACAGAATGCTAAAATATATCAAGAGTGGTGGGAAAACAGCCACTCCTGAAATGCTCCTTGTATTGCAACAAAACCAGTGAAGTGCATTCAGACTGTACAAAAAAAAAGTAAGGGTAATATCATTTATTCATAATCATCAAAACATCTCCAATGGAACTCATCTGACAAAGGAGTGTTACGTTAGGACACATAACAATGGTACCAGAAATTTGCCAGGAGATTTAACTGGAAAAATGCCTTTCCATTTTCAGGCACTCCCCACAATGGCAAGAGCAAAAAGAAATTAAATTCAAAAACTGAAAAAGAGATTGTGGGAAAAAACCCATTTAATCTGGCAGTGCTGCTGGCAGTTGGCTAGCACTTTTATGCCATGTAGCTGTGTGGTTTCTCTGTTCTGGTAACCCCTGCCTGAGCATGGCCTGCAGAGAAATCTGTGTTGATCTCATGAGTCATTCCCAGGAGATGGCAAACATGACTAAAAGGCTGGAATACAAGACACATGTTACAGGATGAAAACCAAAAGAACTGGAGGGTGTTTAACAAGCAGTCAAGAGATTAACTCCAGAGACACAGTGTGAGGAAATGGGCATGAAGGAGGGATGCAGAACATGATCACAGTACCCTTTGCTCCTGCTGTCCTCCAGAGCTGCTGCTGGAGTGCAGGCATGGCAACCCTGCAGGGAGCCTGAAGGAAGAGACAGTCATCTCACTGGTCCCAAGCCCGAGACAAGGAGACCATTAATGGTCCCTCTGGCACACAGCTACCATTCTCCATTACACACCTACCACAGACCTCAGTGAGCTGTGCAATGGTTTGCTTGGCCCAGGGTTGACATTGTCTTGCTATTTATGAAATCATTAAAAGCTTTCTTGTTTCTTGAGCATATGTTCTTGATTAAAAGGTTTATTGAAGCACACTTGTCCTTCCTAAAACATGTGGATGTCTTTTGGGAGGGACAGGCAGATTTTCAGTGTCACAGAAGGTTGTACTCAATTGCAAATACCAAAGCAGGCTGACAACACATGCACAGCAGCTTCAACATCGACAGTGTGCCACAATAAACTCACTAAAAGGGTTGGGGACTTCTTGTGAATCAGTGCATGAAGAAGTGCTGGGTCACACCTGATGCCTCTGCACCCTGGTTTTGAAGAGAGAGGTGCCTCCACACACTTGTCCAGCTGACAGAAGCACTGAGCAGTCACCTCTCCTTCTCTCCTTCTCTCCTTCTCTCCTTCTCTCCTTCTCTCCTTCTCTCCTTCTCTCCTTCTCTCCTTCTGTGCTCTGCTAAGAAGAGCTTTCTGCTGTCCCACCACCCACCGAGTAGGCATTTGCCTTTAGAAGATTCTAAAACACAATATGCATTGGTAACACAAGGCAGAAATTTCTCAAATGCTTCAAGCCATGTCTTGACATGTTTCCATTTTTCTTTCTCTCTTCCAGAATTCATCCATATTATTCAAAAATGGGTCTGAAGCTCAGAAGAGATCTTTCTCAGATTTCCACTCACTGAGAAGCCTGTCACCCTGAAAGCAAATAAAATCAAAATAACAGTAGTACTAACAGACCATTTAATGTCTGCAATGTGAGGCTGTGGAAAATGACCTTTGAAACATCTTGGCATGAGAAGCTATTCCAGTACTTTGTAGATTATGTAGCCATGTAGCCAATTCAGGTACAGAAATATGGAAATGTGTTTTCAGGTTCATTTCAATATTTCAACAGAAAAGAAGCAAATAAAGAGAAAAAAATAGTCAGTATAAGTCAATAATGCATTTCAAAAGGGTGTGTTAATTTAAAATGTGAAAAAATGCTGAAGCTGTTTAAATCTGTAAAGCATAAATTAATATATCATTCAAATTTTTAAAAAATCCTATTTTACATAATTTCTATTTTGTTGAAAAAAAAGCCACTCACTAATTATTTGTTCATCTCTACCGGAAGTTGCCTGCTCTGCAGCATTTCTTGTTGTCTTTCAGTTTTAATTCCTTTTTTACACTTACACTTTATCTTACTATCTCTATCTCATTCTACACCATTCCTTTTAGATTAAAAGAACCCTTTTTTTTTTAGTTGCTCTGAATCTAGTAGTGAAAGGTGATGAGAAGAAGAGATTTTATATAAATGTGCCAGTTTGTTTGCTTGGACAGCAGAGATAACATTCTCAGCTATGTTCTTTAACAACAGTTCCCAACCGAGAATTGGGGTAAAAAGCAACATAAAAGCTGGCATTGAAAATTAATTCTACATTACCAAAACCAAATTTTAAGAGCACAGCAGCCTATTCTGTAATAAGTTATTGTGGTGTATAACTTCAGCCAGTATGGGCTTTTAATTTTGTGTTACAAACTTTGGAGGGTGACAGAAGTACACTAAACATATTAGAGACAAATATATTGCCACTGATCTATTAATTTAGAAATGTGGATCAGTTGGCCAATTACCTTTTCATCTTCCTCTATGCAAAACTTAGTAAGAACAAATTGTATTAGACCTACACACTTGTTTAACATTTGTTGGTTAGCATAATTACATTCAAAGACTTGTCTTCATTTCCTAAAGGACAACTATAAATACATTCAGCCATGGTGTCCCTGAACTTCCACTTCTGTCTGTTGTACAAGTGATCAAAACATCACCACGTTCTTGAATTTTTCTTTGTGGAAGAAAGTAAAACAGATTTGGCAGTGAAGGAATGTTGCAGCAGAAAGGTTCACAAGATAAGTGCTGGATGAAAACCAAGACTATCATTGTACCAAAAAAGTAATCTAACTTGGTTTTATTTTAAATTTAAAATGTGTTTTAAATTTAACTGCAGTTTCAGGGCAACATTTCTTTGCTCTTTGAAACTGTGGCTAGCAAATAAAATAGTGAGATTTACTTTGGGGACATCAACTTGAGTTTTCTTTGGGTTTGTAAAGGCTTTTCCTTCACCACAGCACTGCCAGTTTGGACTGAATAGGGTTTCCTTTTGTATTTTTCCATGCTCTTTGCTCAGTTGAAAAGCATCAAAGAAACTGTCATTTGTTGAGAGCATCTAGCAGTCACTGTTACTAGTCAAATGTTAAGCAAACTTTGCCATCACAGAGAAGCTTAATTTTTCTAATTGGTGTGTTTTTTCTAAATGGCAGGATGCTGAGGTAAGGTTGGAGAAGATTTCCCAGTTCCAGCAGATCTTAAGCACCGGATGACATTGCAGTTTTAGTTTCTGAAATTACAGTGCTTTTAGAAGTATTTCCTTTTGGATTCTTAGGGAAGTCTAAGAAGCCTGACCTGTATCCAGCAGGGATACCTGTGTGGGAGGAGGCCTTGGAGTACTTCAGCTATGTGTTCCTCTTGCTTGGAGCAGTGACTCACGGGGTACGTGTACCTCCAGCATGCTGGCTCCCATGGAAACCCTGCTGACTCCCTTCCTGTGAGCATCTCTGTGGATGGCCTTGCCAAGGGGATGCTCTGACCTGAGGTGCAGGGACACATGAGGGATAATGCCCCAGACACTCATGCTAACCAATGGACACTGGGCATTCATGGATCTGGGGCTCCCTGGCACCTGAGTTCTCCTAGGCCCATGTGGCTTTGTCCTTCCTTGATGAGAATATTTTTGAGCTGATGTTCCTTCCCATGTGAGAAGCAAACAGGTTACCCCCAAAAATAAAAGGCCTCTTTCCAGCTGTCACTACTGAAGGCGTTGTCAGGAGTGCGGGAAGGCCACGCGCCACAGCTCCAATGGATGCCAGTGAGAAATGGGTACCTCAGCACCCGAGGTGCCTTGGGAAATCCCAGACACTAACGAAATCGAGCAGCTCTCAGCTGTCCTTACACGTTCCAGCAGAGGCTGTCTCTCATTTGCAGGCTCCAGACTGTCTCTTTTGGGCATGGGAACAGCGTGGCTCCAAGGAGCGACGACACGTTCCTGGTGCATTGCAATGTAAAACCCTTGCTGCTCTGAAAGCACCCTTGGCCTGAAATATGGGGACAACAGATCCCACTGAAGATAGGTTCCTACTCTGGGTGTCAAAATGTTTCCCAAGGACTGGGCTTTCTGTTCAAGCTTTTGCTGTTTTCCCTGGTTTGCATTTTGCCACTCATTTTTTCCATTCTTTTGCTGCTAGCTATTTTTCATTAGTATCCCTGGTCAGCAGGAACCTACCCTGCTTCAATTTTACAAGAATTTTGACAATTGAAATTTACCCCATCGTGTGTTTCAAAGTGAATCACAACAATTCTTCATCTATTACAAGCTGTGAATTGCTGAGACATCTGACCCAAATTATGGCTTCAGCTGGCATGAGCAGGAATTTACTCAATGAAAATCAGTTCCTCTCAAAGAGTTTCTTTCATCCATGAAACATTTTTTTAAATGCAAGTTTGAAGATTAGTAAGGACTCTGTTATTACTTACTACCAACTAAAGGTTGATTTCCTCCACTATTTTAAAAAAAGAGATGGAAAATCAATTTCCCTGAAATTTCATTCATTTGTATCAATTCTAAAGGAAAAATTCAAAATAATAATCTTTGAATGACTTAAAATGAAAATGGGAGATTGCAGTCCAACTCCCTCAGTTTATTTTCATCCTTCCCATTTCCCTTTCACTGTTACATTGCAATTTTTTAATGTCAGAAATGTTGCTGTCTATGCCTGTCTATGTCTGTGTTGCTGTTTCTTTGTCTACAAGATTCAAAATGTAAGAATTTGCCTTGGGATTTAATTTATTTTTTCCCCAGCTCAGAATTTGACCACAGCTGAGTCATCTCAGTAACAGGTCTTGCATCTCACATCAGATTCCAGAGAGCTGACTACAGTTTATCTGCAGACAGAGGCACCATCTCCATCCCAGGCTGTCTGAACCTGGGTAGTACCCATCTGCCCCATTCTGAGGAATTTTACTGGGACCTCACTTGCCTCTAGGCAGGTGAAGTGCAGGTCTCTGATTTCAGCTCTAGGATGCCTTCTGCCAGCCTTTCCTTGGGAGGCAAAACCCCATATTCAAGCTCTTCCAGGTACTGAAACCAGTCGCGCAGGCCACTCAGTGCTCTTCTTGGCTTGTCTCACTTCTTGGAGCTCCACTTATGCTTGGGAAATCTCACCTCATCACTTATTTCCTCCAGGAAAAAAAAGAGTGAAAAAGAATGCAAGGCCACTTTAATTTCCTGGGAAACTATACACAAAAGGACCCTGATTTGTGCTGTGCACACAGCCAGTCTCATCCCTGTCTGTGAGTCTGGGGCAGCAGACACAGCAAGAGCAGTGATGGAGGCTGTGCTGCCCTGATGTGCCCTGTGGATATGCACACCTCACTGGAAAGCAAACAGTTCTGGGGTGCCCACTTGCACCCTCAAGGTCTGATTGTGTCCTGATAACAGGTTTTGCTGACATCCCAGGGTCTCAGCAGTTTGTGCTGGGTTTCCACAGAGGAGTTTACATGTTGTTCAGACACTGTGCTATGTGAGAGCAAACAAGTCTTAACAACACCTTGTAAAGTCTCATGAAAGCAGTGCTGTGAGATGCACCTTGTTAGCTGTCCTGACAGCTGCAGCCTTAAATAAGGCAGCTGCCATAAACACCGATGAAAATGCATTAGGGGCTGCCACAGTGAGTGAGACTGGGTGAGACTGGCTGCCAGAGTGACACTGAGTTGCTGGGAGGGCCACCCATGCCCAGAGGTGGAGTAACACCATTGTCAATATTTCACAGCCCTTTGCCTTCTCTTCAAGTCAGGATACCTTTGCAGTTAGAGGAACCCAGGAATTACAGGGAAGGAGACAGGTGACTAAATACAGGTGACTACTGCCATTTTACACACCATATTTATATGGCCCTCCTCCTCTAACCTCCTGTGTGTTGCACTTGGCTTTAATCCATCTGCACCAAACTCCAGCCACATGCCATCTGTCACCCTTTTACAGCATCAGTGACAATGGTCTCCTTGTGCACCAGATCAGGTGCTCATCAATATTCTCCCTGCCTGTGTGTGATCAAAACATTCCACCTGACAGTTTGTCTGCCAAGGGTCATCATCCAAACGACAGAGGTCGTGGCTGGAACAAAGGATGGCATTTGGTGGCACAACTTGCATTTCTCTCTTTCCAAATCACCTCAGTGTTTCTGAGTGCCTATCTCAATGTATGTGGTTATTCTCAAGCCTATTTCGGAAAACCAGTTGCACTAAGCATGGGTTTAAATGCTATAAATTTACTTGATGCTGAAAAGACAAGGTTTAAAATTAATTTGCTCAAGCACATCTTTGTACTGATGTGTCAGCGTTATGTTTTAGCCAAAAGCTGCTGCCATGGCTTATCTCAATCTCCAAGGCAAATTTCCAGCATGTTATTTAGGAGGGAAGGAATTGCTACATAAAAGAATTTCGGAGTCCCTCAAGAGCATTTGGTCCTGGGTGCATGAGAGAAACCTGCAATTGGCACTCCTGCCACCTACATGGGGCTTCGCTTGAAACTAGTTGTGAGAAGCCTGATTTTAATGGCAAAGCCTAAGGATGCTGCTTTAACTTCTCTTGTGATTAATGTTAATGAAGTGTTCTTTGTATGTGTCTACTTTGTGTATGAGTTGTGAGTTTTTGGTCTGAGTGACAATTACATTGGCAGAGGGTTACAGCTCTGAGCTTGGGAGCAGGGAATCAGGGATGGGTTTGTTCTCACCACACCCTGAGAAGGATATGCTCAGTTGGTTTTACGGATGATCTGAAGATGGTATAGGAGTGATTTTTTCTGGATTTTGCCTTGTTTTGCATACCTGATCAATGTATTGAGGTGCACATCTGTATACCTAAAGCCTGGCAACTGGAAATGGTACAAGCTAAAGAATGAAAACTGCTCTGTGTGTGTACTGGGGATGGTGCTGGGGATTAGTGACTATCAACCATTTCAGATTCTGTAGTTTGTCTGAGGCTCAGCAAGTGTCTCCTTTTCAGTTTCTGTAAAAGGTGTTTTGTGAACTATTCAAGGTGTGGGTCTCTTCTTTGTATAGTGCATGTTCCAAGAGCTGACAGATTTGGGTTTTGCCAGAGGTGCACTTGGGTAGACGCAGTTACACTGACTGTTTTACTAAGTAAGGAAGGGAAGTTTTCCTGACTCGTGTTGTAGAACTTGCAACTCTGTCTTGATTGTATTTCTGTTGAGGAAGTAATTCCAGGTTGTTTATTGGTGTTTTGAATGCCTCTTTTGATCAATGTAATCTCTTCTTTAATTTTTATGTTTCTTCCATAGACGTTATCTCTTCTTTTGGCAAATTGTTTAATGCCTGACCTTTTACTCTGGGGGAGTGATTTGAAACACTCTTAGCTAGATGCTACATGGAAAATATTTGGAACTGCATTCTCTCTGATCAGTAATTTAGCCTTGGCTGATGTTTGGTAACATCTCCTTTCCAAAGAAAGACAGTATAACTTATGGTGTTTTGGTGCCATGCTCTTTGTGGCCCATTTGACAGGTTTTATTGCAATGCAAGATAATTTATTTTCCATCTTCATTGTCTCTAACAAAGCTGTAGAAAAGAATTTGAACTGATGCTTCATAGCTCATGTTTTATTTCAGACGTTTTCCTCCCATGACTTTCTATGACTCACCCTGTATAAAGCATGTAATTGAGGTACTGTTGGAATTTCTCCTACAGAGATGAATTTCTTTTGAGGGATGGCTTCTTCTCCATTTGGGCAGTGTTGGGAAGTAGGAAAGTGAATAATAATTTTCTGTAAGCAGCACATGGAAGTTTTGGGATCCACAGAATAACACTATCAGTCTTTTTATGAACCTTAGGAACTAGCAAGAGTACAAAATAGCAAAATCAGCCTTATGGGAGGTGTGGTATGACAAAGTAAGTGGTCTGGGCTTGAGCTCCCAAATTTTTGCACCAGCTTCCTTCTGCTTTTCCCGAGGCTAAAGTGTGGGACACAGAAGGCAAGTGGCAGTGTCAGGAGCCTGGGAGTACCAGCTCTTCTTTGACCCACCATGTGAATTGACACACAGAGGAAACCATGGCAACCACCAAAACGCAGCTGAAATGGGAAGAGTGGATTTATTGCATTATCTCACTAACAACACCAGGCAGCTGAGACATACAGGAACACAGGCTGGGTTAGGCTCAGTTCATCCTAGAGACCAAAGGCACACAGGAACACAGGCTGGGTTGGGCTCAGTTCATCCTAGAGACCAAAGGCACACAGGAACACAGGCTGGGTTAGGCTCAGTTCATCCTAAAAGGCTTCTTGCACACGCAGTTCATCACAAGACTGTGATTTTATGATCTCTCTCTCTCCCAGCAGGAGGTTGAAGCATGTCTATTAGAGTGTTATCTCTACACAGGAATTCTGCTTCTGAAAGAAGGCAGAGGATGAACGACACTAGGCATAATAAATGGAGTTTTCCCACACCTACTTCCTTAGCATTCCCAGCTGCAAGGTTCCAATTCCCAACTTCAAGCACAACCATTCTGTCCTCACTAAATCTTCCAGTTTTGACCTTATCTTCCCAGCATCTACATTTTGCAGAACGTGTGTCCAGTGTTGACTCATCAGATCTCACCAGGATGCTGGCAGAATCTCGGCTTTGGACGTGCATGGGCTGGAGTGGAGCTGCCTCTCTCCACACTGACCCGTGACTCAGGCAGCTCCCAGCTCCCAGGGTGGCACCCAGCACTAATGGTTTGCCTCTTGAGATTCACAGGCTCTGTCACTTAGCCTCTTTATTCAGGCCATGTGAAAGACACTTGGGGAAATGTTTTGCCACTTAGTTATCACCAGGCCTTTACCCTGAGGCTTGAGGAGAGTTGGACAAACCTCCAGTGCAGAGTTTTGTCTATTCTTTTGGTGTCATCTTTAGGCCAAGACTCCGAGACTGCAAACTGTGTGGTTTGGCTGTGAACCCTCATCATTCCTCCTTTGTTCTCAATAGGGTTTTGTCTCTGCAGCATTCAAATTTTGCCTAAAACACATGAGGTTCTTCCACCAGTTTGATTTCTGTGGATGGTGGATACCTTTTGATTATGAGCATCAAGGGTTCTCAGTCTGTATTCCAGGTGTTTTTGGAGTAATATCTGCATTTTTCTTCTGTGTTTAGTTATTCTAAATTACTTAGAAAATGAGGGCTTGGCCCTCACTGAGTCTCTTTTTAACTGAGGTTTAGTAAAGAATATTGTGAAAGTGCCTTTGTGGTCTTTCTATTTTGCTTGTTCTTGGCTGCATCTGAGTGAGCAAAAGTGTTTGAAGCAGGTATCCGAAAAAATTGGAATCAGATGCAAATTAAAGTTTTCACTCAAAAATATGCAAAGCCATAGAAATTATTCAGATAATTTAGGAATTTCCAAGGGGACTAGAACAAGAAAACCTCAGCCCGACATCCTGAAGGCTGGGTGAGAATAACCTCAGAATGATGCAATCTCAGCAAACCCACTAAGGGCAGACAAGGTGGCCTGAAGATGGCAAAATCAAAACCAAAGGGGATAATTTTAAAAAGTGTAGAATGGAGATGGGAAGTTACCAATTTATTAGAGGAAGTTTCCATTGAAAATATATTGGTGGAAAAAATGAACAAACTATATAGGGAAGACAGAGAAGGTGAGTATTAGCTCAGATAGGTTTGTCACATATAAATAATGTTGAACTGGTTTGCTTTCCTTCTGCAACATGAATAACATATCTTGTGGAAAGGGGAAAAGCAAGAGTTTCCACATCCCATGCATCTAGCCAGGCCTTCCTCAGCACTATTTCATTTGCTACTACAATTTAGGGAAGCACAGGTTGGATGGCTGATTCTCTGTCTTCTCTAATGTAGAACCACGAGGAAGCTCACAGTGCTCCATTAAATTCTGCTTACTGAAAATATGCCTACTTCTCTTTGCTGCATTTCAGAAACCCCTCAGAGGTAGCACATCCTAAAGACAACACTTTCCCAATCACTGGTTCACACAAAACTGCAAAACTGGTGGCACACACCAACACAGAGTAGCCCCTGGTGGCCACTGCTCAATGCAAAACATACAGAGGAGGTTTCTACAGAACCTCATCTCAGCTTGCTCTGTCTCTAGGTAAAAGCTCAGAGGCCCCTGGAGTCATAAATCATAGCTGGCAATGATCCAAGGGGAATCAATAAACTAACTGAAGAAGTTGAACTCATATCAACACTGTTTGTCTGGTGACAATAACGCAAATACCATTCTTATAAAAGAAAGATTACAGACTCCAAGACATAGGAAATGACCATTCTGCTCTACTCAGTGCTTGGCAACAGCTCATCTGGAATATTCCTTGTGGTGGTCTGGCTTTCATCCCTTCAGATGGAGAAAGGCAAGGAAAAAGCAGCACAAATCACTAGTGATCTAGAAAATACAACTTGTGAAGGAAGATTGAAGGAACTGGGTTATCAGACTGAAGGAAAAGAACATTTTAAAAGTCAGGAAGTTCCTTTATCTCCTTAAATATGTAAAATGTTGCTTTACAAAGGAAATAAATAAGCTATTTCCCATATTCACAATGAAAAATAGTAGGCTTAATTTACTGCAAAGGACGCAGAAGATAAACATTAGAGGAAACATTACAATATTAAGAGTTGCAAGGCTGCATGTCCTTGTGTCTGTCAGGAAAGGATAAAATACACATCATTCAGATGATGGTTTGTCTAGTCAATCCAATTGACAGGACACCAATGGATTGACTGGTCTCAGAACTCTCTTTACAGGCTTTAGTTCTAGCAGCCTGTAAAGATAGCTAAGATAATATCTGATAGCAGATTTCAGCCAGCCCTTTTGTCCAGGTATCTCCAGTTAAAGAGACAGCATAATTTACAATGAGCAGTTTTTTATAATACTGATTTGTAGGACTATTTTGCTTGAAAACGACATAGATGAGACTATAAATCTAGATTGTAGCTGCTATTTTATTTGCACATGGGTTAAATTTCAGTTATGTCCTTAGACTTTTGGTAACTTTGTCCATTTTTACCATTACAGATCTGCTTGTAAATCCTCACATGACTTGAAAACTTGACTGAACTCGAATAAGCATAGTACATCTGAGTAGATTTTCCAGTCAAAAAAATTTGTTGCCCCACTGCTCACACACATCTGTTTGTTTATGTGCATGCTGAAAAGCACAGACTCCACCACTGATTCCCTAGGGATTCCACTCAAGTCCTTTCTCCAATGAGAAAATCTTGTTTTCCATTATTCAACCCATTATTGATACACAAGTTATTGTCCTTCTAACCCCTTGGCAATTTAATTCTTTTTGAAAAGCTTCAAAGGAATCCAACACACACAGTGACTTTCCCCAATACACCACATTCATCTCTGTGACTACTAGTCTTAGTCTGTGCCATGACCCTGAGTGGAAGTCAGGGTTGCTGATCTGTTTCCTGGATTAAAAATCAGTCACATCTATCATCTTCCATTCCTGTGGCATCACAGCTGAGGCATTATTCCTAGGTGGATTATATATCCAAGCAGTAGCTTCATGACTCAATATCTGAGTTACAGCTATATTCAGAAACCTGGTCTGAGCACTTCTGGCCTTGCTAACCAGACATTATTCCTATCAGCACTTCTGAAGTCTCATTTACTCATTCTTCAGTTTGAGGAAGATTTTGCCATGAAGGCAGGCTAAAGTCCAACATAATGAACACCAAAACTTTCCTGATAACCTTATTGCCAGGGCCTACAACCTGTCTTACACCCCAACATCATGTTTCTTACACCTCAATGTCATGTTTCTCCCCCAGACTGCTGGCTGGTTTCTCAGGGTAAAACACATCCTGCTGGGTCTGACAGCTCCAGAGAGTCTGGAGAGTCTGCCACAGCTCCATACCTTGGGTCAAGCCAGCAGTGAGGCTGGAAATGCATTCCCAGTAGGCAGGGGCACACAGAGCACTCCAAGTCACTGAAATCCCTCCCTTTGCCCTCCTCTGGTTCCTCCTCTGGGCATTTTGTCATAAGGCATGAATAATTCCAAACTGCTTTTCCCATAGTGTGTCCTGGAGCTCAGGACAGGGATCCCTGCAGATCAGGAGGTGTGGAGAGCTGCTCCCAGTGACGCTCTGTGATGAGTTTAAATCTGGACATGGGGGCTGAAGTCCTCTGGGCACAGCCCCAGGAGGAGCCTGGAGAAGTTCCTCCCTCATTCCTTGGTTTGGATCCCCACTTGCCCTTGGGCCTCTGTGATCCTCAGGCCTCTGGAGATGGACCTTTGGTGCTCTGATGGTCCCAGTGATGGGCCTGGGAGGACCTGGGCAGGGTGTTATACATCCCCACCCTCTGTGCTCCTCTCTGGGTGGGCAAATGACCCTTCATCACATAACCTAACCATTTCCTCCTTCTGATGTGTTTAAAAACATTTAATACTAGCTTTTGCCTCTGGTGACTTGCTCTTGAAAATCTTTTATCTGATCCAACCATCCAACCTTGTTATGTTTTCATGTTTACCCTTACATTGTCTTGCTTGAAATAACCTTTTCCCTTCTTTTACTTTTTTTTATTTTGTAAACTTCTGTTAGCTTCTGCTGGTTAACCAAACTGACTTATTTGCTTTATCAGGGGTCTTTCAGAGTTTTTATTCATTCAAGACATGCATTTACTCTCAATTTCTAAAATGGTGTCCTTAAAGAACCTCTGGATTCCAATAAGCATATTATCCCCAGTTCCTTTTTAATTCCTTATCAAACAGCATCTTCATTTTTTCACGAATCTCTTCTAAAAATACAAAATAAGTCAAATTTTGTGGGGTTTGTATATGTGTTTGTCTTTTTTGTTCCTGCCAGAAGGCTGGATTTAATACATTATGAGCCCTTGTGTGGGGTTCTATGTAAATGGTTACCCACTGAGCCACAAGCCCTGCTGTGTCTTTGCTGCAGGTCCTCTAAGGTCATGCATACAGCCTGACTTTAATCACTTTAATTAGTTTGTGACACCACTGAAGAGGATGGTCTCCCCTCTTCTCCCTGCTGCTGCTCCTTCCCCTCTGGATCAGGAAACAGAACTCAATAAAACTGTGTGACACTTCAAAGTTCCATTTGAAGCCTGCTGCCTTTCGCTTTGGGAACAACGTGTAAAGCAGGGAGTTCAGCTGAGCAAAGCTCCAGCTCAGCTTCCTTTCAGGTTTGGCTGGGGCTGAAAGTGCTGCCAAGAGCAAAACTTCAACAACTTGTCTTGGGCTCAGCTCTCATCCAGTTTCTTGTCCCAGCTTACTGCAGCCCCACTGGGCAGCATGTCCTTTGATTCCTCCCTTGCCATGCTTGAGCAAGAGGCCTTCACTTGGCTCCTGAGAAAGCCAGCACAAAAGTAGAGGAGGATTTCCACGAAGAAGTTCACCACCTGTTGGAGGAGCAGCCTTTTGCGCTCTTCTGCAGTTCCAGGGAAGGGTTTTGCCCTCTGCAGCTGGTAATATTTTTGCAAAGAGAAGGAGATTAAAAACATCACGCTTCTTGCCACCTTTGCCAAGAGCACTTGAAAACAACTTCAAAGAAGAACATCCCCCTTCCATGCACAGAGTGCAAAACATCCCTTTGTAGGGAGTCAAACCAGACCAATGAAACGGGGGAGAGACATCTTCTTTGATCATTCGTTGCTCAGACAAGCTTGTGGGTCACAGTTTCTAGGTTAATTAAATGTTACTTTGTACTAACAAACTGGGCTTGTGCTGAAGCCTCAGGATTTGTTTGTGTGGCTGAAAGCTTGTACTCCCTCATAGTCACGGCACAAACCACAAACCTTCCAGCCTAGTAACATGCAAACATAATAGCAAACAGCAAGATACAAGACCTGACCTCTTGGCTTGGGTACTGGCTTTGGGAATGAGCTTCCCATGTCAAGAGCTGGTTATCTTCTCAAAATCCATTTATTTTCTTTCAGGAAAGAAGCATGCATTCAGTTTTTATAAACTTTCCCATTTTTGTTTTCTTTTTCTTTTTTTTTTTTTTCAGCTGCTCCCTGATCAGACTGGCTCAGCTAACTTGCTTTCTCTGCAAAAAGGAAGAAATGGGGAGGAAGGAGAAAACAACTCCTGCCTACTACTTTTATGATTAGGGGTAGGAAAAACTAGCATGTTATAGATGGAGGGCCCTGGTTGCTCTGTGGGTTTCCCACTGCTTTCCCATGTTTGTTCATCAAGTCTTGCAAAGCTGAGTGATAGCACAAAAATCCCACTGTCATGGGAGAAGTGTTGTTTCCATGTGGCGCTACTTATCTCAGAATATATGAAATAGCTCCTGTCCCAGCAGAACAATTAAAGCAGAAGTTCAGCAGTTTCTTGGGCAGCCCTTCTTTACCTGTACGCTCTTCTGGGAGGATCTTCCAAAGATTTCAAAAGGCTTCAGCTGCAGGAAAGAACAGAGCTCAAAGCTATCCTGTGGTGCTGTGGGTGTCAAGCCCCTGGTGACAAGCCCAATGCTACCTCTGGAAAAGTGTCCTTTCTGCAGGGACACCACAGACAGCACCAGATGCTGCAATGCAGATACTGACTAATGTTGGGCATCACCTCCAGAACAGATCCAAACAGCCAGGTATCTGTATTTGCTTCCAAATGGACATCAGGGTCCTAATTTATAACATGTGCATATGGCAGAGCACATGCAAAGTGACCTAGTAAATGCAGGGCAGTCCTGCTCACAGAATTGCCAGCTGCACTGTACAAAAGTCACACATCAGGCTCTCTCTTTATATAAAGCTGTTGGGTTTAAAATAATTACATTTTAAAAATACCCATGGCTTTTTGCTTGTTTGAACCCTTGAATAAAAAACAAGTAACAATTTCAAGCTACTCTCCAGTTCATGACAGCTGGAATCTGAATCACTACTTTTAATCAGTTCTGGGATTGCCCTGTGTTTGTTGGGCTGTGGGAGTCAGGCTCTAAGAGACCCTCTGGTAGCATGATAATTACAATAAAATGCCTCAGTTCCATGGAGCACACCCTTGGCAATGGAAGGGCAGATCTGTTTGTGAATTTCTTTCTAAATAGCTGTTGGATTTAATTCTCTTCTGCTTCAGTTATTTACATTCAGGCAATGTGTGCCTCTCCAGGGATGGGCTCAAGCCTCTCCCACCAGCACAGATAGTCTGGCTTTCAGCCTGACCAGCAAGGGCCATGGGAAACCCTGAGAGGGGTTTGGCCCCACCACAACACAACATTTCTGTTTTCTTTACTCTTGGGAAGGTGCAGAAAGCTGACAGTGCAGCTTTCACACAGGACCTTTTCTGACTGGGCCAGTCTCTTATAAAGCATCTGGGTGCTTTGGGACACTTTTGAGCTGGCATTTGCAGAGACAAGAGCTGCAAGTGAGCTTTTAATTCACTGTGTGGGGAATGAGAGCCTGCCAATGCTGTGACCACCATGTGTGTTTTTCCTTCGAGACACTGAGCTCAGGACATGGGTTTCAGTGGAGGTGAAGAGCTGGTAATTTTTACCATAAAACTGATAAAGGTAAAATGTATGCTGTGAGCATGTGGCCAACCTCAAAAACCAGCACTCAGTTACAAAGCACCTGTGCCCTGCCTCTCTGAGGTTTCTATTAGGGCAGTTTTATTCCAAGGTAATAATTTTAAGTATCTTTCACATGGTCAGGACCCTGCAGTGCAAATGCAGCTCCCAGAGCACAGAAGAAGAGACCAGGATAGAGGAAGTATAACTCAGAAAGCCAGCAGAGCTCCAGTCTGTGTTCCCAGAATTATTCTTGCTTTTCATCCAAAGACTGGAGTGCAATGTGTAAGCAGACCTGCCCTCTGCCCTGAAAGCACTCTCATCCCTCAGCTACAGGCTCTTTCTTGCTGATATTCTCTGATGTGGGTTTGAACATCCTCCAGCTGAGAAAAGCTTAAAAGGCGTGTGTCACATTTCCTGAGCACGTGTTCAAACAACTAATATAAAATGTAAGCATTACCACCAATGCCCTTTTTTTTTTTTCCTGCTTTTGAAGGATGCAAAGAACTTTTTTGGTTCTGAAAGGCAACACATTAGCACTAAGCCCCAAAAGAGGACCCAGGTTTGGGTGACCACAGTCTGGAGGAAGGGACTAGGTCTTGACCTTTCTCAATATGTCTCTTGAAGGCAAATTGTAGAGGCACCCTAACCCATAATATGCCTGGTTTCCAATCCTCTTTAAAGGGTGACAAACCTCATCTGTGTCCTGTATCAAAAGCATGAGCTCCAGGTTCTGGTTCCATGTCAGTAGCCCTGAGTGGCTGCTGCAGCCTTGGAGTCCCACAGCACACTCAGGACTTCAGAGACAGCGCTGCAGGCAAGCTATGGTGGGACAAGGATCCACTTTCAGCTTCTCAGGATGTATGGTGGACCATTCAAGGATCCACTTTCAGCTTCCCAGGTTCCGTGGTGGACCATTCAAGGATCCACTTTCAGCTTCTCAGCTTCACAGAGCAGCCCCCTGATGGCTTCCCCCCAGCATCCAATGCAGACTAAAGCTTGGCTTTGAACTTCGGAAATATTTCCTCTTGCTGCTAGGGAATCATAATAGAGCATTCAAAAGGAAATAAAGAGTGATTTACAGCCTTCAAAATTATGCAGTTGAAATTTAATAGAGATTATGCTTCTGGTGTCAGATACTTCATGATTATAACACCACCGGAAAAATACATGTTTAATGAAATTCTAATTGATTGCTATTGCATAGCAAAATTCTGATTAGTTTCTTTTTTAATAACTCACCTAAGAATTTTCCACACAGATTGAAGAGGCTAACCTCACCTGGCAGTCATGAAAGAGAAAGCATGTTTTTAATGCAAAGCAGTCTTGTCTAAAGACTTACTTTCAGAACACTGTTCTTGTAGGAAAAAACAAGTACCATGGATAAGAAAACCTTATGTATTGTCATTCTAAATATAAATCTGCTTTCTGGAGGAATACTGAGTAATCTGTTCTGATATTCAGGATGAAATTATAGTTTTACTTCAGCACAAAACAATACTCAACCCTTTCATGGTCCAAGATAGGACAATCATCTTGCCCATTGCAGACAGAAAGAACTTTTCTAAACCAACATTAGAAAAATGGGGTTTTTTTTATTTCAGGAAAATTTAAGAATCATGTTTATCTTTAGATTGAGTACTTGATGATGTTAAAAGAAGAAAATATAACAGATGAATGATTATCCTGTCATAACCGAAGTGTGCTTTATTCTCTGAGAATGACATCACATCCAAATAACTTTTCAGATTCCCTGAGCAATGCAGCAAGCCAGTCAAGGTCCCAAAAATTCAAGTGTATTCACCAAACAGGTCACCATGGGACTGGGATCATGCTGTGAAGATGGTAAAATCTATGTTTTACCACAAATTTCTGTGCAACTGTTAATTGCAAGGCCTCTCCTGCTTTTTTTCCTGAAGCTGGTGCCTGCCCAAGTGACGCTGCTCCACGATCAGCTGGAGCGATGAAGCCTGGTTCCACATGGATCCACTTGAGCCCATGCTGCAGACTTTCTAGAGGGCTCCCATCTCCTCCTCCTCCTCCTCCTCTCTTCTCCCATGCTGCAGGCTTTGTGCTCAGCTCTGCCCCACTGCCTCCTCCTGGCAATGCCCTCAGCACCCCAAACCGCTGGGGCAGCCGGCAGGAGCTGCAGGCTTTGCAGCAAGCAGGGTGAGGATAAAGTTGCCAGTCTGGTGCAGAAGCAGAGATGCTGTACATCAACATCCCTTCAGGAGGGATCCCATCCCACACTCGGATCCACAATGTCCAAATCTGCCTTTCCATGAGGGATGCCCTTCCTCACGCTAGAGAGCAAGGACAGGCTGATATCACACCTTCCCCAGCACCAGCCAGAGCCTGGGTGAGTTTGTCTGTGAGGGGCACTGCACTTCGTTCACAGCATATTTTGTCCTCAGAAATATTTCACAACTAAGAAAGGAGAAGAAGTATTCATGCCATGAGCTCTGTCTGCAAACTCTCTCCCCCTTCTTGGCAGTGGAATTTATTAGTGGTGCTTTGGCACCATCATGCTCTCCCAGGATGAAAAGATCAGTTGTTTTAGTTGTTTCCAATTAATATACAATTTTAAATAAATTTTCCACATAAATTAGATTTTTACACTCTACAGTAGTGCCAGATGGACAGAGCCATCTGTCAGAAATTAACACTCACTGAAGGACAGCTAGTATTAAAAAAATAACAATAATGTAACATTCAAAAACATTTTTGCTTTGTACATTGGTTGAACAAACAATTGCATGTAAAGCTGCTCTTACTTTTAAAGATAATAATTTGTGAATACTTTATATAATACTTTACTGAATTTGAAACAAGAGATTGTTGGATGATTAACCCAACAGCCTGGGGACATTTCTGAGGGTATCTGATCTAGGGTGATGCTGCATAAAGAAATTGAAGAACTAGAAACCATACAGCCATCATAAAGCCATAGGCAAGTCATGGATTGCTGCAGGAAAGACTGAAGCCCTGAATAAAGTGTCTTTTCCTTTGAACTGAGAAGAAGAACCTGGATAAAAGTTAGCAAAAGCATTGTTTAAATGATGGGCATTGCCATTACCCCAGGCTCTCTCCTGGAGTTCTTGTCTGTATTTTTCTCCTTGCTCCACCACTAGCCAGAGCTTTGCACCAAGGCACCACAAGTCCAAGCCTTGCACTGATCCCCCTTGGACACAGGGCTGAGGCAGAGGCCCTTTGGCTGCCACAGCCCACTCTGGGCCACTCTCCTTGGGTCATGCAACCCCCTCCTGCCGTGGGGCTGCTCCCCCAGGGCTCCCCTTGCATCTTGCCAGCCCTGCAGTGGTGCCTGGAGCCCTGCAGTGGTGCCTGGAGCCCTGCAGTGGTGCCTGGAGCCCTGCAGTGGTGCCCACCCAGCAAGGCAGCAGCCACAGGGGTGGCTTTCCCAGATAACTGGGAAAGTTATCCTCTGTGAAGGAGAAAGGCAAAAGGCAAAAGGAAAACCGCAGCTTTCCAAAAGCTCAGCCTGCCTTTTCAGTGCGAGAGGCCCAGGGCAAGATCTCCTGGCACCAATATGCTAAAGCAGGTTTGGCTTGTTAGGTGCAGGGACTTGTGCAGTCTCTGCATGGTGTTACACTTTAAGTGTAACCTAAAGTTACACTGCACTGGAGATGGGACTTGCTGAACCAGGCTGTCCTTTCCTTCCCACATTTCCACCACTTAAATCTATCAATGTCAAATTTGTCTAATTTTTTTTTCACTGGAGGGGTCAAACTGTGATTGGACAACTGACAGAAAACTGCCATTAAAAGACTGAGATTTCAGGGTGCTAAAAAAAGAGAAAGCTATCTAAACTTATTTTAAAAGACTATTTCAATAAATTAACATTTTCAAACAGGCTGCATCTAATGAAATTCCTCATAGATATTTCCACCACTGGTAGAAACTACCTGAGAGCTGGCTGGGGTTATCTGAGAATTTGAGGTGGGTGACCAATGTCCCACAAAACTGACCAAGGGCAAATGGAGACATGAGTTTAATAAAGGAGGGACAGCGAGGCCAGACAACTGCAGAGCAGTTGGCTGAACTTTAGTACCCATAAAAACAAGAACAAACCAGGCAACTTGCAAATACACAAAAGGTGCCAATCACATGAGTGATGGCAAATAGAGGTTAAGGAGGAACTAACATTTCAAACCTCTGCAGGTTCCTTCTGTGAGAGGATAAAAATGGAAACTGTCATTCTACATAGGCAATAGATGTGCTCTGACTACAGTAAAGCTTTAGGATTATCTTGCATGGGGTGTTATAGGGGGAGTCTACATGACACCATTATAAGGACAGTTCAGAGCTGGTTAGAAAACTTGCTTCTAAGAGTCATTGCCACTATATTTCTTGTTAAACTAGAAGGGTGCATTAAGTATGGATTTCACTGAAGCCAGTCTATGGTACTACACTCTATCTTCATTAACAGATACTGAGCTCCTGAAATACTATTGATAAATTTGAAGATGATGGACAGAGTAGAAGGACCTCTAGTATACAGGAGACAGCCTAGGAATTCAAAATGATCTAGCCAAACTGGAGAGAGTATCTGGAAAACAGAAGGCAGTTTGATAAGGACAAGAAAAACTGCAAAGCTGACACAGGCTTCTAGAAGAGCAGACATTTAACAAGGCAGCACTGGCTATGCAGTTGTTCTGTTGAATTTAGGTGTCAGTGTGTGTCACAGTGACTTGTTGCTAAGGAAGGTGGAGCATCATCCTGGGTCACACCGTGCAGTGGTGACATATGTGAAAATATGAAGTTATACTCCCCCACACTTGGCACCAGTCTGGTCTCAGCACAAATGAGTCATTTTGGATGCTCCAGTTTGAGCAAGTGTGGACCAGCAGCCTGGAGGAAAGCAGCAAGAGCAACTTGTCATGTGTAGAAAAGGATGGAGAGAACTGGGGCTGCTCCTGACAGGGAAGAGAAAAACGAGAATAGATACAATAAGGTTTCACAATTAAAACCAGCAGCTGGAAAGGAGGTGGAAGAGTTTAGCAAGTCTGCTGGGATAGGAAAGTAAATTGTATTAAATTGCAGAGAAGAGAGCTGGACCGAAATGCCCCCCAGAAATGGGAGCAAAGCCCTGGCAGGACCACACTGGGGGGCTGGGGATCACCACACCAAAGGTTTTCCACAAACACAGTGGGGAATCATCTGCCACAAGCAATTTAATCTTGGGCAACCTGAATGAGAGATGGGTGGTGGACCTCCCAAACATGATGTAACACTGCTATCTCTCCAAATGCCTGCAAGGGCAGCAGGGCTGGGGAAGAGCCTGGAACACGAGTCCTGTGAAGAACAGCTGGGGGAGCTAGGGTTGTTTAACCTGGAAAAAAGGAGGTTCAGGGGGGACATTATCAATCTGCAGAGCTGCCTGACAAGAGGCTGCAGTCAGGTGGGGTCAGTCCCTTCTCCCAGGCAGCCAGAGACAGAATGAGAGGACACAGTCTTGAACTGCACATGGGGAAGTTCACTCTGGACATCAGAAAAAATTCTTCACTGGAAGAGAGACTGGGCACTGGAATGGGCTGCCCAGGGAGCTGGTGGAGTCCCCGTCCCTGGAGATGTTTAAGAAAATGACTGGATGTGGCATTCAGTGCCATGGTTTAGTTGACAAGGTGGTGTTAGGTCATAGGTTGGACTTGATGGTCTGAAAGATCTTTTCCAACCTAATTAATTCTGTGGTTAGCTCTGTAAAGACCCAGACAGATAGAGTAGAGGTCACTGAGGTCTTTCTGCTATCAAAAGGAAGTCAAGTAGCATGGTTTCTGCTATAAAGATGAGGAATCTCAGGCATAGATCCTTGCTTGGATGAAAGTTCAACATTTGGTCAAGCACAGAGCTGGGTAAGAAGGCCAGTGAACTCTCACACAGAACATGCAACCCCATCAACAGGGATCTGGCAGAGCAATTGCCCAGCTTTGGATAAAATGATCAATCAGGGCTTATTTTTGTGCCAATGTCATGTTGCTCAGAAAAATATTCAAGAAAAACATGGAGTTTTGTTTGTAGAACAGATTAGAAAAGGTTTCATTCCTTTCATGAGGCATAGACATAAGAGAAACTTGGAAGACTTCATAGTCTTTCATTTACATGTAAAATTGATGTGCCCCTGTTACTCTTTAAGGGGGTCTTTTCCTAGAGGTACATTTCATCCTAGAGTTACACGCTGCAGAAGGTGAGGTATTTGTCTGCCATGCCCAAAGGAAGAGGGCAGCTAAAATAAGACCTAATTCTTCTGATCTATAGATGGGAGGCCTGAAGAAGCTTTCATATACCCTGAAAAATCTCAGGAAGGCCAAAACAGAGAATCACTCCTGAAACATCCCTACAAAGCATTTTGAAAGCTCATGATGAAAAATACCCCATGGCAGTGGCTGTACCAGCACCAGCACCTGACTGTGCTGTATCACTGAACCCAGCACATCAAGGGTTACAGCTATCCCACATCACACCTGGACACTGTGCCCAGTATTACTCCCGCAGTCAAGAAGGATATTAAAAAACTGGGAGCAGCCCGGCAGGTTTGGGGGTGGGGAGGGTAAGTGCCCCAAGATGGTTATAGGATTGGGGACCTTGACACATGAAGAAAGGCTGAAGGGATTGGGTTCTTTCAGCCTGGTGAAGTGAGGGCTCAGGGGGATTCCATTCCTGCCTGCCAGTGTTAGATACTGAGAGGTGATGAAGGCACTCACTTCACCAGGATTCACTGTGATGGGCAGTTCAGTCATTTCAGGGCAAATTTTGTCTCCAGGCACAAAACAAACTTCTCCTCTGAGAGCAGCCAAAGGCTGGGACAGGCTGCTGCTTCCCTAGATGGAACATGCAGGGCTTTGTTTGGCAATGCCCTAGCTATCACCTAAGGCCCTGCTTCCCACTCACACAGGTCCAACCACACTTTCTGGCTCTGGCCAAGCTGGGCTTTCCCCCCCACCTGAGTTTTTGTTTCTCTCAGCATAGCAAGATGCTGGAGAGCCCAAGGCACACTGTCTCTTACCCCTGTTTTACCTCTCCTCCTATGAGGTACAGCTCTGCACTAGCAATAGCCAGCATCAAAAGGGCATCTTTAGCATCCTGTCAGCTACACCCTTGCAAAAAAACCATAAACACAGACACAGTAGCTACAGTGCCCATTTCACCACACACCTTCCTGCTCCTGGACAGACAGCAACAGCAGGGCTAGGTCTGCATTCCTTGGTAAGGACTAGTGATGGCACACTCTGGCACATCAGGAGCTGCCAGGGCCCAGATGCTCTCCAGTGACAAAAACAACCCAGCATGGAAAGGTCATATAAAATATAAATATAAAAAATATATAAATTTCAAAATGTCTTCACTGTTCCAGTTAGAGACAGTTAGGGGAAAAAAAAAAGTGGATGTTCTCTTTTTTTCTTTTCTATTTTTGTCTTTTCCAGCATGACTTTTTAAGACCCTCACCTTCTGACTTCATTTTGAAATGCCGCTTAAGTATAAATTAAGCTGCATCTGGCCTGAGATTTCTCTCTCAGATAAAGATGAGGTTAGTTAAAAAACTCTAGTCATGGAAAAACTCATGTCAAGAAAATCAAGATGTGTTTTTAAAAAAAAATTTTAAAACCCAGCAGCTTGACTCCTATTCCTTTTTTTAGTGAACAGAATAATCTTATAAATTTAACTGAAGATCAGATAAACAAAACTTCTGCTTAGGGCTACACAGCATACACATTTATCTCCAGATACAATTTGAGTGCATCTTCTTCATCTCTGCTTTTGTTCCACTGCACGGGCTGCCAGCACCCTCCTCCCACAGTCTCTCCCCAGGTTACAACAGCTGAGACCTGCCTCCCTCACCACTTTTTTGAGTAGTTCCATGTCTCCTTAAGAATGTGAAGTTTGATCCATCTCCCATTGACTTCAGTGAGAGCTCGGTCAGATGCAGAGGTATTTTTGCAAGCTTTGAAAAAATAAATATCTGTGCAGAGGTAGGATGCTCAAAGATACACGGCTCAGCGGGCATCCCTCATCTCCATGGGGGAACCCTCCACTTGCCAGGCTACACCAAACACACACACCAGGTCTTGGGTGCAAGGGTGGGAGATGGCAGAGGATGCTCACATCCCTCCTGCTGTCCCCAGCTCGGGCAGGACAACAGCTCCAGCTGCCCCATGAGCCCATGTTGCCAAAGCCCATCAGACCTCAGCCACCACCTTTTACAGCAGCAGGAGCACGTGTTCAACACTTTCCAACTGCAGTGCCACTTACAGCAGAGCTTGGGAGGAATCCTTCCCTCACACAGCTTGGAACCCAGGCTGCCATGTTGTCTTGAACTGAAGAACAGCCTTCCTGAAACACCCCACAGAGCAAGGGCAGCAATTTGTGCAGGACTCACAAAACCTGGCAGAGGCACAGTGGGAGCTGGGCCATTGCTTCTCCTCGAGTGTTTGGTTATGAGCTTTGTCAACTGAAACATTTGTACATAACAGATGCTGTTACCATTTTTCCTGTAGTTTGTGACAGAGGTAACTCAGTAGGTGACTGTGGGAATCCATAAAATTAAAGGGTTTTGGGAGAGCTGCAAAAGGCAGCTGTGATTGGTCATAAAACTTATAAAGTAAGTTGTAACATTAAGTTCTTAGTCTGCTGCCTGAGATATGAGCTGATGGCATCTTCCCATTGTTACAACCATGTACTGAGACTGATGCTGGAAAATAAAAGAGCTGAAGGCATGTTCCTAGCAGTTCCATCCCGCTTGTAATTTGTACACAGCCCCTGGCCAGCGATAGGTGATCTCCAAACTGGCTTACAAATAACGATTTGCATTTAAAACAGAGGCTGTTACAAAAGGGGCTTTTGGATATGGGCAAGGAGCTCAGGACCGACCAGAAAAGGCAGGGCTGTGCGCGATGTTTCTCACATCAGAGCTGCTGCTGCTGCGGTCGGTGGCGCGGCCGCGCTCCTACACTGACACCTAGCGCCAGCCAGCCCTGCCCTGCCCGGCTCCTGCTCCTCGCACTCACACTCGGGATGGCTTTCTCTAAGCCTTGGGCAGCTGTTTGGGTTCCTGCAGTTTGGATTCGTTTTTTCTTTAAATGAACATGAGACTGCTCGTGTAGTCTCCATAAAGTAGATTTACACCTGCCACAACACAACTGCTTTCCACTTAAATAGAATTATTTTATCCCCATCAGCCCAGTACTTTGCAGCTGACTTGGAAATAATGCATCCCACTGCCCTGCTGCCTGTCTGATGGACAGAACCCTGAGCCCATTCCAGAGCTATGTGCTTACAGACAACAACCAAGTCAGTTCATT
The DNA here is from genome assembly GCF_027887145.1 of Ammospiza caudacuta. Classification (NCBI taxonomy): domain Eukaryota; kingdom Metazoa; phylum Chordata; class Aves; order Passeriformes; family Passerellidae; genus Ammospiza; species Ammospiza caudacuta. Next base: position 37,392,309 of record NC_080595.1, read on the forward strand.
TCAGAACAGCTTGAAAGCAGCATTTGGTTACACAGCAGCTCTGCAAACAGAAAACCATTCCCTACAATGCAGAAATGTGCTTTCTCCCTGAAAGCAGTTGTGAGGTTAGACTGCATTTCCAGACCACCCATTAACAGCAGATATCTTACTGACAGATTCTTTGAAACACCAGCTCTTTGGACTGTGATCATAAAGAAAAATAAATTTTACCAGTAAAAAATATGCATGAGTTCAATACTTACTCATCACATCAGAGCTAAAGGGCTCACTCTTCAAAATCTTATAACAGTTCTGGAGACAAATGAAAAGTAGTTGAAGTCTCAGCCAACAAATCCCAGGGGATAGTTTTCCCTGCCCACACAGATCAGGAGCCCAGACAAGACTCTGTGGCCCAGGCACTAAGATGCCAAAACTCCACTTTCTGCTGCAAGAGTTCAGCAGAAAAATAAACACCTTTTACCAAAAAAGGGACCTCATAGCACTGCAGTTTTCAGTCTTGTGAAGTTACAGTCACAGGACCAGGAAAGTAATTTCTCCCTTTTTAAAAACTCACTAGAGGAAAAAAGAAATATGAAAAGTTTAGGTTTGTAAAGTTCTTAGTTTGATGTTTAACACAACGCTTTATTCTTTCTGTCATTTAGGTCTTTGTCATATACAGAGCAGATATTAGATCACTCAAGTCTAAAGTTTCATTACTGGCTTCACTCACTGCAGAATTTGAGGCCCTGGCTAATTCTTTTAATGAGATTTAAACACAACTACTAGAATTAGAATATATTTTTGTTTGACATTTATAATAAAATAACTTGGGCTCCACAAGCTTTGAAAAAGGTATCTCAAAGTGTTTATAGAGAATACATTTTTATATCAATCAAAATGACAGCATTGAGAAAATTATTTAAATTATCTTCTCTTAAATCCACCAAGAACCAAACACATCACCTTAGAAACCTGGGGGTAGGGAGGTCCATCTGTCACCTTTGAGAAAAGTCAGATGTGCCTCTATTTACCTTTTTAACTTAAACATTTCAGCATAGGATTCTCACCCCTGAATTTCAACAAACTGAGCTCCACTTGACAAGACACCTCCAGCATGTCTTCTCTTTGATGTAGTAGTACCAGGCTGCCCACCAGAGCACCTGACTGACAGCTGCCCTGGACAGTGCTTGGCAGCAGGTCAGCTCCCAAACAGGGTAGCAGAACAGCTCCTGACATCAAACTTGAAAAGCAACCATTTTCTTCCCCATCTTCTTCTCATTTCCCTGCCCCTTCCAAAGAGATCCAACCAACACACCCTCCTGCAACCTGCAAGAAAACAAACTGACATAATTGCTTCCTTAATTTGGATATATCAGTACCACAGCATTTCATTCCTGGGGCATAAGCAATGGGAGAGATGCCTCAGACCCTGGCAGTAGGGAATGCACATACTAAAGAGGCCCAGAAAAGACATGAAGAAACAAACACTGTTTTCACCTAATCCTGGCATAAGATGATCCCCAAATGACATCAGGTATCTGGAAGTTGTCTGTAGGGAGAAATTGTTTACAGAATTAGGCAAAATCAAATAAGGAAAAAAAAAAAGAAATAAAACAACTTTAGAGACAATAGACTGTGCATTACTGAGAGAATAAAGTAATTTCACCCCTACAGACTAATTCCAAGTCATGTTTTGCAACCATCTATTGAAAAGGCCATCTGGCTACACTGTGGATCCTAACCCAAAACATCTCAGCTTTGACATGCACTGGACCCCCAAATTCCTACTTGGTCACACTAAAGATCTTTTCAAGGCTAACTTTCAGGAAGTTTTGCCACTGATGTAGGAAGGCAAAGGGATTGTAAACATTTCTCCAGAAACACAATAGTTCTGGCAACTTTTTGAGAGTGGATCAGATGTTAGTTAGCACAACTCAGCCTGAGGAAATAGCAACTGCAAATCATGGTGACCATTTCAGAGCCAAGCTTCCTTTGATGCAGCTTTTGATTTTTCCTGAGGGAATAAAGGGAAAATTAGAAACAGGAAATGGAAAAACCCTATGGTAAAGAAACAAGGTGAAGTACTGTGAGACTGTGTGCAGGTGTCAAACACCTCCTCTCCCTTCCCCCATTTCACTACTTGACATGTCAATCCAAAATTCCCAAGTAAAGCCTAAAGGAATATGCAAGACTCTTCAGACACAGCAACAAGCCCCTGACTGGGAAGCACTGAGCAAGAGCTGTCTAAAAAAATTGAGGGCAAACTCAACATTTCTCAGGGCATTGAGAAAGGAGAACTGCACTGGAGTAGAAGTCCAGCTTAAATGAGAACACTGAATCAAAGCCACTCAAGTAGTGACCTTTAAAATAAATCCATCCAAACTGTCACTACAACTTGACAAAGGCTGAGAGTTGGAGCAGCTACACCCAACCCACCCCAGGCCATGAGGGTTTCAAAGCAGGAGGTGCTCCCCATGTCCCCAGAGGCATTCACTGCCCCACAGAACGGTGCTGCCTCTGCCTCTGCTTCCTCCTGCTTCTGCCCATCTAAGCACAAAGCAGTGGCAGACCTACTGTGCCACTTCAGTGTGAAAAACATTGAACTGAAGAACTGTAAACTCAGTAGACAGTATTGAAAAAAAATTTTTAGGCAGTATTTAAGGGGAAGAAAATACATAAAGCTCCTTTGTGAACAACATGAGAACAGAAAAACAGAGGAGTATTTTAATCAACTATTTCACACAGTGAACATTTCTCTAAAATGCCAGAATTTTAAAATGAGAATCATGTCCCTGGCTGGATTTCCTGCACCAAAAGAGTGGTGAAAGCTCAGGCATCCTATGCATAGAAGTAATCTCCAGAAAAGTGAATAGGACTCAATATTCACTATTGTCTAAATCAGAACTTTTTGTCCCAACATGCTATATACAAATGTATATTTAAATTAGAATAAAATGTGTGGTAAAGCTAAAGCAATGAATTAACTGTCTTGAGTGAAGATTTTTCAGAAGATTCTGCTTTTCCTCCTGACACATCTTAAACACACCATGAAACAGAGCACTGAAACCAACTCCTTCCAAGCCCAGCAAAAGGGAAAAAAAAAAAGCTGAGTTCTTTTGAAATCAGGTATTTCCTGTTTAAAAAAAAAAAAAAAAAGCTTTTACAAGGGCTTTTTGAGTTACAACAGGTTTCACAAAGCTTTAAATTCTCTCTGAGTGGATTTCTGAACTGTCATTGCTGGTTATTACTAGTAGGCACAGAAATTCCCATTTTAATTAGAAACTTTATTTTGAAATACATTGTACAATTTACATGTGAAGTGTTTTCAAGATAAGATATTTAATAACATTATGCTGAGCAAAATGGCTGACCAATTTCCTCAAAGCTCTTCCAGTTATGGGCTTTTTCCATTACAACTATCTTACAGAACTAAGAGCAACTTAGGCATTTGTATTCAGAAGCTAATTGCTATGTTTACCTTAGGGAGAAAGTATATACTTAAATGTTCCAATTAACTGTATGTTTCAATAATGATGTTAAGCATTTGGCATAAGACTGAAAGAAACCCAAGCCCTAATTAAACTTGTATTCACCAAGGATTTTTTAAACAACCTTCATGATCAAACTTCTTTGTTCATAAGGCACAGTCAGACAAGTATTTACAAAGACTGGCTACCAATTCAGTTTTACCTGCACAGCCCTCTTGCTGGTCTGTCAACAGTAATCTGAAAGTTGTTTTCCCTGTCTGCTGCTGAGACTTTCCAAGAACAAGGCAGAGCAGTAAGGCAACTTAAAGAACAGGCATGCACAGGAGTTTGGCGTTTGGGATGGATTTTGAACATCTGCAAAGTAGTTCATTTTATAAATGGAGCATTCACCTGCTATTATTGAAATGGTGCCCAACTGTGATAAGATAAATAGAAGTGATGCAAGCAGAGGGTATTTCAATAGAAATTAACAAGATGTCTGGTATGCTTTCAGCTAAGACTTTGCATGCAGCAATTCCCACAACTTTCAGAGATAATTTAAATTTAATTCCGAAATTCCCCTCTGCCACTTAGAAAAGCTGAATGTACCAGGAGGTTTCTTGATAGCAAGTGAAATACCAAGGAATGAAATCTCCATTTAGATAATGAGCCAATACTGCATCCTACTTTGCATTTCTTATTAGAATAAAAGGAAGTCTTTGGGAATGACAACTGAAATAATTACATCATTATTTTGGTTGCAAGAAAGTTCAAGAACTTTTAACATGGGATGTTTAAAAAACAGTTCTACCCACAGTCAAAGAATAAAAAATAAAAATGGGGAAAAAAGGAGAGCCTTACCTTCCCCTTCCAAATCACCTCTGAGGAATAATGGCTTGAGATTAGCACTGTATGGCTTCTGTGGCCTATAAATGCCAGATAGATACTCTAAAAATTATCATTTTCAAGCTACTGCTTGTTTTCAATTTTTAGTAACTTCAAACAAAAGTACTTTGTCTATTTCACTTGAATAATCAAACTGAGCATAAAAATCATTAAAAGTGCATTGCTGATACAAATTTGTATCACATACTAAAAGATACTATTTCATAGATTGTTTGTGAAACAGAAAGGATTAGACTATACAAAAAGTTTTCCAAATTCTTTTGCACAGCTGAACTCATAGTGCAGGTTTAAGATTTAAAAAAAAAAATCTGTAAATGATGTAGTCAAAAGATGTTGAATACAAAATACATTGTGAAATATTTTACAGAATGGCTGGATTACCAAGCATAAGAACTGAGGATAAAGAATGTTAATGATAAGCAGCCACATACAGAACACAAAGCAATAAGTTTAAATCAGACTATTTTGGTTTGTGTAGCCCTTTATTAGCAACTAAAATAGAAGATATCTGTTGTACATCACGGGTAGTAACTGACTATACTGGAGTTTTATTATATTCTAATACAGAATCATTTATAAATGCGTTGTTTTCCTTTTTTTTTTCTTTTATTAAAAAGCTTCCACCCCCTTTTCCCCCCTTTTTCCGTTTACAACTTGCAAAACTATTCTGAAAGCTGAGTATATGTGCACAGGTCTGCAAAGAGTGCAAATTTAGGATATGATAAATGCTTTACATGTTGTATTTTTAAGGACAGTCTACCACCATGCCTTCATAGCCATTATCTTTTCCAAAGAAAAAAACAACTCTCACAAAAAGCTCAGATACCAGTCTTCCTTCCATTGTCCTAAACAAGAAAGCATTTTTAAATGAGTTGAAACTAAGGAAGGACTACACCTACTAGAAAAGAACAGAGTTCTATTAGTTTGAGGTTTCAGTATACCCAAAGACCAGGGGCTGTATCTTTGTAAGGGCTAGGGGGCTAGGCTGGGACCCCGAATACAGAGTGTGTGCAGGTGCCATCCCTGAGCGTTCAGCAGTTCAGTGGACCATAAGTGCTCCAGCTGCATAACTCACGGAGCTGTCTTGCCAGTTTCGACACTGGCTCGACTGAGCGTAATTCAAAAATGAAAAGCTCATATTCATTCCGTTCTTCTGGAGCTCGTTGATAGCCTGAGGAGAGAAAAAGAGCTGTTTAAAAAACGGCATCAGTGAAATTACATTTCCTAGGTCTCAAAGGTGCTTGCACCATCTCTCACAAGCTCATTATCTAAGCACTTCCCAGTAGCTAGTGGATGTAGCCTATTCCTGTGCTGTTTCATTCACTGACACTTCCCCCACTGCACAGTGTACATCCGTGCAGTTCTCTAAAGCAACACTGAACCTTCCATGATACCTCTTTTAGAAACAATGCTTTCAGTTCCATGGGGAATTTATACAGAAACACAGATGCAACAGAAAAAAGTCTAACACTATTAACACTTTCCAGATTCTATTTCTTCCATCAAGGAGAAAGGAGGTACAAAGATAATTTATTAAAGCATGACAATTGGCAAAAGTGAATGAACAGAACTTGGCTGTGATTCACTGCAAAACTAATAATTATCTGAGGATAAGAGTTGGGTATATTTGCAGAGTTGTCATAGTACTGAACTTTGCTACATGCATCACTAGTATTGATAATGCTCATACAAACTTTTATGGACTCCACTTTAAAAGGTTCCTTTCTACATTCTCCATTCAGACTACATTCCCAGTGAATTAAGTTTTCCCTATTAAAAAAAATAACATGCTTCCTGTTTCATTGAATTACAGTAAAAATACAGTGAGATTCACTCAAGCAATATGACAAATCTGCAGCCCTCCACCAGTGCTGTAAAGCAGCTGCAACCACATTTAGACAACTAAGTTAAGCCAGGTTTATGTTTGCACTGCATCAGCAAAGCAGAATATGGTAAGCAGAAAGGAATCTGAATTCTAACTGCTGTTAATTTGTGAGTTAATGGTGCTCTGCACTAAGCCTTAAGTATATCTCTCACCATATTTTCAAAACTCAAAACCACTGCCAGACATCACAAGGCACCCACAATAGCTAGCTAATAGCAATATAGGGAAAATAAATTCATGTTCATAAGTACTGATTCAAAAAAGTACATACTTCTTCAGGGAGATGGATTTATTTGTTCATTTATTTAGGGCCAAGAGAAAGTGGATGATTGCATTTCATTGAAATTCAAAAGGAATGTGATATCTCATCTCCCTTAGGGAACTGAAAACCCTCAGCCCTTTCAAGAGCTTACATTTGTCTACATGCAAGACACGAAAATCAGAGACCAAATTGAGAACACTTAAAAAAATAAATTAATTCAAGGCTTGACATTTTAGAACTAAGGAATACTGCAGCAGTATTGTGTTTTACAAATGCAAGCATTTTCCCAGAAGTTGCATTCTTCAATAAATCAACAGTTACTTACATTTAATAGCACTCCAATAGGATGTCTTCCACATATTGTATTATGGTATTTCTTCAAGTAATTGCTAAAAGATACAGGATCTAGCTGCTCTATAATGCTCATACCCTGAAAAAGAATTGATAGCAATAATTACATTACACATTCACAAGAAGGTGTTCATACATCATCTATTTGTTACAACAGAGCAGGAGGAAAATCCCTCTACTTTGTACCAAGGATATCAAAGGAATCTCAGCATGTGAGCTCTAGCTTGTAGTCATCTTGTTTCCATTCCTTGCCAAACTAAAAGTGCAGGAGCTCTTCCAGAGTTGTCATTAATCCACAGATCTGTGAAGTTCACATTAAAAAGGCTCTGAAGACTAGTTGATCCCCACCATCCAAGACTGCTTTACTTCCATAAGATTTGGTACAGCTATAACCAGACAAATTTACTAAAAGGGCAAAGCAGGAAGAAGCTGTGCCGCCATCTGTTCTCCCTGGTAACAAAGTTCAGGGCCAAGCACTTATCTGGGACTTCCAGATATCAAAAAACCCTAGACAAAACAAACACTATCCATGTGCAATTCACATGCTTAACAAGTGTGATGCATCCTGGACATAAAAGGCATGCAAGACAGTTGATCTGGGCATGGCTTGGCCCTTTGCTCAGAGTATAAAAACCAGATCCAGAAAATCTATCAAGTCGGTGCACAACAGGAGATGGTGCTTCCACTTCACAGGAGATAGTCACATGTACACATCCTTTCCTCCAAGGAGAGTGACCCATGATCTCATGGAGTCATGCTAAGAATACCAGCACACATGTGGAAAACAAAATCTTACTCATATACAAACATTTGCATTCTTAAAAGCAAAAAGAATCCTACAACTCCAGATACAGTCTACTCTTATCCCATCCCATAAAGCAGATCAAACACCATGAAACTAGTATAGAAACAAGTCTAAATCACTTATTGTCTCAGTTTTATAATGGGTTTGCTCTTTTGCCTGTATTAGACTCCATCCTCATATTTTTCTCCTTTCTCTGAAAATTATTCCCTTCATCAGGGAAATGAGCTCCAGACACTCACTAACTCAATAAAATACATAGTTATGCTGCTCCTGTTGGTGAAACACTAAGTTCTTTCTTAGAGACTAGGAAAAAAAATATACTTTGCATGGGAATAACTGGAGGTTGATACCAGGAAAGGAGACAATTTCTTCTAAGATTCCTGCATTTGTCCCAGCTCTTTCCCCTACTTTTGGGTGATAAAAGGAGAAGCCACAATGCAGGAAGGAGTCAGTCTGAAATCTCCACCTCAAGAGTGAATTTTCCACAACACTCTGCAAGGGCGTTGGCTGATCTGGCACATATCAGCTAATTATTCAGGCTGGATCCCAGCTTACAATGGAGGAGCAGAAGATTCCCAGGAGAGCTGGGAGAATTACAAACAGCAACAATAACCACTACCCTTGTGTACTTTTAAACAGAAACAGACATATGATGAATTCATAAAGAAACACGTTTTGTGGAAAAACAAAACCAAGCTAAGTTGGCCAATTGGTGGTAAGAACTCAGTTTTTCTGGAGTCATGGAGAGTGTGTTTGGAGCCCTGGCCAGTAATTTCAGCTGTTAATCACTCCAGATCTACAGAGCCTAAATAAGTGCCAAAAAAATAATGGTAGCTATTCTCTAACTAACAGTGATTACATAGACACCATTGCATTTCCAAAGTTTCCAAAGAATATCTCTCAACCATCCATTTCCTTGCAGATTGTACATGTCAATACACAGCTAAAGAAAGCAGAACTAAACTTGACTAAATACTCAAGTGAAACTAAAGAGGCAGAAGGCACTTACTTAGATACTGAACAGCTCATGAGAATATATTTTACCTGTCTGTAAAACCCTTTCATGACTTTCTAAAAACATGAAAATGGCTGCTCCATTGAGAGACTCGCTTTACAGCTGTAAATCACTGGAACATACTGGGCAGAGGCATTTGAGCATTTGTCTCAAATGAATGGACATGGATTTATGAGAATGCCAAGTAAGCTTATTTCAATGCACAGTTCAGCACTGCAAAACATTTACAGCTATGCAGCTCATCCCAGAAAATGCTAACAGAGTTCCATACATCAGAGACTGGAGAAAATCTATAGGGAATTGGTACGAACAGATGTCCTATAAGCATTAGGTTGTACTGAACTCTTCAATCTTTTGGATTTAAAAATCATTGTGGCAGAGGAACAAAGACTATCAACCTTGTTTCTCAGTCTAATATGGCGTGGAGGAACAAAGGAAACATTTTTGCCAGGTTGTGTTTTACAAAAAGCAGAGGTATATGAAGATAATAATTTTCAGTATTTGAAACAACTCAGCTAGGCATGGCTTAGAACAGAGGTAAAACACAAAGCCCACATGGTACAAGTGTAAGCACAGTTTCACAGTTTATTACATGGTCATTATGGCATCAGGTAGAAATTGCATACCTCAGTTACCCACATACTGTTAATGGCATCTACAATATCCCAGCACAGTGCACTTAACATGATTACAAAGTTACATTTTCAAACAATATCCCTTAATACGATCAAGTATCTACAAGCCTACAAAAAAACTTTAAAAAATAATAACCCCACACACATATCCCAAAATAGACAAACAAAAACTCAATCCAACAACCAACAGGCTCCTTTTATACTATATGCCAATAATGCTTTGTTTGGCTGGTCAAGTAAAGTCTGTTATCAGTTATTTCAGCTGTTTCTTCACACTTCAATATCTAAACTAATAGCACTCTAATGGAAGTGGAAACAAACTTGGTCTTAGTACTATCCAGCCCAACTATCTTTGCATGTGTGAGTCACTCAGCCTACATGACAAATAACCACCAGGAAAATCACTGCCGAGGCACAGAGAAGAGAACAGGGACTTGGGCATCCAGGCAGAGACTCAATCTTACATTATGCCCAGCCTAAGAAGCCTTCCCAGGCTGGAGCACTGTGGAAGGTCCTGGCTCACTGCAGCACCACTGCAGAAGCCACCAGAATTCAGCAGGTCATTAGAGGTGCCTGAGAAGCCATGGGTGCTGAGCATTTTCCTGGACCAAGTACTGGCTATTCTTGCACAGCACTTGTCAGAGCCTGCATTTTCCCCATCAGCATTCAGGGCACCACAATCCTCACATTGACTCAACTGAGGCATAAAGTATCCCATACCAAATTTATGCTCCTATAAAACTAGCAATGTAGCACTGAAGATTAAAGTGAGCATTTTCTGTCTAGTCAATCAAAAACAATTACTCTTCAACAATATCTTACAAAATACTTCCCCCACTTATATGTAAAAAGATAGTGTGTTTCAGGTTATGGTATACAAACTATTGCACATCAGCTGCTCAGTTACAGCTCCAAATTTGAGGATTATCCCCTAAGGTACCCTTCTAACCACAAGGCTATTTCCTCCTTTTGCCATTACATCACAAAGTAGGTTGTAGTGACAGTGGTCAGATCAACAATTACCATGGAGAAACTGATGTCTGCCCAGCAATATTTACTACTCTGTATTTGTTTTATGCTGGAGCCTAATGGCTCTAAACGTCAATGTCCAAAGTATTCAGCAGTTTTTATGCACTAGGTGAGAAAATGCACCTATAGGTAAGGTCCAGTCCAATTAAGGAAGAGGCCATCATCCTCTCACAAAGGCATTTCTAAGGAAAATTGATTTCATCTTGCCCCAGAATACCTTCCTGCCTACAATGTGCTCAGCTGACTGCTTTCCTAGTTAGGACCAATAAAATGAAGCCAGTTTTAGCAGAGCTTTGTCTCTATCTTAACTCTGTTTTGTCTGTGTAGAGGCCTACTGCTTACAACAGTACAAGTTTGTTTAGTATGTCAAATCACATGAAAAAATCCAATACTTATCTCTAAGGAAATAAGAAGTAGCCAAGTGAGACATAAAATTGAACAAACTTCCAAAAACTGGAAAAATGTGACAGGGAGATCATTGTGATATTGCTAATAAGACATCTCTGAAAATCACCCAAAACAAAAGCTCCTCCATATAGCATCTGAATATGGAATCATGTGGTCAGATATGGCATGATACAAACAAGCAAAAAATAACCATAGTATGGCTGCTATACAGCAGCATGTTTAGTTTTCCAGTTAAACTTCAGATTGAAAAAGTATTTTCATAGTTATTAAACAGTAGACATGATTTTCCATGTTACAAAAAATGTCACTTCCATTTAGCTGAATAACGACTAAAAGGAAGAGCTGGGGCAGCAATGTATTCCCTAAGAGTAATTAAATGCCAAAGTCCAGTCTTTCTTCAAGCTTTCACCACAGAAATTAACAAGGGGAAGCTAATGTTTGCTAATGCACCATAATCAGCTCTCCTGCAAAAACACTCAAAGCTACTGATGCTGGGATTCTGTAGAAAAACGCTTTTCTTGATAGAGAAGCCTCTCAACTGACCACAAGAATTATTAAAAATGGGATAAACAGAATGAAGGTAAATTATTTACTATTATTATTTCTATTCCAGTGATGAATAGTAGCAAAACAAAGAGGTTAATTTGTATACACAAGGCAAGAAAGTCTACAGATGTCTCCAACAGATAGGATTTATTCCTTCAAGATAAGGAAAAAATTAACATACCATGAATAAGAACAGCTCTCTGTTCTAACAGATTCTACAGAAGTTACATAAATGATGCAAACAGTTGTAAAACAAATTTTATGGTTACGTATTTCCAGAAGAATTACTGTGCCTTAAGTATAGACTTGAAGATTAAGTTGTTGGGGTTTTCTTATATTAAAAAAATCCTTGGCTCCTGTGACTGCAAAGAAAATGCAACATAACTGGCATTGGACCCTTATGGATTTAACATTCCTTTCAGCCTTTGGCCAAACCCCAAATGAAGCCTGGTGTACTGCTTTTCCCCACCACCTACTACAGAGTAAGGGGCAGGGGGAAGGCTACTCCCAAGGAAACAGGGGCTTTCATTTCCCTGACCAGTGCAAAGCCCTACAGCCTTTCCTCTTCCAAATGGACGTTGCTGAAACCTTTGCATAATCACAATGCTGTTCCCATTGCAGGTATCACAGCAATCAAGCTGGAAGTACCACAATTTCCCATGCATAATTCTTATTGCTTTTCAAAAACAGAAGAGGGTATGTAGACAGAAATTACATTACATCAGGGCATTTTAGGTAGGTGAACATGCTTTTTTTTCTTCATTAATTATGCTTACTAATTTATACCCACAATATGATTGTGTGCAGTCAGCAAAATGAAGGATACCAGCTAAAACCAACAGCTAAATTCTTATTTTGGTAAACAAAGGAAAATTATACATTCAATAAAATAGCTAATCTATAATATCTTGTTAGAAAAATTTCTCAAGTGCTCAAAGAAATGGAATGTACAGGAGAAATTTGTTAGTTAGTTCCACCAAATCTGAAAACTTACCATTTTATCTAGGTGCTCAATGGATCTATAAATTTCTCCTTGGGATTCATCATAGTAACTGTAACGGAACCTCTGACCTTGAAACAAAAATCACGTATAAAATAAAAAAGGGAAAAATTGTAGCTAAACCACTCCCTAATACCTACTAAATATTTGAAAGTATAATACTTATAAAGTAGTAATCCTCATTTATTTTATACTTTTTAGCTCCATTGAGGAAATTCTAGGGCAATCATAAAGTAGCAGCCCAGAAGTAAAGTAAAAAAAATACATGATGGGTGGCTATATTCCTAAAGAGAAATCTACTATGCAGAACTGACACTGAAGTATCACTCACTATTGCCTCTTATTGCCATATAATCTGATTATATAAATTAAGAAGTAAAGCAACATTCATTTTGCTATCCCTCTTGACAAAGCCAGATATGAAGTCAGGCTACTTCTGCTTGCACAACAATACCCACAGTAAATGAAGATTAAAAGAAAAAAATCATGATAATTCAATGAGCAGTTCTAGATGGGTCATTAGCCACAACAGGACCAGGTCATTCTTACATACACCTTCCACCTACTCCACTTCAAAGATGAGTGAAACATGCACTTAATTAAGCTGAGCAAAGATGACAATGGAAAAAAAGGAAGAAGGTCTGTTGTGTCATGTATCTTTCTGAAGCAGTCCCTTTTCCAGCTACTATTACACTTCAAAGAAAAATAAAATTATAAAGCAGGGCAGAAGTCAAGGCTTCTGGAGTCTTTGTAGCTCTGTCACCAAGATGAACTGGGGTAGCACTGGTGAATTGGAATAAATAATCCATCTGCTATCTTACCCAGCAGTAAAACATACAAAATTTATTTCTGTCAGAGGAATGCGGCCATGCCCAGTGAATTTTTAGCTAATTCGTTTTGAAAGTTGTTTTAATGTGCTTAAAAGAAGAGTAAAAAGAGCAAGCAACTTCAGACAATTATTTCATTGCAACAGTAGAGAGACATATATAAATCACCATTTATTTCCTCCACTACACTGAAAACACATTACCACATCAATATTTTTTACCTATTATTCCAGATTTTAAAGACTTTTTAACTTTATGAAGGCATTTAAGTTGCAAAAATGAATTTACTGGAAGTTCAAATGTTCAATGTTTAATAAAATACATTATTTGAAAACAACTACAAAATATTCAATATACTCTTATAATGAGATATGGAACTTACCCCAATGGCAAAAGTCAGAAGAAACCACAAAGAGATTACTAGGATCAGCTAGGTATTTACTGAAGAGTTTTCCAAATTCCTGCTCTTTTGACTCACTCAGTGCTCCGACCAACACAGGAATAATAGTAAACTCATCCTTATGGCTTATAAGCAAAAGAAAAAAGGTTGTAATTCAAGTAACATCTGAAGATTTCTCAGGGCTTGCTAACTGAAACTGCAGAATGGTTTAAAAGGTTGCTATTATTTGAAGATAGCATTTTGCAAAGGTCATACTAGGATGTTGTTTTAGAACTTCAAAGTACTTCAATTTCAGAAAACATACACCCCCAAAACCAGTACTTCACTCTGCTGCAAAGTAAAAATACCAGACAAACAAAAAGAAAAGATAGTGAAATCAGCAATGAAGTAAGAATTCAATGTTCCCTGTATAGATGCTGCATGTTGGGAATTCTCCAAAGTAAATGAAACTTATATGAAAATGCTCAACACAGTACCCAGGTATATACTGACACTCTAGGTAAAATTCAAAACACAATGGAAATTTAAACCAAACAAAAAGGGATGGGGCACATCTTAGGGAAGAAACCCCAACACAGACTGAAAATTTTTATTTAAAGAAAACATCTGAAACAGTAGCTATAAACATATGCCTGATTTCAAAATTAGTATTAAGGCTCCAAACAAACTTAAAATCCCACAGAAAACTATTTGAACTTCTTTCAGAGATGCCTTGAAAAGTGGGGGGAAAAATCAGCTACTGAAAAAAGTTCATGAAAGCATATCTAATATTAATTCTATTAAATAAACCTGTTTATAAGAGGTGATATAACTTCATTGTTTAGGTGTTTGTTTTGCTCACAGTTTCAATTACAGCAACTTATCCTAGTCTTTGACCCTCTCCTTACCAAAATTTTTATCAGGGGACAGGGAAGTATGAGCACTATATACACCATAAGGTCTTCTATGCCATAAAATGTATCATTATTTCCTACTGCACTTCACAGCAGCTCCAACATTTAATGCACATAATGTTCATTGTTGCAGAAGTAATTAGCCCCAGTACCTTTCCATGGCTTTAGCAGTGTAAGGCAAATGCATTTCAATACTGTGCTCATCTTCGTCTGTCTGTAGGGACATGCGCTCAAACATTCCAGTCTTCCACAATTCTGCATAAACTGAAATGAATTAAACAGCAGGTTTTAGTACTTTTTTTCGCTTATTTTTGCAAACTATTTCAAGTGCAAAAAGCAAGCTATAGTGTACCTTCATTAGAACATAGCCACTATAAAAAATTACTTGCCTCCAAGGGCTGTCATCAAAAACCACTTGTTTCTAAATAAATTCAGAAATAAAATTATGTTCAAGGCATTAAAATATAAACATAATTGATTCAGTTTACAAAATGTGTTAGTATATTGAAAAAGATTTTGATATGATACAAAATTTAATTCACAAATAAAACATTTGAAAACATACATGCATTTGCCCAGTCACTGAATTTTTATTTTCATAAACTGCCCATTAAATGTTAAAAAAAAACTAATCAGATGAGCTATTGCTTGATTTGTTACTATTTAATTGAATTTATTATTGACTGAATCATGAAACGTAGAGACAGCCACAACTGATTAAGTAATTCACATTTTAAAGTTATCTTTTCTACTCTCAAATGTACTTGAGAGTATAGAGAGTCATCTCCACATTCTGAAAATTCTCCACTGGATAATGAATTTGATGTAGGGCTGTGCCTCCTTCTCAACTCCATAAAGGAGCTCTACAGAAAGCAAAACAATTCTTACCTAAGGAAATTCTGCAGGCACTATGTAGAAAGCCTGAATTAGCTTTTTGAATCACAGTTACAATGAAACACAGCACATCTGTGCTAGCCTTTCTGAAAAAAGATACTGTATCACTTAGGTATACCTCAAAATACATAAAACGCAAAATATCAAATTAAACTTCATTGCACTTAGTTCAAAAGACTGGCATTTCATGGACTCACAGTTTTTAAGTTTGCAAGTGAGAAAGTCACATGCAATCCAAATAAAAGCAATTTTTTGTTTCTCTGTTATTCATTTATCAGGAATCAAACTCAAATCAACTAAAGAACCTTTATTTCCAGCCAGAACACTTAACAGGAGAATGGAAAAGATGTTCTGTGAGTTACTATTTGATGTAATACTTTTGTAGTTTTAAAACCCTGAAGCACACACTCAAAATTGAAAAGATAAGCAAAAATTTTGAATTCTTGCCAGAAGGAAGAGAAACTCTACGGTTATGACGTGACCATGTCTGAAACAACCAGGCTCATTCAGAAGTTCATTTTTTGTTGCACTAAAACCAGATTTGCACTTGTATGCCACTTAGAGCAAGGAAGTGCCCAACAAGAAGGAAGTCCCCAGCACTGCAGTACCACAGTCTATCATACCCAAGCCTCAGAGAAGTCCAAGCTCCGTCATGCACTTACTCTTTTGGTCAATTCGAAGGTCATACAGAGGTGTTCTGTAAATGTCCACACTGGAAAGTGCACATCGGGAGAGGGGCACGTGATGGGAAGGCCCAAGAATGAAAATTTTTCGGCTACAACAATTAACAGAAGGCCACAATTTAGACAACTGTAATTGTACAGCAACTCAGCTCAGAGTAACAAGTTTAAGAGAAGCATACCAAGTAGTACTTTCTCATGGCTACAACAGTTTTACTGTGTTGTCAGGAAGACCCCCACATCAATCCATGGCCCAATCTTGCTTGGTATGTCAGGCATTATCATGAGATCAGTTCAATTATGCTCTACCCTTAAATCTCTTAAGCAGGTTATATATCAGAGGGCACTCATCAGCTAGAAATTTGTCGGACTTCATTCATTTGGAGGCTGAATGATGTGTTACAGCCACTTCGAATGGATTTTTGAACTCTCTCCTTGAATCAACACAACCTTCAGCTACTCACCACCTTCAATAAATAGAGGATCAAATAACAATTATGAGTTTATCATCCACTCGGAGTTTTTCCACTTATTTACTTGATTAGCCTTACTTGAGTTTCACTAAATTAAATTTTAAGTCCTTCTCAAATGCTGGGTTTATGTTCTTACATGTTATGGTTTTTTTGCTGTTGCATCAACAACAAGAGACTTGGACCAGAACATTCATAGCTTTAGCTGATACTGCAACCTTTTACATGTCATCATGACATCATTATTTCATCAGGTCCTCAGTTCCTGGCTCTTGGTTAGATATTAAGCGTCTCCTGCCACAGGTCTTAAAAGAAAAAGGGAAAAAAAATATAGGCAATTCAGCTTTTCATATCCAGGATTATATAGTCTTGTTTCTGGCACTGAATTAAAGGGGTGGGAGATATGTAAAGTTCTGAGGGTTTGGGTTTTTTTAATCCCTTACACAGGGAGTGCTATAACAAGGTACACTAAAACGCAAACTTCCTGCAAAGCTAATAAAAAACAAATATTCAAATATGCAATTTAGCAGTTCAGCTCAAAGATGAATTCTAAATATCCCATGCAGTAAAAAACAAATGATCCAGCAAGTTCAACCAACTCCTTATCAGGGAACAGCTTGTTCCAGAAATTTTACAGGAACTAGTTATCTGTCATACCATGAGCTATTTTCACATCATTTGCAATAGATTAGAAAGAACTAAAACCATTGTCTTTGAAGAGTATTACAGCATGTTATCTTATGAACAACTGGTAAGCCTAGCCAGTTTTTATTTAGGATTGCAAAATGCATACTTTGAGTAAATACTGGAGACATTTTAAATTTTTGTCATTAAAAAAAATGTTACAGTCAGCAGAGCATAAAAAATTATATTCCTTTACCCAAAAATAACTGGATTCAAATTTTCAGAGGCAGACACAGACTACAACAGCATGTTGGTTGGGTATTTTTTTACTTTTTCTTTTTTTAAACTTCTTAGAAACAGAAGTCCATTTTAAATTATTGGCACAATTAACTTTAATAAATACACTGGTCACTTCCTCCACAGCAGAGGAGGATCCTGGCAGTATTCAGCCCATAATCCTGCACTAAAAAACCAATGCAGAATTATGGTGAAATATTTTAATCTACTTAATAAAACAAACAAAACCTCCCAACAAAAACAACAACAACAAAAAACCAAAACAAAATCCAAAAAAACCCAACAAAACCAGCTTGGGCTTTTATAAAGGCAGTGGAAAATCAGTAATAAACTGAAAAGTCTTTAATCCCTCCCTTGTAAATAGTTACCAATTATTTTAACAATATTCCTTTTTTACCCCTTTTGTAACATCCAATTTGAACATTTGTGAAGTTAAAAGAGAAGTGATGCACAGAAGGCTAAGAAGAATACAAAATTAAAATGTGAGTACTTCAAGATGTAAGAATGTAACAAGAACATTCCACTTATCAGAGAATTGCAACCTCAGGGTCTTAGGCTTTGTAAAGAAAGCTGCAACACTCACGTGATATTGGGATCCACTTGTTTGTAAGCATGGGCTGCACAAGATCCACAGTAGGTATATCCTGCATGGCTGCAAACCAAAGTACGCAAAATGATAGGATTTACATATTGCTTAACATCTTAAATATGTTGATATTCAGTGTTAATCTCTCAGGATTTTTTTGTCCCCAGTGAACCAGAAATTTTTAGAGTGATCCAAAACTCCTGAAAGAGCAGGAAAGTGCTGCTGCAGTATTGATCACACAAGACATGTATTTGTTGAAGAACTGGCAATGACCATTTATTGATCAGTAAAAAAAACTATCAGTCAGGAAACCCCCAGATGAAAGCACCTTCCCTTACCTGTAAAGGACACATGCACACTGCACAACTGCCTGTTATCAGAAGCTCATGACAACGCTAACAGTGCAGCCAGTGAACTAGGGAGTTGCAAACTGGCAAACTACTGGAGAAAGCTCTTCTAACCACTCCTAACACTCTCCAGTAACTGAACATAATGACAGTAGAGGGGTCTTGGCAAAGAGAGAACTACATGTCACAGCAGATAAAGAGAGAATAAAAATGCTCTGTCATTGAAGAATAACTTAGCAACAGAATGAACAAGCACATGGAAAGGAGTGGAAGGCAGCATGCTATCTTTTACTGCAGGGAATAAGCTACATGCTTCACCATTTCCTATCAGTCTGGCATGGTCCTTCCTCAACCTCTGCTCTTGTGTGTGGTCCAAAACAATTTATAATTATTTTGACTAGTTGTTTCAAATATTGTCTTCAAATCTGAAAAACTATTCTCTTCAAGCCCATTAAAATGAGTGAAAATTCACATTACACTGCTAAAAGCATTAATTTCATAGAACATTCATTCCTACAATCTCAGGTAAAGGGGCAGAAAATGGCTCCTGGTCACTCAGCAGTATGCCCACAGCACAGCTTTACACAATGACACAATGATGCATGCTGCAAGCCCTGAGATTTACAGGATGCTTGAAGACACAAGTTCCCATTGACAGCACTGAAGGATTTTACACGTATTTATATGTAGGTATGCTCAGATACATTTATATTCATCCACAGACTGATACCTGGAGCAAATTACCTTCAAAATGACCCTGGGATTTCACTTCATCACTTGTCCCACTGATTCTAAAGAGCTCAGAAAGGTACTAACATACATGCTAAGGGGGGAAACACAAGACCAAAACCTCACAAATGGGCAAGCTATGTTATCAGACAATGTCAAAAGAGTCTGCTGAAACGTTCCCTCTGCTACAGGCTTCTTCCAGCTTCCACAAAAATATTAAGTATATCCCATTTCACAGGTGGTAAAAAAAGGGCACAGTTAACATAAAAATGTGGTGAGATCATAGGAAGACCCCCAGCAATTCTGGAAAAAGAACCAAACTACATAATCTGCAGCTGAAAGGTCTCTTGACATTCCTGCAAGAAAGACTAAGGCAGATGTGGGACATTTCTTCTGCACACTCAATACTATTATGCAATACTTCAAACATTAGGACAATGCTATGTTAGCACAGGACAAGCATCATATTTAAGGTGCTTTTTCCAGTGCTTCCTTCCACCTCATAATTATTTGGAATGACCAACATACTTTTGTCATTACACATCTCAGCTATCTTCAAGAAATTGAATTCTCCCTAAATAGTTCAGATGATCCCTATTTTACCTGTGGACAAACAGCTCAAACAAAACCAAACTAAAATTAAAAAAAATAAACCATTTTGGAGAGTTGAATAGTGTTTAATTGCTTTTTGCTTTTAAGCTCTGTTAAATTTTATTTAGGAGGTGTGAGGGATGCACCAGTTTTGCTTATTTTGTTTTGAGGTGGGTTTTTTTTCTGTTATTGGAGGGGTTTTGTTTTTCTCATTTATATAACTCTGACCCATCTTACTGTGTCACAAACAAATATTATGTGTGCAGTCCATCAGCAAAGGCAAGCTAATCATACACCCAAATGTGCACAGATTTCTGTCATTCTATGCTATATCCAAAACACTTATTTAGAAACCATACAGCCCTTCTTTCAGCTAAATACTAGCTTTAAATAGTTTTCAAAATCACCAGAAAAAGAAGGAGCATTTAAACAAGTATTAGATATACTGAACTTCTGTTTCAAACTTACGGTGCAATAATGGCTCTTGCAGGTCTTTTTGTGGACTGTACTTGAGAAAGCCAACCTTCTAGCTGTGCATTCAGCTGGGGTCCTGTGAAGAGACATGGAAATACTGAAGCCATAAAAGAACCTAATACATCTCAAAAATTTACAAATAAAGCTTGAAAGTCCGGCAGATTTAAAAGTTATCTTAAACATTCAAAGGTGGGTTTAAACCTAAAAACAAACAAACAGAAAAAACTATTCCCCCAAAATACCCAATGCAACAACAAAAAGAAACCCCAACCCTGTAATGTTGAAGGTTACCATAGAAAACCTGGTCTGGAAAGTTCATTTACTGCACATTCCAAACACAGACTTATTGTTTCCTGCTCTGTGAGGACTACTGAACACACCACTTCACCATTTGAGAGAATTTCAAAAGAATCGCTGACAGATGATTGTTTCCTCTCATAACTGGATTTGCAGAATTCAGAAGTAAAAAGTTATGATCTTGATCAAGAGAGCCCAATATGAGAAGATGACAGAATACAAAGGCCTCACACTTGCATGATGGCAAATGACTATGGTAATAAATCCTTTATTAAACAAGTACATGAGCATAATACAAAACATTGTAACCTTGAAAATGTGCAAATGCACAGGAAAAAGCTAAAAATTAGAAGACATTATGCTTATCCTAACACCTTAACAACTTCTGGTCATTCAACATATATTACAAGTACATAATCACTTAGTTGACATTAACTTTGATAATTGGCCAATCCAGAATTTAATTTTTTTAAACTAAGTTCTGTACCTCAACAAGTAGCAAATATTCTTAATTCAATCACCTGACACATGAAAAAAAAGCCTTCTAGAAATGCAACATTAAAAAAACCAAACCAAACCAACCACATTTTGATTATTTCCCATCACAAGAAAGCTTTCTAATGTTAAGCTATCCTTCAGGAAGCAAGTCTGGCAAATAGAGTACAACATTCTTTCTTATTAAAGAACACTAAAACTTTTAAGAAAAATTCATTCAGCTGCTATTGTTACAAGTAACATAGGATTAACAGAGAAAATAGATGCACTTTTTTCAGCTGATACTATGCTTTTGACAGAACTCTATGCCAGCAGAGTTTATCTGTAAAGTATGGTGCAGCAAGCTGCTTTTCTTCTTCCATGCACGTTGTAGATCTTTGTATCTTCCCCATGCAGGTGTTGAACTGCCAACTGCCAGTGGAAGTCAAAACCAAATTAAACTACCTGAAGCCATTCCACAGATACATTCCAAACAGCCCTGACAAGGGCTGACAGCTCTCCAAAGGGCTGACAAGAACCACAGAGAACGAGAGAAAAGGTGTCAACTTTTGCAGAATCCAATCAGTCCCTGACCAGGGATAGTCAAAAAACTTTCCCTAGAAAATGCAGACGTGAAGGGTGGAAGTGTTGAAGGCATTAGTTTTTATACAGAACTTAAATCCATGTCTCCTTGAAAAAGGACAACTTCTTAGTTGTGAAGAGCCCTACCTTCTTACATGAAGGAAGAGAACAAGTGCAGCACCATTTTCCTAAATTTTCTATTACACCTTGAAAGCCTTAGTTACTGTCTGGAACTCTAACAAGGTGAAAGAGTGACAGAGTAGCTGCTGTCACTCACATAATGCAGTGATTTTGTGAAATGATGAAATTGTTATAAAAATTTCACCACATACCAATTTTGTTCTTCTGCTTGTGTTGTTTGGAGAAATTACAAGCAGCTGACGTGCAATAGAGATAAGCATAATGACATGTTAGAAAATGGAGGCTATTGGGGAAGTTAAGTACAAATATTAGAAGGAGGGTGAAAATAGAGGGTCTCTATTTTCACCCTCCTTCTAAGATAATAAGAGACTAACAAAACAGTACACTTGTACAGTACTACCACTTTTATTTGTTACATACTTCAGTGAAGAAACAAATCACCTAAAAAATGTTTTTACTTCCTAATTCTCCCAAAAAATGTAGAAAGATAAAATACTTTTTGAATGAAGCTCTTTAGGAGGACACTTTTTTTCCCAACACTGACTACCCAGACTTAAATATTACTTTGCCCCACCTGACCTGTTCTCCTCAAAGAAGAGGATCCATCGGCAACAAAACTGCAAAAGTGACAGAATTTAAGCCAAGGGGAACTCTTCCCCCGCAAGACACTGTGCTCAGCCCTCCTCCATCCCTTCTTTAGCAAGAGTTTGTTTTTTTTTAAGGATGTGGTGAAGGCAATTTGCCCTCAGTTGAGATAAATCAGGTAACCTGCTGGACAGTTTAAAGACAAAGGTCAGAACACCTGGTAATATCTTAAAATTTCATGATTGGTCGAATCTGACTAAAATTTCGAATCTTACAGTGTGGAAGTGGAGTAAGATGCCCAGGTTTGCTTAGTCTGCTACTACAGACACACACTCTAACAAAATAACATTTTCTTCCAAGAGGCAGTAAAATAACAGATCTGTAAGACCCAAGGGATGAAACTTTGTAAGTGTTTACTTAAGGACCAAGTAACACATCTGCTTTCAGATTTTTCCCTCTAATGCCAAGTATAAGGTGCCTGTTTAAATAATTAATTTTGACCTAATGTAAACTTTCATTTCAACTTATACTTATCTGCACTACTTTAATAAAATATGCAATCAAATTTCTCTCTCCAGAGGACTAACAGACAGAGAATGTAGAGTACAACATATCCATGACCTTTTAGCTAAAGAAAAGAAAGAAAAAAGGGGGGAAAAAATCAAACAGCACTCGGGTGAACTCAGAAAGGTATGGCCTACCTGCAGCTTTTTATGCTTACAAATACTTTAAGGGGCATACCCTAGAACTGTAATTTTCTTGTTACCAAATTAGCACCAACTTTTTCTTGAACTGTTCAGAGAAGTTTTTCTCCCAATTTTTCAAACATGAGGATGCTTAAAGCTAAAGTCAAAATACTTGAATTTGTTTTACAAAATATAAATAAACCCACACTATCACAGTAGCTGTGCTCTGCCATATGGAATTATATTATAGTACATGAGTAACTTCCTCATAAAGAAGTTTTGTTCGTATTTAAATGAAGCTTAACTGGAAAAACAGTCATCAAGACAATCCAGTGAATGTGTAGCTGACCAGCACGGGCAGTGAACAGCACTGCCACCCATGTATCCCCTTGCTGTTGTGGTTGGAAGTAAAATAGGTCCTGGCTCCTTGAACCTCAGGTGGAAAGCTCATCTTGAGAAAGCTGGCAGGATGAGAGCAACAGGGATTTTAAGGCTAACCCAGACAGAAGGGCAGAAAACCTTAGGGATGCAATTTCTGGATGCAACAATCAGTATACTTTAGCATTAGTAGTGTAAGATCAGACCTTTCATTGATCAAAAGGTTAAGCAGCAAAATATGAGCTTCACTGAAGTATGTAACATTAGGATCTGCATTTCAATCCTGTGAATTCAGGTATAAACATAGGTGTGTAACTAAAGATTTCTGACATTATCCATGGATATTTCACATCCTGTTTTGTTTTGAAAACCAGTAGAAGTTATGCCAAGGTTCAAAATAATTGCAAGCACAGACCAAGTCTCCACTAGGCAAATCTAGGGAAACAGGGCAGCATTTATTCAATTATCTTGCCTAAAAGGACAGCTTATTTTAACAATAAACATTATCCCATCACAAAGCTCTAGAGTAAGTAAGAAAGAATCCTTCCACATTGCTCGCATGCCATTGTCACCCAGGGAATAATAACACAAAGACATCTGGTAGTGACTCAGATAAGTTCATCACCCCAATTTACAGCTGTGATGATCCAGACTCTATAGGTTAAGCCAAACCAGCACATTCTTTCCACAGCCAACCTCACCTTGTCGGTGAGGCTGAAGTGCTTATACGCCAAGTGTCAACACAATGTTATTGCATTTTGCTCCTTTTCCGGCAGCCAACATTACACACACAAAACATACTTCTTCAGACTGGCAGGGAAGACTCAGAGTTTGCTCTGAATCCTCAGTCTCAGTGAACACTTTTTTTCACTGAAGAGCATAAACCTCAATCAAAATTTAGAGCAGTGCCAGGGAAAACTGCTCAGGTCCCCCTTGGCTGCGGTGTACAGCACTTGCAGCAAGGCAAGTAATGCTGGAGCACAGTGACAGTAACACTGCAGTCCCCAGCAATGACAGCTTTCACATGTCCAACAATGTCTCCTACCTATAGGAGCCACCACCCTCCTTTGAGTCTTTCACTTTTTAACTACCTTTTCCCATTGATGAGAAAAGTCTACACCTTAAAAATGCTTCTAATAAATATTACAACATGTGTAGTAAGAAGTGAGTAAGCTTTTACTCTTGTAGAGTGTTAGAAAAATCAAAGTAATAGTGAAACCCTGGGGGCTGGCAGACAATTATGTTAGTAACTGGAACTAAGGGAATTCCTTTCTTCACAATTCTGAAGGTGAATCTGAAACACCAAATAAATTGTTAGGCAAACTGAAACCTGAAATGTGACAGAGGACTAACAGTTAAAATTGCAAAAAGTGTAAAGATTTTTCAAAAAACACAGACTGCACTTGGGAAAAAAAAAAAAAAAAAAAACAACAAACCTGTTTCTCAATGCAACAAAAGGCATATCCTCGAATAAAGAATAAGTTTTAGCTATGCAAAGACTAGGATTTGTCAGGAATAGAAGGTGATCTCCAACAACTCATGTTAATGGGCACATTCTCCACTGCTAGCATATACTCTCATCCAATGTTGATAAAATGGCGAAATCAGACTATAGGCAACGCAGAAATTTACTAATGCAAACAAGAACCTGGGGGAAAATTAAGACACAATTAGAGATTACACCAATGCCACATTAATTCCTATTTATATACATTGTAAGATGGAACTAAAACTGCAAGTAGTGCTTGAACGGGGGAAAATAAAACTGAAGCCACAACAGAAACACTGAAACAGATATCAAAATCTGCTTTGGTGGCAGTTCTTACTTGTATGCCCCAGTTCTCCAGTACTCAACTAGTTACTGATTTTCCTTTACTGAAAGTTGGCAGAAATTAAAAAAAAAAAAAATCAAACTATAACGCCACTCATTAAGAACATCAACCAACATGTACCTACCTAGCCTCCTTAAAAAAACCTCAGTACCCAGGTCATTCAGAGATCCAAACAAATGACATTCTGTTCCAAACCTCTTTAAATTATTTTAGCTCTAACACACACTAAATGTAAATGAGATCTGTGAAAGTGTGCACTAAGTGATACTTGCAGGCCTATTTTAATGATACCAGAACTACACCAAATATAAAACTCTTTTTCAATTCCAACTGTACAGTGAAAGTTGAATCTACATTCTTTCTTTTGAAGTATGTTGATTTTGACAGTATTTAAGTGATTCAGCTAGAAATAATAGCCTAGAAATTGTATTTCAAATTATTCCAGTACGCTTTTTCAGTATACAATGCTAAATAATACAGTCTGCATATTAATGCTGGGTTCCATGTTTAATTCATAAAAGAGTCAGTAATGACACATCCAGTTTACCCCTAAAAAGCCTAAAAAAAGATAAACTACCAAAGGGAGAGAGATATTACATTTGGTATTTAACATTGCAAAGCAAACACTTAATGAATTCGTAAGACACTATGATTAGTTGTTCACAGATTGCAAGGTAAGAACTGAAGTTAACAGCTGTATTTGTAATCCTTCAGCTAATGTCACAACATTAAGATTTCATGATCGGTACATTAATTATCCTGCTACTGCAGAAAGCTCCCTTCACTACAAGAGATCATAGAATTATTCAAGCTGGAAAAGACCTTTGAGATCATAGAGTTCAACCATAAGTCTAACACTGTCAAGCTCACCACTAAACCACATCTCATTTCAGTGACCCCCACATGCTTTTTCCATGTTTTCCTGGATCCATTTGTCTATGACCATCTACAAACAACATGATGATTCACTACTTCTACATTACATTTATGAACAAACTGTGATGAGTTATTCCAATTTTGAGGAGTATGCCAGGGTTCTTGGCATGCCACAGTAAACCACTTTTATGGACTCTTCTACGGCATAGAGAACATCTTTCTCAACCCCTCGTCAGCATTCCTAGTCTGAACCACACAGAGTCACATGTGATTCCCTTCTGACCACTTCAGCGGCTGCAGAGACCCATATCCAGCACAGTACAGAGAAGAGATTCTGCCCTAAGTTAAGGTGGATGCAGCCTCTCAGGGTCAGTGAACCCAGCAGCAGAAATTGCCCTCACAGACTGTGGGCAGCAGGCCTGGGGAATGGATTACACACACTCAGCAACGCCACAGCAATGCAGGAACAGCTGTAACTGATGTACACACTTTCTCTAATGCTGATGAGAAGTTCCAGCTCGTGCCAACAAGCATACAAATGCTGGATTACAGCACTGTTTGTTAAAATGAAGAGTCATCCTCCCATCACTCCTCAGGGCCCCCAAGCCCCAGAAGGCACAAATGAGAACAGTTTTGCTATCTCAGAATCACACTGCTATTGCACCTTGAAGTTGCCTACCTCACAGAGTAAGTGGGTTTTGACACCAGAAAAAACAGTATTTAGTAAAAAGGCAGTAAAAAAGCCTTAATTCTGATCTTACTGGGGATTACAAAGGAATAGAAGGGGTTGCAAATGTGAGAAAATAGTAGCCAACTTTGAGGGAAATGCAACCTCTGAACTGATCATTCATGGCACACAATTGCCTTTTCATTTATTTTCTGGTCTGCTGAAGTTCTTCAAAGCATTATACTTTCCTGCTGATCTAGACACCATCATGCAGACTTCTGTCCAAAAGACGAGGTTGAAACATTGCTGGCAGTACAATAGCCAGTTATTAGAGAGTTCTGGCATTTCTTGTCCAAACAAGTTAGAAGCTTAATCCTTACAGACAGTAGCAACAAGATGTCAGTGCCTACCTCCTTCGGGGTTCTTTTGCTGACAAGCTAGGGCAGCAGAAACACAAGTGCACCATTAAGCTTAAAGTCTCCTCAAATATTTACTGGCCATTTACTTGGCTCATCATTAAAAAAAAAAAAAAAAAAAAAGAGCATTCAAGACAATGAGTGCAATGGTGTTTCAAGTCGATGCAGCAATTACTCTGCCAACTCACATTTGCATTAATAAGCTTATGGAAATTAAGGTTCTCCTAGTTCAAACAAGTTGGCACAGGCTAACAGCACACCTCTGGCCATTATGGTTTGGTCAGGAAAAGCAGAGAAATAAACCCTAACTAATACAACAACAAACTTGTTTTGCAGGGCAAGTTTCACATCATGGAGTATTGTTATTCTCGTACACTCTCAATTTGATTTTTACTCCTGTGACCTGGAAGAGCCTACTAAAACCCTTCATGTTTTACCTGTATCACCATGCCACTGACTGGGGAAAAGCTGAAACAAGAACTCTTATCGCACACATTAATAAGGAGTAGCACAGTATTCAGTCAGCACTTCCAGGGGCCAGACAAGGGAGGCCAGCTGTGAGCCCATAAGCCATGTTCAGCACCATAATGTGATATCCCACTTGTCATGACAAGCAGCAGAGGAAAAAAGGACACACATAGTTAATGTTTATTTCCATTTCAGAAGCGTAGGGATTGATTTCCCACAGCAATAACTGCCCAGCACCATGCTCAGGATAGCATGTCATTTCCATTGCATTTCATCTGCTCTTTTGTATCTAGGAATGTGTCTGGCAGCATTCAAAGCCACTGAAAATTATGCCATTTTTGTTTCAAGTTGTCCTTAATCTTCCTCTTCCACCTGCTGGTTAAAAATCAATTTCTCAAGACGTCTGGATACTAGGTGGTTGAATTAACACAGCAGGACTGGGACTTCCTTCCAAAAATAAATGTGAGTGTACTATTTTTCACCACATAAGAGTGATATTTTCTTTTTTTTTAACAATCTACATGACAGCAGTGCTGTGTGTTGCCTTTATTTACATTGTATGCTTTTATCTAAATTCTGCAAATGTTTTCAGTGGCCAGTACACACCAAGCTGCTATTCCACAAAAGCAATGGCATGTCATATAACATTAACTTTATTTAATAGCAGACATGCAGATCAAGCTCTGCAAGTAAAGAACAAGGTTGTTAGACCAGTGACCTACTATCAGCAATGGGCACAGCACAGTTTCAGTCTGGAAGCTCAGTTGTAAAGCTTTCCATGCTCAGTGGTGCTGCTAAGGAGGAGGAGGAACAACTGACCAGACTTCAATGTTCTGTCTGCTGCCAATCAAATGCTCCAGAGGTATACACCTCAAGTTCATTAAGGTCCTGCATTGACTGATGTGGAATGAACCTTATCTTTCCTCTAGAATTCTTGGTGTGGGGAAAGAGATGACAAACATTTTGGTTTGAACTGTCATACTGAACTCACGGACTGAAACTCCTTAAAGACCTTAATTTTTAGATTTTTTTTGTTGTCACAACAGCACACAATGAAGAACACATGGGAAGAAAAATGCTACATCATGGTGAAGTTGATCTTCCACTTCTTGCCCCCTTCTCAGCTTTACTGAGTAGGAAGCAGTGAGCTTTCTCCCTGGGACCTAACTTTCTCTCTAATACAAAGTTGTTTACTAAGATGAAACATTCTAACATGTGAACATATCTGAATGTGCATAATTGCCCAGCCAGTCCCACCTGCTCTACAGCATTCATTAGCATCATACAAGTAGGTGGTGTATTCATACTAGAATGGAGGGCATGTTTATATTTTCCAAGGCAGAACCTAAGCAGTGCACATCCCATGGCTGGAGAAAATGATGGAGCAATGGTCTATTTTCAGCTGAAACAATTGCTGCCCCATGGAAATGAGCAGCTCTAAAGACAAGAAGTGGCATTTCT
Organism: Ammospiza caudacuta; assembly: GCF_027887145.1. Lineage (NCBI taxonomy): Eukaryota > Metazoa > Chordata > Aves > Passeriformes > Passerellidae > Ammospiza > Ammospiza caudacuta. Next base: position 37,421,272 of record NC_080595.1, read on the forward strand.
TCCAAACCCTCCTCTTACACACGTTGCATTGACTGACCATCCACGAAGAGTAGCAGCTTCCTCTTGGTTGTGGCTTCACTTGTGATATTGCTGCCATTCCTGGAGTGCAGGAGACAGCTAAGCCAGTTTAAGAATATCCTCTGACCTCCCCCCGCTCACCCAAAAAAAAAAAAAAAAAAAAAAAAAAAGACTGCATTCTGTATCCATTCTTTGTCTTCCCCCTCAGCTGGCTTTGGTCCTTCTTTCCCAGAGCTGACTTCTACAGCCAGATTTCAGAGATTTTTTATTTTTAATATCAATGGGTGCTTCACTTTTGCAGTAAACCCCCTCCCAAGCACAGGATGCCATGCATCATCCTGGATGGTGTGTTGACATTTTACCCCTAGGTACCAGGCACCTCAGGATAAACTACCACTTAAAAACCTTATCCTCACTCAACCCTTTTAAAAATGCTTTCAGAAAAGATTTTGAACATATCTGTAAAAAAATCACATTTCTCATTACCCTTTCAGATGGATCATCTTAACTACAGAGCAGGATGAGGGGCAGGGCACCCACTCACCCTGTGTAGTCAAACTCAGCTCTGTGGAAGGAGAGCAGTTTGGAGGAAAGGGGAAGCTCAAACACTAACCAGTTTATACAAAACACAACAAATCGTTTCTGGGCCGAGACAGGAGCACCAAGAACAGAGGAGGGAGGAGGACTTGAAAAGACAATCCCCAGAGAACCATGGGAACACGCTGAAGAACTATCACAATTCAAACTAATCCCTGCCTCAGCTCCAGCCTTGAAGGTATGCAGGCTGAAAACACATGGTAAAATCCACTTTCTTCAAGCAGTACAATTGAGGAGACCACGTTACAAGTTTGAGGTAGCAGCTGACATGTGAGTCTGGCCTGAAATACAGGAAGATTTTAAGTTAAATCTACAATGAACGCACAGCCTCTTGGTCCCCATTTGTTTTCTCTCGAGTTTTGATGGACCTTCCTAAATGGCACACAAAATTATTTATTTATTATTTATTGCTTTTGAGCAATAAATAATAGGTAGTCCTTGTCTTGCTGAACAGGCACAATTCCTGCTCTCACATACCCAGTGCAAACAGCAGAAAAGAGTTCTATAGCAAGACACAAAATACTCCTTGCTCATTTAAGGAAAAACATTTCCAAAATCCCCAGATTATGCAACATCAACCACTTACCCCCACCATACACACTGTAACAATTTAAGTTGTCACAAGCACAGCTGTCATAATTCATTATTACAACATGATTCAGTTTGGGTTTTTTTTTTCATGCAGTGTGTCTGGGCAACCATCCCACATCTCCTCATAAGCAACTGCCAGAGGGCTGCCCAAAAGCAAGGGGAGTAACATGCTTTTGGATGTCCGACTACAAACAACTAGTACTGGCCAAACTAGTCACACGCACAGCGTAGCCTAACTAAATTATGCACTGCATTTTCACTGAGAAGAAAACAGTCAAACACAGAATCCATGCCTCTTAATTTATTTTTAAAAAATTAAAATTCTTATTTCCTGGTAACCAGTAATAACTTGACAGGAAGTCCAATGCCAAGCAAACGACAAAATTTGTGTGTAAGGTTATGTAGCCATTCCATATCACACATCAGTTTTCTGCCTTACTCATAAATGAAAATATAAATTGCAGGAGCAATTTGATTACCACAAAGCTCGGATGTTTTGATGTCTTTGGTTAAATCTATATTTATGACACGATTTTGTATATTTTCTGTAAATGGAGTACTATCTGTCTTTCTAGATCATCAGAAATAAACGTAGTTGCAAGCTGCACAAAGATTTGAGGCCAGTTTTGTCATGGACACAAGAATTATGTTTAGAATATTAAGCTCACAAGGAAAACAATCATCCTCTATTGTTGTCTCGAAAATGCCTACCCAACCATTTGAAGCCCAGCTACTTATCACACAATCCACCTCTTCCTGTGTTTCCCTCTTCTCTGTATTTCTTTCTTCCCTTTCATTTTTTTTGCCTCATACTTTGTTCATCAATTTATGGAGGAGAAGGGAAACCACATCTATTTTAGCCAAGAGAAGTGTATGACTTGTCACATCCAATTCTTCTTAGACGTTAATTTAGGATCCTGAATGCAATATTTCATTGTTTGGTTTGGTTTATTTTCAATTGTACCCCCCCATCCCTCTGAACTGCTCATCTCGACAGCCTCTTGTTCATCTAAGCTCGTTCACCTGCAGTTCTGTAATCATCTTTACTCCCGGGGCCAGTAAAAGAACATCCCTTACAAATCTTATTAACAGCTCTGAAGAGACAAACGTGCATCCTTTTCACAAAAGCGGTTCTGCCCCCAAACCGAACAAAACTTATCTCCAAACACATGTGCTATCAAGCCATTATTACGTGTTTCTGCCCTTTTTTTTGGCGCGGGCGAGGGGAGCGGCAGCTCGCCCTCCAATGCACCACGTTTTTCTTCTATTCTTCTTCTGCAAGTGCCACATGTTTAAATGGACAGAGCCACTCCGCGCTATTGCTTAGTAACTTTTTACTCCTTCTAAAGAAAGCGCTAGGGAAGGAAAAATAGAAGGTTTCCTTGGACTGCAAAAAGGGAAATAGATCTCCCTATTTTCATACCTCGACAAGAAGTAAAATAAAACACCCTATTTTCACACCTTCCCCCCTGCCTTCTAACCCCAAACGGGCGGTATTTTCTCATGGAATTAACAAAACAAAACCAATAAACCCCAGGAGCAGCTGGGAACACTGAAATCCGCCCGTGTGCTGTGACGGAGAGCAGCACTCGGTGCGAAGCACAGCCCCGGGCAGGCTCCAGCCGCGCTGCCGTGACACCGGCGGAGCAGCGGCGAGGCGCGGCTGCCGGGCAGGGCGGGCACACGAGGCGCAGCCGGGGCCCCGATCCATCCCCAGCGACGGCCAAACGCCGGGCTCCGCCGAGCGGCGCCGCTGCAGGCACCGGGGCGGCAGAAGAGGGGCACGGCGGCGGGCAGGTGCGTTCGGGGCTCGGCGGCACAGCCGTGCCCAGCCCAGCCCGCTCCCCGCCGCCGCCGGGCCCGGCACCCCAACCCCCGCCCGCCATGTGCCGGCGGGGGCGGAGCCGGCGGCCCCTCCCCGCGCCCGGTACCGGCCCCGGCGGCCCCAAAGTGCTGATTCAGCCCCCGCCGCCCGCTCCCCGCTCCCGGCGGCGGTACCTGAGGCCGTGTACCAGCTGCCGGCGTGGCTGGCCTCCCGGCAGAGCACCCGGTTGGACATCTTGGAGCCGGAGCCGCCTATGGTGTTCGGGGGGGGCGCTGGGGGACGGGCCCGCCCGCGGCGGCGGCGGCGGCGGCGGCGCTGCTCCCCCTCCTCCTCCCCCGGCACGGCCCGGGCCCCGCGGGCGGAGGCGGCGCTGCCGGGGCGGCGCGGGCCGGGGGCGCGGGGCCGGGCGGGGTCGCGGGAGGGGGACGCGGAGACAGAGCTCGAAGCCGCCGCCGCCAACTCCGCGCCGGCGGGTGGGGGGGCACGGAGAGAAGGAGGCCGCGGCCGCAGCTGGGTTTGGCCCCACTCGGCTCCCGTGGACTAAGGACCGCGCGGGCGCCGCGCCCCCATTGGGCACCAAAGCAAAAGCCTCACCGTGATTGGCCGCTCGCTCTCCGCCGGCCCCGCCCACTCCTTTGACAAGTGTAGCACCGCCCCGCGGGGGAAGGGGTAGGGGGCGGGGCCAGGCGGGGGAGCCCGCCGCGGATTGGCCGGCGCGTTGCCGTGGTGATGGGTGCCGTGCGCGCTGATTGGCCGGGCCGTGTCTCCGTGGTGGCGGGGCAGATTCCGGGCGCGGGTCAGGTGAGGGGAGCGGCGCGGGGGGGCCGGGAGACCCCGGGGAGCGCCCCGGTCTGCGCTGCCCCCGCCGTCCCCGCCGCCCCCCGCGCCCTGCATGGCCCCGGTAGCAGCTGGGATGGCGAGGGCTCCAGGGACGGAGCACCGGTTCCCAAAGGCATCTTTGGAAGCGTGGATTTTGCTGCGCTGGTCCTCCGTGTTTCCGAGCTGGGAGCCTTCCCTGCACCTCCCTGCCCGTGCGGTGACGCCCGCGGCAGCGTGGCACGGAGCGAGGGCCGTGGGAGTGTAACTGTGTGGAAGTCTCCGCTTCTTCTCAGCTTAATAGTTCCCCACCCCTTCAAGTTTTATTTTTTTTTTATTATCTGGTGAATGGACCGCTGCCATGGAGACATCAAGCGTGGCTCAAAATAGCTAACGAGGCAGAACTGAAAAGGGGAGAAGGGCCGGTACAAAGGGGGAAGGGAAAAAGCAATTTGGGCCGCTGACGCGAGAGATGCAGAGACGAAACCACAGCGGAGATGAGGGGCTGCGGCCATTGAGGCCTTGAAGGCAGACTGGGCCTTTGTGAGGGGGAGCACGGCTCGGCCCGGCCCGCGAACACGCTCTCCTCCTCCCCCTTTGTCATCTAGTTCTTCGAAAAAACCTCCAGGCGGTTATTAATGCGTGCGAAATACGGAGGTTTGGGGGACTGTTTGTTTGCTTGGTTTTGATTTGGTTTTGATTTTTTTACAGTAAAACAAAGGAAGTGTAGGGACAAAGGCATTATATCAGTGAGGATCCTCCTCTGCACCCATGACACTGCCTTGGCAGTGCAGCTGAGAGGCGGTAAGGACTGGGGTCTCCCATTAATAATATTTCTAATAGGTAGCCATGAGGAAATGGGCCTCGATTATCCCAGCAAATGTCTAATGTTCTACGAAGCCTTCACTGCTCTACAAAGCCTTACATTATTCTATTGTTATTTTACAAACAGTGGGTTCAAAAAGGTTAATGCAGATTATAACTGCTGCATAGACCGGAAAAAATACCCTGCCTGACTGTTTTAACATGAAACCATATTGGTAGTTATATTGACCATTAACTATATTGATACCCATTTGTACCTCTCAAATCATTTACATAAACTTCAGTAGTAAGACTGGTTTCTGGAGTGATCCTTCAATAAACTAATTCTTCAATAAAGTTAACAAATGCAGCAGAGGCTAAAGTTTACTGCATGGAGAAAAGTACATGTTGTGATTATATACTTTAAAAATGGGTCACATCAGGGTATATTCAAGTTATTTGGTACACCATTGTTTCACAGTCCATCACCAACAGTTAGAAGAGGCTGCTAGCAGGAACGTTTTATTATAAAACATAATTTTAATTATCTGCTATTATTTTCTATAACTTAGAGGAAAAGCTTTCATTTTCTCTAAGCATTTCCTTTCAATTAAATTAAAATATAAGAACTGAGTAGTAAACCAGGTGGTTTAGTAAGTAAAAACATTTTACAAGTATTTTCTTCTGGGTATACTACCTTTCTTTATTAGTGGTTTTTTCCTCTTCAGCTTGCCTTTTAAAATTTCTTAAATATATTTCTTCTTGTTGCTATATAACAGGCTGGATTCCTTTTCTCCTTATGCTTCTTTTTTAAGCTTCCTTCTCCCTTGCTTTCCTCATTGCCCTTTCTTTCCTTGTGTGTAGTTTTACCTCTCCTAGATTAGGATTAAGTTTTTGCTGGGTGTAACATGGACACAGCATCCCCATAGATGCAGAGGAACACTACAGCTCAGTGTTGGAGGTCACAGAAAGCACAGGCTTTCTTCTTGCTAATCCTTAACCTGTGGTGTGTGCCACAAGCACTGTGACAGCCAGGTGATTCTCTGCCCTTCTCTGTTATCAATTGGCACTGTCAGTCCAGAGCCCATGGAAGCTGAAGAACATCCTCCAGTTTTTGCTTGCTCCTGACAAAGCTTGTCAGCCAGAACACTACAAAAGGAACTTCTGCCAGTTCCACTGCTAAGGGTGACAGTAGGATATTCATTTGTACCCTGTCATAAGTGGTCCTCATACCATTGAGCAGTGTTTAGTGATTTGTGGGTTCCTGTTGGTAACTGTCCTCTCCTACCATCAGCTCTTTGTGTAAGGACTGGTGATGTGCTCCCTCTGCACCACCTGTACATGGAAGAGGCAGAAACACAAAAGCACTCAGCTCTTCAAGAACTGTTTGGGAAATACTGTCAGGCACATGGTGTGAGTCTTGGGTGTCCTGTGCAGGGCCAGGAGTTGGACTTTATCCTTGTGGGTCCCCTTCCACAGGGAACTGTCCATCCCACCGATGGCAGTGCTGGGCTTCCTGGTACTCAGGACACAATGTATCAAAATGTTCTAGCCAAAACCTGAGAAACTAGGCTGAGCTTTCAGTGGAATGATGTGAAGCATGGGTTTGGTTGGGAAATACTCCTTCTTCATCTACAGTTCTTCCAAGCACTTTTTGTATGGGGAACAGTAACAGGACTTAACATTCCAAGCTGTATTGGAACAGTAACTTAACAGTTCCAAGCTGTTATTCCAGTCATTTTTCTCTGACATGATGCATGGACAATCCCCCAGGTTTGCACACCCTTAAAGCACAGACCTCTGCTGCACATGTGTGTCTGTTGGCAGGTTCTTCCTTCCCTGGAAAATGGGGTGAAGGCACTGGCAAGTGTCCTTAGCATGCAGGGTTTTCCTCCAGTAACACCGTGTGATCAGCTGGGATGGGAGGATTTCAGCTGGCCCTGCTTTCATGGTCTGTTGCTCTCCGTTTTTGCTCCCATTGTCCTCTTGCACGTGGTTCTTTCCTATGGTGTTTTTCACAATGCCCTCTTCCTGTCCCCTCCCTTCTCAGGAAGCTGTTCACTGTTACTTGAGGTTTTTCTATTTACAAACTGTTGTTCTGCATCTGAGGAACCTGCTGTTCCTACCAGTCCTTCCTTCTGCTGTTAAAAGCAGACACCCCCGCCTCACCCCCAGCTTCACAGTCCTTACAAGGGAAATCTCTCCACTTCCTGTGCAACATAAGAGCATCTGAGATTATATCAGTGGGTAATTACCCATCTTGTAAATACCGCTCAACCACCCAGCAGTCTTTCATCAATTTAGGCTCCTTTTGGAAAACGGGTCTGTTACACACTACTGCAAAGCAAACTTCTAGAAGAGAGCTGAAAGCACATTTGGAATGGGAATGTGACATTTTCCTAGTCAGTGCTGCACTAGCACTGATGTAAACTGCCCCATAATTATTCATGGTACATTTACATTTGAAATCCTTGCATAAAACTGTATTTGAATGGTAACACAGGCAGAAACAGTGCTGATAGACTTTTCATCATGGTAAAATGTCTCTTTCTATAACAGCTGGCATTCTGTATTTCTGTGATCTAGGCTATGTAGTCACTCTTAAAATGAATCCTGACTATGAAATGGCATAGGGAACACAAGCTAAGGCTTGGCTAAGAATAATTTGTTATGTAATTAGTACAATGGTAATATATCAAAACCTCCACTCTATGAAGCGTGGTAGGCATAGGAATTTTTCTCATGTTTCCTTTCCAACCTACGGGTTTCAACTGCTTGTACCTTTCAGAATTTTTCAGATTTTTCATATGTTTAAAAGCAGGTCTTTTATTTCTAGAAAGTCTGATGGGGAGAGAAAAGTTCCTTTGATCACACTGCTTTTACAATGGTGACAGTGCCTCAGAAAATAAAACAGATTGCTCAAAGACACGTATTGATTTTGGAGAAAGTCCTTGATAAATCAGAGGAGCAAAAAAAACCAAAAAAAAAGGAATTTGGCAAGTCAAACTGTAATTTTAGGTGGTAACTGGCTTCAGAATAGAAGGATGTAGAATCCTTTGATCAGAATTGCTTTTAGTGGGAAATCGTTTCTTCTGTCTTTGTTCTCCTCCAGGTAAATGACAATGTTCTCAGTAGAAGCAGTTAAAAAAGCACACTTTAATATACTACATATGACACATATATAATACTTTCACAGTTACTGAATAGTGACTTCTGGATACTGGAGATCTAAAATAGTAATCTTGAAAGGTATGTTGTCAAGTAAACTAGGTATTCCATTTTATTTTCTACTCAATTTTACTGCCATTTGGAGCATATACTCAGTTACCTGGGGTAGTTAACACTAAAAAATAATTTAAAAAAAGATATAATGGCTTTCAGATACTTAGCAGTGGCCTGTCATACATCTAAAGTTGCCATTTTTAAGTACTTCTTCAAGCTTTTACTCTAAAAGTATTTGTATTTCAAAATTTAATACAATTTGTCTTGAAGCTTTCAGAACTGTTATTTCCTGTGGAAAAACAGTACCACTTTCTAGATTAAATTGGGATCACAAGCATGTGTCGCGTCTCTTCACAGAATTTTCATGGTTTTGTAATGCAGAGTTTAAAACAAGTAAATGCTTTTAAAATTTAGACTTTATCATTACTTTTGTAACTGAGAACTAGATAATACAGGTATTAACTTGATACTTATTCCTGTTACAGAGTATCTTCCATGCAGAAGCTCTCAATGGGTGAAGCGAATTTAACAAGTAAGGAAAATGGTTGTGTTTATCTTATTGACTTGTCATACCTTCACAGTAATCACTAAGATTTAATTTTTAGAGTGGTGAGTTCACTGCTGCTAGTCACATAACAATTTATTTCTTAGAAGAGGCTGCCCAGAAAAGCTGCTGTAGTAAATCTTCTAACACCATCACTGTGTGAACATGGCTTTTTCATTCTCTTGAATTAAATCTCTAGCCTAGATGGGAAAATAATAGCAGATGACACCATGTACCAGTGACACCAGCAGCTGAGTGGATGGCACACTGCTAGCAGGAACAGCTTCCCTTGGTACTGGGACTGATGCTTTGAGATTCCAGGTTGATGCAAGAGCTGTGCAGAAAGCCAGAGTGTTTCAAGTTCTGTGCAGCTGCTTGACAGGTATTACTGTCAGGTAAGAAATCTGAAATTCTGAATTCAGATACAAAAATCTAAGAAAATTGCTCTGTCTGGGGAGGATTAAAAGTGAAACTGCTTCTTTTTGTTTGGTCTTACACAAATTCTCAACACAGAAGCTGGGGAGCAGCTTAGATTCCCTTTGCATTTAACAGTTCTTACAGTCTTGCAAAGTTGTTTCTTATGAAATGTTGGAATGCCATTTTAGCAATAAAAATAGCAGTACCAAGTCTTTATGGTGCTTCCTTGTCTTCACTTAAATGTTATTAGTCATTCCAGAAAGTCAAAACACTCTTGTTAAAATCCTTTCAGTATCTTTTTAGTGTCACTGTTTGATGGAGACTGTATTCACCACAATGCAATAGAATTAGCAATCTCCTTCCAAATTTTGGTACATTTTCCAAAAGAAAACAGCTTTTACACTTGATTTGGGGTTTGCAGGCTTCTTTCAATTTTTGTTCCCCCCTCTTACTGCTCTTAGACTGCACTAATTCAATGTTTCTGTTTTAAGAAAATAAGATGTATGTAAAATAGTGAAAACCTTCCTACTAAGACTAACAGCAAGACCTCAGTCCCTGCAAGTTTTTAGACAATTCAACTAAGGGTAGCAGTACAGAGACCTGAATTACAGAACTCTTATATGTCACTTCCAAATTCATTCTGTGTTTCAGCTGAATCCAGCCCTAGGAGAGCAATGACAAATGCTGAACAGCACACCTCATTAATGTACCTATGTGAGACACTGGATGCTGTCTCTAGGTGATCTGTTCAGCTGCTGGATCTCCTTGTTTGTTTTAACTAAACCCATTCCCGGTGTTCTGAAGCAAGTTCTCAATTAAATTTTAATTGTTCTGCATTTGTTTGCTTTCTGTTTAGGCATGTTGCACTGGAGGGTGCTATATAAAACCCAATTAAGTTATATAAATTATCAGCCATGCGATGGAATTATTCAGACTTTCATCCAGTAGTGGAGTTTCAGTATTTTATTTTCAAAATCTCTTAATAGCTAGTTTAAAACAAGAGAACAATTAAATGTAAAGTGTTCTTTATTAAATAAACTCAAAAGATAAAGCAAATTGTGCAGTTAAGAAAGACAACAACGTGGCTAAAGGATTTTTACAGCAGAAAACAAATTGCGGCAAATGAGCATTTCAGTCTAGCAGCCCAACTGTCCTCATTTTTATGGAGTTAATTTCGGTCCTCAAATTGTGACTTGTTTTTTAAAAGATATGCTGCTAGAAATTCAATGGGATTGGGCGGTCTGAAAAAAAAAAAAGTAAATCAAAAATAATTATTTGTTATTATATGGAATAAGGTAGCTGAAGAACCAATCACCTTCCCTTAAAAGCAACACAGCTCGTCCCAAACACTTCTAAGCATTGATTTAGGGATGACCAACTACCTAGAGTGACTGTAAATTTCCAGTTTATGTCTAATGAGAAAGTTTTTAAAAAGGGGTCTTAGTCACAAAGTGGGTTCAATGTTACTAAATTGCTAGAACAGAACTGACATACATAAAATCACAGTCTGCAAGCATAAATACTGTATGTACATCATTGAATATGACATGCATTTGCCTCTTTCTTTACTCATGTTATTTAAACTGAATCTCTGCTTTTTTTCTTTTTTCTTTTTTTTTTCAAGTGGTTATTGTGTAGCTTAGTGTATTAAGAGTTGTTTTCATGGTTTCTGGCAACTGAAACAAAACACAACAAATCTTCAAGTTTGAGAAGTGCTGTAACTTGCAAGTAGTCAATAATAAACACTTCTGATCACTGGCCTTAGTCTGTAGGTTTTTTTAAAAGAACTCCTCCAGCTATACCATGTGAATCCTGCTAATCTGGATTCTGTCCACAGAATGACATACTTATTCCAGAGCATGTCAAACCAAAGGTCTGGCAGTGAGCAAGTTGCCTATAAAGAGCACAAAAACAACAACAAAAATATGCAGAGACACTTCTCGGGACCATCCTTTTGGCATCCAAGCATGTACCAATTCCTGAGCTAGTACCCTTAATAGTCTGGGGTGGATTCCTCTACAGCTTTGACCAGTTGCCTCTTGAACACAAATAAAATGTTAATGTCCTCAACTGAAAGCACAAAAATAGCTTAATTATGTGACCTGTGAAGGATCAGCCCTTTGTTCATTATGAATTTGCTACCTGCTTCATTTAATTTGATTACTGAATCAGGAGAGATAATAAACAGTCCATCCCAATCCATCATCTCTGTGCTGTTGTGATTTAACAGGCTCCTAATATGTTCATCCACAGAAGCCTCTTCTCTAGATATCATCTAGTCAGTCATTCCATATAGAGATAGTATTCCATACTTATGACCACCTTGTCACTCTCACTTTTTCACATTCTACCAGAATACAGGGAAATTATACATAACAATAAAATATAAGAACATCACTTTTTAATTTAAATAGTGACATTATGCTTGTTTTTTACCTCTTTAATTTTAGGTTGGTTTTACCCCTTCAATTTCTAAGTGCTACCATTCAGAATTTATTTTTGATTAAAGCAGTGCATTGACATATATATGTAACAGTTTAACATCATTTTTCCACAAGAGTAATTTTCAGCTCAGAATCTAACATTTTGTCAGTGGAGTTTTTCACTACCCTCTGAGGTCCACAACTTTATGTTTATTTGGATTCAATGTCACTTTCTATCAGTTTAAATTTTTCATGCCAGTCTTCACAGTTTTATGAAGTTCCCGTGCAATTATTTACAATTAATCAACTTAAAATCTATTCTGTAAAACTCAGTCTCATTAACAACTTCTGTCCGCCACTTCTTCAAATTGTTGTAAGTGATCTTTTCCATGATTCTAGTGTTGAGCTCATTTCACTGTGAAAATTCAACATTTATTTCTACCCTTTATCTCATATCTTCCTATCAGTTCCTCATCGATATAAAGGCACTTCCTTTAATCCCAACAGCAACTAACTAATTTTAAAAGCTGTTACTGAACAACAATGTGAAAATCTTTTTGGAAATTTAAACAGAGTGCATCATCTGCATTCCTCTTTATGTATGCTTACTAACTCCTTCAATTAACTCCAATACACTTAAAAGACCTAACACAAATTGTGTTGACCTCCTCCCAAATATGTCATTTATCCATATGCTCACTATCCTGGATGGTAATTTCTACTGAATTCCAGGCATGATTATCAGATGTACTGGGCTGTTCCCTGAACATTTCTATATTCCTTTGAAAAATAACTTAGCATCCACTAGTTATTTTCCTGTTCAATTTTAAGCAGTAGATTATACAGCAGAGCTGAGAGTTCAGCTTTCTCACTCCTGAGGGTTTACTATGCTCAGCTGAACAGACAGTTTGTCCTGGTAGGTTCATACTACCTGTATGTTTCCTAACCCCTCCTATCAATGATCCAATTTCACTTCTGTGATGAGACCCCATAATGAAGATAGAAAAAAGGCAAGGCAAGACAAGGGAAGGCAAAGGGAAGGGAAAGAGAAAGGGAAAGGGAGGAAAAAGTTTGCCTGTCACACAGGTATTCAGAGTGCAAGGGTGGAGTATTAACCTTGGGCTGTGTTTTACATTGAGTCTGCAGCAGAACTCCCACAGATATCAGCTGAAGATCTGCACATCCCTCAGGTGTGCACATGGGTGGACCTTCCTAGGTGCCTAATTTTGCTTAATTAGCTGTCTGTACACTGCAGTTTAAATTCTCAACTGCTTTTGAAGTTCATACACTGTTGATGGTTCTTCTGAGTGTAGGTGCCATGATGCAATTACGGTCATCTATATCAGCTTTTGATTGTATTATTTCAGTTTGAGAGATGGCTCACAAAGTACGATTTGCCACTAGTGAGGACACACCAAGAGGCTAGAAATTAGTTTTGTTAAGATGAACAAATGTTTGCTGTTGTTGAATGATACTGTCTACATTGACTGGTAAAGAGAGCTGGGGCACCTCAACAGTAAAATCTTTATTCAGAAGATAAACCATCAGTCTGCTTCTTACAGAAGCAGACTGTGTTTACAGTGCAGGCTCAGCCACACCCTTTGGGAAGTATCTTAATCTCTGACAAAGATGCATGTCATGCCTGATTTGTCTTTCCTTCTCTTAAATATCAAGCAGAACTGTTTATAATTCCACACAACAAAAATCTTCAGAACCAGAACATCCTCTTGCCTTGCTTCTCTAAGGTGAATTACATGATAAAATTAATAACAAAACCTCTCCCATTTTTCCCTCTAAAACTTTCACAATAGTGTACCTTATTGGGAGATGATGATTTCAATAAATTACTCCTGTCATGCCATATGTGCCTAAGTGAGGAACCCACCCTGCATGGTCAATCACAGCAATTCATGGGTTCATAAACCTGTTATAATGAGGACCTTACAAAGAGCAATACCATATTTGGTGTGGGAGGCCTGAAAGGTGCTGCACTGCCCGAGTTTGAGACCTGCATTTCCTAGGAACAGAAGGAACACAGAAGCATCTTACCTCTCTTTTGCAAGAACAGCAAGTCCCTGTAGCAAGATAGGTACAACTGTCTGATCCAAGTAGGCACGTGTGGGTAATGACTGAAGATCCACCTTCTGCTTTGATGTTTTCTCAGCATTTAGTTTCTCATTTTCTACTATCCTCTGAAGTAAAAAAAAACCAAAAACATGAATGAACATTGGTAATAGCAGCCACATCTACTTTGAAGTGTGTGTGCAAAGTACCCATCTCTGCAATTTGATGGCAATAATTTCTTTACATCTTTAAAGAATATTAAGTGCATATTTTTCCTTGCAAAAAAACCTAATTCAGAGGAACCTTCTGTTAAATTCCTATGTTTTGGGGAAACAACGTTAAGAAGTTTTAAGTTTTCTACAAGAGAAGACATCCAATCCCAGGAATTTTTATTTCTGCCATTTTTTTAAATTTCACTTCAAATTCACTGATTTGAACTCTACACCACTAAGACAGGAATATCAACAAGAGTCTCAGTTATATGGTTCCTGTACACATGTGCTTCTAACACAAAATGGTAAAAGCACAAGGAATTCAGGTGAAGTCAGACAAAGGGAACTCTAGTAAAGTCAAGTACTTTGAGACTGTGCTCTACTCAAGTATAAATGGACACTTTAAAGAAAACATATGCAAAATGCCTCCAGGTACTTTTTGCTCAAAAAGTGCTGCATCACCTTACACCATTAACTGTAGTTGAAGAGTGATACCGTCCCACTGCCAGTAAACCAAAAGTATTCAGTGCAATGTACATGAATCTACTGGCACAGGACTGGTGTGTTATGGGCCTGTAGGAACCATGGAAGCTGAGGCATAGACACAAGCAGTTACCAGAGAGATGAGCCCCAGAAAATGTTTTAAAGTAGTTTGTGCAAAAGCTTAGCACAGAGTAGGAACTTATAATAAAGGGAGGCTGAAAGCTTGTCTTTGATAAGAAGAGTAAATAAATGTCATAGAGTTAGGAAGTGATTCTCCCAGTCTACTCACCATAGGTTGAGCCTAATGTGGGTAGCTTTTTTTGTGCCATAATATATATCTGTATCTCTCACAGACAGCAACAGAACAGATAATAATCATAAGATACTTAAAAAAAACCCCAACTCATTAAAAGGCTCATTATCTACTTCAGTATCATTTAGAACAATGGAAGTAGCACAACAGAAAATATATGTACAGCTATTTCCACCAGGGACAGGTATTGCTTAGCTCCATTGAGAATATTACATTTTCTGAAGTTAGACTCAGGAGTCAACTTCTTTCCCCAAACCACAAATGTGACTTCCACTGCAACAAAATCTTTGTTACCTCTACATTTTCAGTGAGGCCGTATTCGGAATGAGGATTTTCCGGAACCTGTAAAATAACACATGGTTAGCAAAGCTAAAATTCTCCTTTTACACATGTAACATAATGCACATAAAACATTTCTTATAATACCTGTGGCTGTCCCTCCATAATCTGTTCTCCCTCCATGATTCAAGAAGTGAAATTTGATTGACGTCCAAGAAGATCTAGGAAAGCAATAAAAAAATCCGGTCAGCAGGCTGAGATGAAGCCCATGTGAGCTGAGCGATATTGCATCACTTGGTTACTAATGGTTACCAAGGCACAATTACTAGAAAGCACAGGGAGTCGCTCCGTGCTCCCCCCGCGCCAAACTTGAACTGGTTTCTCCCGCACGCATAACCGAGAAGTGCCTTGAAGTTACGTCCGCTGAAGGGAGCAGTACTGCGATTAGAGAATACAGCACTCATCTCCCGGGACGCCGGAGACATCCCTTTCCCCGCTTCCTTCCTTCCCTCCCGTGCCCGCCACGGCGCCCCAAGAGCCGCCGCGGGCAGGGCCGGGCTGGGGCCGCGCCGCAACCGCGGCCACGTGCGGGCACCGCCCCCGGCCGTGCCCCGGGCACCCCGCGGGGGAGGGGCGGCCCCGCCGCAGGGCTCTCACCGCCGGTGGGTCCGGGACGGGCGGGACAGCGGGATCGGCGGGACGCACACCGGGAGCCGCTCCGCAGCAACCGCGGCCGCCGTCGCGGAGTGTTTTGACGTCAGTGAAGCGGTCGCGCGGCCGGCCCCGGGCGCAGTGCGCCTGCGCGGGCGCCACCCGCGGCCCGCGGGGCGGGGCCGTGTGCGGGAGAGTTCTGTCTCCCGTCGGGATAAAACTCGCGGGATGTGCTCGCTTCCAAGTCAGCCCGGCGGTTTGCCTGCAGAAATATGCTCGTAAGTCAGTGCGGCTTGCTGTCTGAGGAGGTCACTGTGGTGTTCACGGAAAATAACATTGCTGAAGCTGAAAGTGGGTTTTTGTTAGTGAAATAACTTAGTGTTAACACTGCTTGAGGCTTCTGGAAGTTCTTTGGTATTATAAAATCTGTTAAAACTTTATATCAGTAAATAAGAGATCTTTTAAAGGACAGTTATATATACTAAAAGAAAATTCATGAGTGGGCTGGAACATACTTGATGTGAAAAATGTGTATTTTATGATTGGCTTTTCACAAATATTAAAATTAATATTATATGTGTTATTCTAGAAAGTTATGCTGTATAATTTTCTTAAGTAATGTGTTAAATATAGTTTTAGGTTATAACATAATGTTAAAATAGAAATTATGCTATGTAATATACTTTTTTTAAAGAGAGGACTCGCACCGAGATAGGAGCCACAGGACACCTGAATCTTTCAGAGAAAAAGAATTTATTGCTCCATTAGCAGAAGAAATGAACTTCTTCCTGCCTCGCTCAGTCCTGAAGATGCTGTCAGGATTAAGAGGAAGAAGTTGACACTGACCTGACCGAATCCTGTATTTGAATGGAATTTATGCATCATGTATGAGATGTATAAATATGCAACAAGCTATTGCTTTTAAGGGTTAATCCTCTGTTAACCTGTGCCCCTTTTCAGGCTTATGTTGTGCAGAAAAAGGTACCCGGACGTCCATAACTCTTTGTTTTTATTGTCTCATATTGTCCTAATCCAAACTGTCCAAATTATTATTACTCTAATTATATTACTATTTTTATAACCATTTTATTACTATTGAACTTTTAAAATTCTAAAAAAAAAGTGATTGGCGTTTTTCACACTTGATAATATTTTCATAATAAAAGTACATAATCATTCTTACAAAACACAGTAAAAAAGGACTTGATGTACATCACTGCATTTTTTCAGTACTAATAGGTTCACTGTCTGTCTAATAATGGTCTAGGTCATGAATAGTTGCTATATGTTTGTATGTTATTTTATATGTGATAACATTCTGTATTTCATACAGTAAGAAAACTGTGTACTGTTCTGTCACTAAAAGAAAACCACTCCACTCTGTCGTTTAAGAAAATAAATACACATCACCAGGGGCAACTGGAAGTAACTTAATGAGGCATAAACAAACAAGAAAAAAAAAACCAGTAGTTTTATAGTAATCTTGGAAGAATGAATAAAATACTGCAGACAGTAGTGATTTTAGTTTGGTGCATCCTTTTAATTAACATGCCCCACCAACTGCCCTTTCTTGCTATAAGCTGGGGGAAACTTGCTTGGGCACTGAATTACCTGTCTGCAGTTTGGGGACTGTCTCAGCTCCGGTGTGCTGTCACTGTAGGACATGAAACAACACGACACGCTCACACTATTGTTCTCAAGGTGAAAAAAGGGAAGTTTATTTTCTGACTTCAACATTTATAGATTTCCAAAAGTGACAGTGGATTGGAGGGTGAAAGTGCCACTTCACCAATGACACTGGACAAACCAAGTCTATCAATTTTCTCCTTCTCCATAAAAGAAAGCAAAACAATAAATTATTTACAAATCAGGGCGACAGTGCGCAGTTCAGGGGTGCAGCACAGAGCTGATCTATCATAATCTAGTATTTGTCGCAGACATTTCTCCACAGAAATCCTTTTCTTTCATATTTCTGTGTCTTCGGGAGCCAGAGGCCCCCGAAGAGAAGGTAAACAATTATTATCAGCTGCTGTGGAATGCAATAGGATTCACCTTGATTGGCTCATTTTCTATGTTTATAATTAAGGGCCAATCATCAGTGCAAGCCAGGGGACTGAGTCCCTGGACACAACTTTGTTGTGGATTCTTTTCTATCTATTCTTAGCTTAGCTAGCAGCTCTGCAAACCTCTCTCTATATTCTTTTTAGTATAACTATAATGTATTATATATCATATATTAATAAATAAGCCTTCTGATCAAGATACAAGATTCACCGTCTCTCTCTCACCAGCAGCGACCCACTCAGGCCGCTGTAATAAGTATTACTCAGTATTTTATTTGTAGAACAGAGTGTGTGTGACCAAGCAAAACAAAGATGAAAAAGATCAGACAACGCACCCACAAAGGTGGGAAGGTTGGAGCAGAGAGGGAGGCGCTCGCTCATTGCGGCAGGCACAGAAGTGCTGGTGTATGGATGCCGCCCTCCCCTAGATTGCTAGACCAAAGGTACCAAAGCGTTTTTAAGGTTTGCAATAACCAAAGGAGTAGGGAGCTGGAGGATCTATCTCTTTGGTGAAACACAAATAAATATTATGGCTGGGCGAATAATTGTCAAGAGCTTCGACAACTCCATGTTCACTTTGGGTAAGGAGAGTGGAGTAGAGTTAAGATTAATTTTTTTTTTTTCTTCCAGAGCGCTGTATCTATAATGTATAGTGAATTCCATTAGCTCCCTGCATGTGAGGAGCCAGCCTGTCATTGCCATTACAGAGCTGCGGAGCAGACAAAGCACCGCAGCACCCTCCCGGGGGCAGGGACACCGTCGGGGACTGGCTGCTCCACGCCTCTCCGAGCGAGGGAATTCCCCGGGCTCTGCCAGCAGTGGCTGCAGGCGGGAGCGGCGCCAGGAGCCCGCGCTGCATTGTGCCTAAGGGCGGCTCACAATCCCGGCCAGAATAACTAATCCTGGTAAATTATTCATCGCCCGTCCGCTCGGTGAGGCCATGGGCCGGCACTGGGCGGCCTCGGCCGGGGCTGGAGCTGCCGCTGTCGGTCTGCGCTCCTGCACATCCCCGAAAGGAGGCTGGGCCAGCTGGGGGGCGGCCTCTTCTCCCGGCGACCAGCGAAAGGACAAGGGGACATTTCCCTAGGCTGTGCCAGCGGCGGTCCAGGCTGGACACTAGGAGGAATTTCTTCACAGAGAGGGTTGTTTAACTAGGGAATGGACTGCCCGAGGAGGTGGTACAGTCACCGTCCCTGATCACGTTCAAGACCGGTCCGGACGCCGTATTTAGTGCTACGGTCCAGTTTCACATCGGTCAAAGGCTAGACTCGCTGATCTCACAGGCCTTTTCCGACCACACTGATTCTGTCATTCTGTGCTTTCCAGGCCCAGCGCTGAGCGCCCCTGAGAGCCCTCCACTCGGGCCGTGGGAACGGCAGGCCGGGCGCTGTAGGTGCCGTACCCTCGCCTCCCATGGTGGCAGCGGCGGTGCCGCCTCTCCCCGCCCCGCCGGGGCCGCCCGCATCCCGCCCCCCGTCCCTCCGCCTGGGCCGGCCGAAAGGGGCGTCGCCGCCGCCGCCATCGCCATGGCCGGTTGTTGTCAGTCCCTGGCAGCGGGTTATGGCGACGGCGGTGAATGAATTCTCCGGGCGGCCGAGGGAAGAAGAAGGGCTCAGCCGGCTCCAGTTCCGCGCCTCCGACCGCCGGCGCCTCTCCCTCCTCGCCGCCCGGGCCGGCGCCCCCCGTGCCGCCGGCGGGGGCGGCGGCGGCGGCGTCCCCGCACAAGCGGAACCTGTACTACTTCTCGTACCCGCTCTTCGCCGCCTTCGCCCTGCTCCGCTTCGTCGCCTTCCAGCTCGGGCTGCTCTTCGCCTGGCTCTGCGAGCGCCTCTCCCGCGGCGCCCTCATGGCCGCCAAGGGCAGCAGGGCCGGGGCCGGCGAGGCGCCCGAGCCCGGCGGGGCGCCCGAGACGGTGCGGGCGTGCCACAAGCGGGCCTTCGAGTGCATCTCCATGGCTCTGCGCATCGACGAGGACGAGACAGGTAGGGAGGGAGCGCCCGCGGCTGCCCCGGGGTGTGGGGGAGGCCGGCAAGGCCCTGGGCCGTGGAACCGCTTTCGGCTGAGAGCAAACAAAACCCGCTCGTGGGAGAAATGCGGGGGGTGAGCCGGGCTGTGTGCGGGGGGCTGCGGACGCTGTGCCCGTGGGTGAGCCGGGCTGTGCCCGCAGGCGGTGGCGGTGCTTTGGTCCCCGGCCCGGTCCGTCCCTGCCGCAGCCCGCAGGTGCGGGTCGGATCTCAAAGCTGCGGCCCGGGCTCGTTCCCCTCGCGAGACAAGTGCTTGTATTTCTCCCCAAAAACTCAATTTTTTCTGGGTGAGGTGGTTAAAAATTGTGGGCCGGTGTGTGACTGTAACTAGCCTTCGCCAAGCCAGCTGGACCACAAAAGCAGCAAGGACAATAATAAGGATGTGTCCTACAGTGCACTGCCTGGCAAATGATGTGAGCGCTCAAGCGAGGCTGCAGGTTACTTGGCCCTCAGAATGCCCATTTGGAGTGGTGTGACTTTTAAAGAAATAAATACTTATTTTAAGTATTTAGGCAGTTTCTTAAAATGTGTTTTTCTTAAACTGTTTGACATGCATACTCTTAAAAGCCTAAAAACCTACCACTGTGTGATGAGAAGACCTTAAGGAGAGCATTTAAGGTTCAATGAAATCAAACAGAGGAGTGAGGATTTTTTACAAAATACTTGATACTGAATTAAATTTAATCATTTATTCTAAATGCAGCAGCATGATTGTGTCAGCATGCAAAAGGTAGGCTTTGGGGGCATGCTGTGCTGGTGTTTAAAATTCTCAGGAAAAGTCAGAATGCTTTATTCTAAACTTTCAGTTGTGCTCTAATGAAACTGCTATCCAAGAGGAGGAGATTAAGCATACAGGAGCAGGCCTTCAACAGAGGCTGCATGCTGACAGCACCATAAAAGCATGGGATGTGTCCTCCTTTGCCTTGACAGTTTGGGAGTGGCAGTGGTGTGTTCTGGGAGAGAAAAAAAAACCTGCACCATGTGCAGCAGGGTTAGTTCAGCACAGATGTACAGCGAGGGAGCGCTGAGGGTCTCAGGAACAAAGCACGAAAGAAGGTGAGGTAGCTGAAAGCTTCAGTGTTGTTGGTGATTGCTCTGTGAGTGGCAAAATCTTACATTATCAGGGACCTGTTCCACTGCTGTGACCTCTAACTGTTGGTGGTTTGGAGGG
This sequence comes from Ammospiza caudacuta, assembly GCF_027887145.1. NCBI lineage: Eukaryota > Metazoa > Chordata > Aves > Passeriformes > Passerellidae > Ammospiza > Ammospiza caudacuta. Next base: position 37,441,789 of record NC_080595.1, read on the forward strand.
TAAGCCCTTAAATATAAATATTAATAATGGACTTGCTCTGTAGGTTTCTTTAGGGTGATGATACATTAATTAGCTGCACAGGCCATACATTTAGTAAGATGATCTTTGCTGCTAATGTGAGCAGTTACACAACTGTTACAGCCCTGCAACTGCAATATACATTCCCCTAAGAAAGAACTCCCTTTAATACATAGATTTGTTATTTGCTTATCTGATTTTTCCAGAATACTTAGAATTTTTTTTTATCTGTAAACAAGCTTTTTATATCTTCAAAGAGAAAACTGTATGTTAGACATAGTATGTGAAATGGTTGGAATTTCTGAATTGTCTAATAGCCTGTTAGTTGTGTGGCATTTTTTTGCTGTTGTGGGAGCTCTGCATGCTTCAGTAATTTTGATAGCACTTCTGGTAATTTTTTATGTTTCTGAATTAGTGGGGCAGTTATTCTTGTTTTGGTATTTTCACAATTAAGCTTAATATCTCTTCCTGAGAAGGCACATGTGGTGTGTTGACCTCTGCAAGCAGTTCAGCATCCACACAGCTGCTTGTTTACTCTTCTCAGTGGGACAGGGGAGAGCATAGGAAGAGCAAAAGTGAGGGAAAAAAATAGATGAGAAATTTTTCCAAGCAATGATTACCTTGGAAGACAGCCCCCATTCAGTTATTCATCCAGCCAGGTTTTTATTGATGAGCATTATATTGTATGATGCAGAATATTCCATAGGCCGGTTTGGGTCAGTCATCCTGCCAGTGTCCTCTCCCAACTTCCTGTGCTCCCTCAGCCTACTCACTGGGGATCTAGATGGGAAAAAGAAAACCTTGAGGTTTTGCTGTTCAGCAGTACCCAAAACATTTCTGTGTTATCAACTGTTTTAGTCACAAATCCAAAACACAGTGCCATTGGGGCTGTTTGAGGAAAATGAGCTCCATTCTGCCAGAGCCAATAGAGCAAGTCAGCAACTTCCAAGGACCATGACATTTATTTTATTTTTAATGTCATAATCACTGAGAACTAGTCAACCATTCTGTGTGGAGTTGGAGCACAACCTTTGCAAACAGTTTGGTGTGGTATTGTGCTTTGGAAACTTTCTCCAGTTAAAAGCTGGAAGTGAAATTTTAATGATGACCTTGGCATGTTTGCAGCTGCCCATAAGAATAACAAAGCTGTTCAGGCTTTCTTAGCACAGGTGGCTGGAATCATCTCAAATCAGATTTTTATTTAGCTATAATCAGTATTAGATTTATGATTTACACTGCAGTTGAAACTGTTTGTGTGGGTGGTAGAGAGAAGAAGCTTAAAGAAAAAGTGTAAAGAGAGGATTGAAGTCACTCACCTTGGGTGATTTAATTTATCTAGCTTTGTCCTCAACAGTCAGGACATATGAGGCTGGTGAGAAAGGGCAGTAATGATTTAACTCCCAAAGTGTGTGGTGTTCATGACTATAGGCAGGTGGTCTGTGGTTTGTGTTGGTAAGAGGAACAAGGCATGAAATTACCTGCACAGGGGAACTTGCCAAATGTTATTATTAAGGGATTTTTTTGTAATCTGAAGAGTATTCTAAAAATGCTTTGAAATAATTTTAGTAACACTGAAATTTGCTAGAAAATAGGTTTGGTACTGAAGTTTTCAAAAGATTCAAAACATTTGAGTGTAGAAGCACACAACCACTGGTAACTGGCACTTAGGAATAGTTTTGTGAAACATTATTATCTTAAAATAAGGTAATCATATCTGAAGTTTCATTGTAGGCATTTTTAGTTTTTCCTACCACTAGTAGCTTGTTAATGCTGATCAGGTTTTATGTCCTAATACCTAATTTGTTATATTCCTCTGTGGAAATGCATGCTTAGTGTGATATAATTATGTTGCAAAATTATTTTTCAGTATGCAGGCATATTAATTTTTAATGCAGAGTATTTATGGAAAGATAGCAATATGAAGTAGATATTAATGGGTGTTCAGTGGTTGACTTGCAGGCATGGTGTCACATGGCTTAGGGCAGGCACAGGCATGGTCAGGGCTGTGTTTGCTGCAATATCCACTCAGGACATGGGTGGTGCAGAGGTGAGCTCTCACTCTGTTGTGTTCTGCTTCATGTGAAAGCTGGCACACATCTGTAATACAGCACTTTCATAATAACATAAACAAAGAAATGCCCTCATGACAAATGAGCTGCACTGACAAAAGGTAACCAGAGGAGAAGTGTCTCTCATCTGTCTCATGTAGTGTTTTAGACTTGTTGCTTTTCTTCTTGAGTTTCTGTGCTTCTAGTGTTATTTTGGGTATTATTAGTGTTATTATTAGGCTGTCGCTGGAAGGTTAAGAGGCACTTCTGGAACATCAACAACTAGTTGATGTTCCAGAAGTAAAAACTGCTAATTTCACTTTTTATGTTGGGAGTGAATATGTGTAGGTGAGCTTTCATGTCTTTTTTGGGGGGCGGGGGGGGGAAAGGGTGGATTTATTTCTTTAAGGCAGATGAAGAATTATTCTTGAAACAGGCAAAAGTGATTTGAGGCTGGTGTACCACCTGTTTTTAATAGAAAAGCTTATTTGATATTTAAATAGCTATAAAGTTGACAGTGTCCCTTTAAGACTTCCTTTAAATCACTGGATTTTGCTCAAATATCTCTTCCTCTCTCTTACTTGTTTTATGTAGCATTATTTAGAACCATTCTTAAGCTTTAATTCGTTCAAGAAAATAATGGGCTCACTTCCTTTTTAAGCAGGACAAAAGGAACAAGCTGTTGAATGGTATAAGAAAGGAATTGAAGAACTGGAAAAAGGAATAGCTGTCTTAGTAATTGGTCAAGGTAAGCCAGTTTTGAGTTTTGTGGAACTAATTTTGGTTTATGGCTTCTTTAAAGTGAGAAATCAATATTACTAAATATGGTAGGGGCTAGGAGCAACCTGCTGTATGAATTATTTCATAAGGATCTTTCTTATTCCTGTTTTAGCTGTAGGTGAACACTGGTCCTTTTCTCTGTTCCACCTTAATATTCTGGTCTATTTGACATGCAAATCTTGCTCCAAATATTTTCAGACTCTACGAAATCATAAGGAGTTCATGAACACTGTTAAGTAAAACATGTGATTTCTTATATAATGGGAGTGCCAAAATACTGAGTTTGGATTTGATTTGCTGAAGTTGACAGTTCATGTTCTCACTTATGCAGAATTTTTTATTCCCTTCAGTATAATCTAAAAAGAAACCCCCAATTTGGAATGGCCTGACATTGTGTTTCTGAATAACTTAGGGCCAAATAACTGAACATTTCCAACAAAGGAAGAAAGCCATCTCTCTATTTGGAAACATTTTAACCTTTAGTTTAGAAGCAGGTATGTACTATAGAAATACAGGTGTAGTGAAGGACTGGCTGAAAATTTCTGTCCTCAAAATAATATTGTAATAATAACAACCCAAATCACCTGCCCCAAACATAAACCTCTAAGTGGTTTTGCAGGCTTTTATTTATTCTTTCATCTGTGTTAAAAATTATGTGGTGATCTTACTTAGGGGGCAATACCAGTGGCATTTTGGTATAACCTGTATAAATTGCACAGTGTAAAAAAAAAACCTTGACTTGAACAGACAATATTTCTTAGAAAGTGCTGTTAATGTCTAATTCCATGTGTTTTGAAATGTAAAGGGACACAGTCAACTGAATTTAAATCTGTTAATTTTGCCAAAATGAATTCTTTCAAATTGTACTTGCCTCTCAGTCACTTTTCAAGCTTTTCAAAAATATTTTATTTGATTTCTGTTCAGAGACATGCAGAGACAAGGGACTTTTTAGGTCAGCATGAAATGTTAGACAATATGCAAAGCAGTGTTTGGGTTCCTGTCACTCTATAAGCACTGTTGTGAAGCACAGAGTGTCAACTAACTTTAAATTCTTGAGTAAACAGAAGCTTTAGAGTTTTTTTTATTAGTTTTGTAATGAAGTTCCATAGTGGAGGGAATAGATAAGAGTGGGAGAAGGAGGAGGAGGGAGGGCTGGATATTAGTATTTTAGCACTTAATTTACCAGATTGTGTTTTAACGTGGATTTTTCTTTGTAAGGTGATCAGTGTGAACGGGCTCGACGTCTCCAATCTAAAATGATGACAAATTTGGCAATGGCCAAGGATCGCTTGCAGCTTTTAGGTACCAGTTACAATTCATGACTTTGGAAAGTTTGTCATTATTTGCAAAACTTCATTTAATGTATTCTTCTAAAATATTACTTTGATTTTTAAAGTGAAGGAGTCATTATGTTTGTAGGGTCTCTTTAGTTTAATTTTCAGTTGGGAGTAAGTGCTGTTGATGGATTTTGAAAATGGAATTTCATGACTCACTTTCAGGTATAAAAGTAACTGAGAAATCTTTATATCATAGCACACTTGACTCATAAAATGAGGAAGTCTTGATTAACTCCTAATGGAGGTTGTTCAGGATTTTTCTGTTAGTACTGTAGTGAAATTTATGATATGTTGCTGATCATGAGTGCCAAGTGTGCTTCTTGTAAGTGTAACTACTTCATGTTCTGTTGATTTTGCTGTCACTTATATTAACAATTTTCCTTATTATTGGTAAATAATAATAATTATTATGATAATAATAATTCTTTAATATCATGTAGACCATAAGGTTGTGAAATTCTAATTTTCTTGATTATTTTCTAGTAGTGTTCTATTTTAAAATTAGAAGGTACAGTCATATTTTTCAGAAACATACTGTTGTGTAGCTTTAGCTTTATTAAAATGTTGTATATAAGTTCTTAGCAGAGTAAAAATCCTCCCATCAAACAACAGACCCGTTGCTCTGTGTAGTGCATCTTATAAATTTAAAACTTTGAAAATGCTTTCAGTTCAGTCAGTAAAAGTAAAATAAGGGATATTTTTTAAATGGTTCCTCATCATACACTAACAAATGTACTTGATTTTAACTTGCATATCTCAGTTTTAATCTTATGCTCTCCCGTGTTCAGTCCTATTAACTCATTCTTCTAGGAGCATATAGCACAGATGGGAAAACTTGGGCTTTTTTCTCCTCTTACACTTCATAGTTCTGTGGTCCTAGTTGGTGATTGACAGGGCAGTTGTGACAACCCCAAGGAAGTGAGCCCCTTTTGTCCCCCTTGAGTTCCTAATGTCTTTAATATTTTTTGAAAAAAAATTAAGGGGATAGGAGGTGAAAGAGACATCTGTCTTCTATGCTTTAGTATCTTCATGCAGTTTTAGTATATGGAGAAAAGATATTTTCCACTTACTAGGGTTAAAGGCTGATTTCTAGAGGTAATATGAACTAGGGAGCAATGGAGTGAAACATGGATTACATGCAACAGTCTTTGGTAAGGTATGGCTTGAAGCAACAGTGTTTGTATTTTGTGGGTAGTGCTTCATCCTTGCTTGTATAACTTTAGTAGTGCTTGCAGTGTTGCTAAGTTGCTTGTTTGCTGTGATCTGATTGGACAGAAACAAAGGGTAAAACTCACAAAAAACCCTGAAGTTGAAGTATATTCATCTTCACTGCCAGAATGTGTGATCACATGATATTTGTTTGCTTAATTCAGAGTGCAGATGGTAAGGTAAACAGATAGAATAGTGTTTATTATGTTAGTTGATGTAAAATCATGTTTTATTTTTATTTTTAAATTATCAGTCTAACAATTTGGTTTGCCTAGGTTCTAGTTAATTTTTACTGAGGATGTGCTTCATACAATGTACCTAAAAGCAAAATTTGGATAGAAAGGACCAAGTGAAGTCATGTGCCCTTTAAGAAGACAAAAGATGTGGTTTGGAGGGATATTTCAATGGTTTTAAATCCCTACAGGTTTCATCATTAGGGTTCTATTTGAGTAATATTCTATGCCATCTAACCATCTTTGAAGTATTGACAGCATATTTTTTATTATTTTTGTCTGTAATTTTTCATGGATTTTGTAGAAATTTAAGGTAATATAGAGTTGAATTCCATGTGCCATTCTAAACACACTTTTAGCCTGTTACTTATAGTAACAGATATTTGGAAGTTTTTGAGTGATGTAAAGATCCTTTTGTAGTTGAATTAAGCATGAGGCTCTTGAAGCTATTACAGTTTAATGAAGTAATTTTTTTCTATTAATTGAACTCATAAGTGTTGTCTGCTTTGTGGAATTTCTCCCTTCCTTAAGTCAGAATAGGCAAGTCCTTTATTACATTAGCAGAAAGGATAAAGCAAACCAGACAATAGTGCCAAATATTTCATCCTGCTTGCTAGAGGGAGATGACATTGCAGACTATCTAACTCAAATGCCATCCAGTCTAGCAGGTTACATTGATAGTACATAGAGAACGAAAATTAAATCATGCTGATTACAGCTGTCCCTTGAAAGTGCTCAGAGCTGTTGGTTTTTAGGGTTTGCTTTTTTTGAGGTGTTGGTACATCACTTGTGTTACATCACACATACCTTTAATTTGCATGACCCCACTGATGGGGGTGTTGGACACTGCTGGTGAGAGTGTGATGTCTGATCACACCCATGTGTTACCACTCTGTCATCACGCCCCTGATGCCTTCCAATGTTGGAAGAGGGTGGAGCTACCCACTGTGGATGATGGGTTTTCTACTTTGAGCCTTGTTTTCGTCCTGGGTCTAAATTATGTCTCTTACTCTGTTTGAAGCTGTCCTGTAACACAGTCTGAAAGCTAAAGTGACTGCTGGTATGTTTCAGGTCAACCCAAGGGGACTTGATGGCTTTGACAGTCCATTGACAATACTGGGTTGTGCAAGCTGTCAGGGGACTTGTAATTCCTTCCATTTGATTTGGTGGTGGCTCCCTGTTTTTCAGATGGTTTAGGGTGTGTTAGTTGTGTGGTTAAATCTTGCTTTGATGGTCTTCACACACCTGGTCTCCACTGGATGACTGATCACCCACGTTAGAGTCATTAAATTTTATATATTTAGAATGACAGGAGGATATTAGTTTTCTACAGTTGACACACAGAGCTTGGCAGCTTGTTGTTCCTAAAGATAGATGGCTGTAATGGCCAGTGCAGCACTATTCAATTCTAATGCTATTTATGTTTTTTACCAATCTGTGTTGTCTCATTTCAGAGAGACTTTCTGTAGGGGCACAGATTTCTGTCACAAGTGCCTTCCTGTGTATTTAGTGTAGCTCCAGTATTTTGGTTGAAGAGTGTTATGTGACACATAATTCAAATATCTGTCATCATTATCCTCTTTGGAGGGTATTGATATTCCTCTATTCTGCCTGTGTAGGTACAGTCTTCAATGGACACCTTTTGGAATATTTAACTTCTTGGGGGAAATGGTGCTTTTTGCTTCAGGCTTATGTTACAGGGTAGCATTTTTTTAGTAGAAATTAGTTTTTTTGAACTCAAGCTCTAGTGCCTAAATAAGGCAGTGGCTGCAGTGCTGTTTGTTTGGTAGGTTTATGTCAGTGTTGTGTCATGAAAGGGAAATAATGAATGAGAATCAGTGAACTTTCTGTCAGTGTCTGGAAAAATAGGGAGAAAATATTTAAATGGAAGATGATGGTATCCTGTAATTCCCTGGAATAATATTTAAAAGCTCAATTTATTTTTGATATCCCAGATATCTACAGCTATACTGTCCCTAAAGAAAGGTGATCTATATTTGCCTTTTGAAATTTCATGTGCAATACTAAAATGAAATGTTGATAGGTAATGTGATGAGAGAACTCTGAATTGAAGCTGGGCAACAGTTAGATTACATTTTTTCTTTGGCTGGAGTTCCTGAATATATGGAACTAGCTAAGCATTGATAATTGTAGTAGAACCCTGGTGTCAGATTGTGGCATTGAAGCAAGTAGCATTTCCTGAACTCCTGCACCAGCCAATTGATGTTATTATGGTTGCTCACTAGGAAGTTGTTCTTTTTTTTTTTTTTGTTAAGCTCAGAAATGTTTTCCAAAACTCAGCTGATTATCTAATATCTTCAAAGTCTATGAATACTAATTTTGTTTCCTAAGTTTTCTGGATGTTCTTTGCATGCACTGGGCAGGGAGTAGACCATTCTGCTCCTCCTTTGCTACTGCTGTGTTCACTAAAGTAGTGCACTGTCTGCAGTCAGTCCTGCCAAAGGGATTTTCCTTACCTGTCTGGAGAGGAAGGCTTATGAGGGTAACTTCTTGGAAGTTGCAGGGTTTGTGGTTGTTTGTAGGCTGTTATTGTGTGACTGACATTTTTTTGTTTTACTCTGTCTCTTCAAAGCCTTCAATTTAAAATGAAGTAAACTTTGTGTACACATTCTAATCTTGAGTTTTAGCTTTTCATAAGTGCCTGTAACTAAAAAGTTTTCATTCCAAACTACATCTTGTTGAACCTAAATGTTATTAAGGCATCACTTTAACTATGAAGTGTAAGGATACTGTTCAGGAAAGCTAAGCAGTGAGTGATGAAGAGCAGGAAGAAGAAAGGAACAAAACACAAAGATTAGGGGGAGATCTATAACAGGTAAAGAAGCCTAAGGAAGGAGATGTTCATGCTTGTTGGTTCTACCATCTGCAGGCTCTGAATGGCACTTCTTCCTCCAGCCAGGTTATTTATGACCTTAATTGTGTACATTTTCAGTAGAATTTGTCTGCTTTTGCAATTTATGCTTTCATAGTACCAGAGAACATTGCTTTTGCTTTTCTACTTGGCATCTCTTCTCTTGCAGTTTCTTGGTAGTGTTATGTCTTGTGGGGTGAGCAGAAGGGAGAAAAAGCAGGAGGGAATGAGAGAGCTTGACAGTGTATGCCTTACGTCCTTGCAGACCGTGGTTGGTTTTTAAAACAAGAGGGGTGTGTGTGGAATAAAGATGGGAGAGGTACCCAAAGGTATGGCCTAGAGGTTTTTAACTGCAGTGGGAAAAGCAGGAGTGGTAGCTGGACTGCAGAGAATGAGAGGTCCTTAACTTTTCCTTGGTGTTTGCAGCCTTACACCTCTTTGACTTGTGGTTTGGCTGTTTCTCATTACTTCTCTCATTACTTTCTCCTTAATCTTTGGCTTTATAAATACTGTATTCAGATGTTTCTGTTAATCTTCCTAAAGAACACAATTTGCATGACAATTTTATTGACTTAATTTCAAGGCAATTAAATATCTAAACAGAGGTGTCAAATGGCATCGTTGTAATGTGTATATGGTGTTCTGCTTGAAGTTTGAAGGTTTCTGTAAAATGTTGACTAGCTGTTACTACTTAAGTGGAACATTTATTATGCAGAGAAGTGAGGACTCCTTGCACCTGGTCAAAAGTAACACCTTGAGAAGGACATTCAGAAATGTGTTATCTACATGAATATTTATTAAATTAAATTGAGTTAATCCTGAACATTGTGTTTAGAAGTAACTGCAATCACTAGACTGGAAAGATTATTGTAATTAACTCAGCCACAGAGGATGAGTTTTAAAGCTGTTTTCAGTCATGCTCATACTAACAGTGTTTTCTTACACATTTGCTGAATGTGTAGAATAGATAGAAATATTCCTTTTATCTTTAACTATAACAAAGCCAAACTTGACATTTCTGTGTTCAACATACATAAATTTTCTTGGTTCATTTTTGGTTTTTGTTTGTTTATTTTGTCCTTTTTCCTCCCTTCCCCTCTGTTCTACTATGTAGAGAAGCTGCAGGCAGTTTTGCAAATTTCCAAGCCGCAAATGGAGGTCTATAATGACAGTACTAACCTGGCATGCCGCAATGGACATCTCCAGTCAGGTGGGTTTGGTTTTACCAGCACCTCTTGAGGGGATGTCTCTCAGTTCCTGGTGTGTTACAAGGCAAAATAATGCAATGCTGTATTCTGGCCCCACCAGCTTTAAAATAAAATTATTTATGTTTCTGTTTTTAAAGGCTTTGTGTAAAATACATTCCATCCTTTCCATGGCTTTGACAACACTGTTTTATTTTGTAGTATTTGGTTTTCTCTTAAATGACTGTCCTAGAATTCAAATCTATTTACTAAGGCAAGATTTTGGAAAATAATTCTCATGTAATATTCTTCAAGGAATTACATTAAACCTGTTGTAGAAAGTGTCAGTGTTGGATATATAGGTTATATGTTGTGCCTACAATAATTAGCTTTTCCTTTATCATATTGTGAATATGCATTGAGCAACTTAAAAATTTTGGGGTTCTTACATCAAGAAAGTGAGATGCAATTGAAATGAGGGGAGAATGACAGCAGCTCTTGCATTTTGTTGAAGAACATTGTTTTAATCCTTTCCCAGAAGACTGAACCAAGCTTACTAATATAGCAGAAATGAACTTTTTGTGTCCATAAACAAGGTGTAAAGTTGTCCAAGGGTTACCCAAAGTATGGAATGTTTGCAGCTGTGGGATCCCTGATATAGTACCAGTCTGGTTATTAGCAGGCATCTGGATTTCTTAAATGGTTGGTGCCTGTGCTCTTGTGTTTGCTTTTTCTGTCTTTTTGGGGTGTGGGATGAGGGAGTGATTTCTATAAGGAATACACTTTTTTTCTTAAAAGCAATGCAAATAGGTGGTTATGATTTAATCTGTTAATCATCTTGCTGTTGTTTTTCCTTTATACATGTAAAACAATATTTTCATATGGACAGCTCTAATAATTTAAAAACACAAAGTAGATGGCAGGGTTTCTTAGAAAACTACAAAATCAGTTTGCAGGCTAAGATTTGCAAAATCAGTTCAGATAAGAGGGCTGTTGTCTCTATCTGAGAAGGTAGAGGTACTTCTGAGGTATTGAGCCACAGGGCTCTGGCATAAGCTTAGTTTTCTATCTGTGGCAAGTGTTAACCTGCCCTGTTGCCTAATCAGGTTGGGCTTTTTAAAAGTTAAGGATTTTATGAAGTATGATACATGGTCATTCTTAGTTTTAACATAAACGAAGTACCTTTTTCCCTATAATTTGGTCTAAAATTACATTGCTTTAATTTATTTGCCTTTAAAGGCCAAAGTCTTTACAGATGTTTTTGCTTCATAATTTTGAGTAAGGTACTATTCTCACAGCTATGTTGCACATTTTTTCTATTTCCAAAGTGTTACTGATTTGAGATTCTTCCTTCTCTCAAGATACTATTTGTGTCAGCCTTCCTGCCCAATTTACTTGATTCTAACACAAATGATTGCCCATCCCTGTCTTCAGCATTTGTGGTTCCCAAACTTACATGAATAGGTAGAGATTTTTCTTGGAAGTTCATCTTCCAGTTTTATGCTGAGGTTTTTCAAGACCTCATGGCAGTAGTATCACCTCCCCTTCAGTTGCAGAGGGCTATGCAGTAACTTGTATAAAGAGTAATAACAAGTAGCCTTGAACCCAACCTGTACTTGGAAATAATATTAATTTATTTTTCATCATCCTTCTTCTCATAGCAGTTTTAAATTAGATGTTAAACAATTTACCTGTATTTTCTCCCCTAAAATGTGGTTGTTTTCCTTTTCATTGTGGATTGTTGTTTTCTTTTTCTTAAACAAGCTAGGGAAAGAGATTATGCCAGTCTTGCCAAAGGCAGAGTTTGAGTTTTATGAACTCATTTACTTGTCATACAATACTTAGTGTTACAGTAATTCCAGTGTATACCATTTGATGTGTAAATGCCAGCATGAAGGATGGCCAGACAGAGCATTACATTTCTATTACCTCAACATGAATACTGTGCAGCTCGCTAGTATTTTATCTCATTTTTCACATGGAAGGAGTTGCTGGCATGTCTTTAATAGTAGGCATATACTGGCAGTGTTTGTCATGGTGCAGAAGTTCTATTTTTAATACTGAAGTTTTCAAAGGAGTTCCCTGAGTGAAAGAACAAGTAGTGATAATATTGTTTTTAACAGCATAATTTGACAGAAGCAGATCTTTGACTAATTTGGATCTGTCAGTTCAGAAAGGAAAGCAGCTGCAACTCCTGGCTTGTGTAGCTGTGCTACCACTGAAAACAGGCAGCATGTCCTTCTTAGTTCCTGGAGCTTTCTGTTAAACAGCTTTTATTACTTGCATCTACCTATTTGAAAAATCTGAATTGAATTTTTGAAGAATTGCGATTTTGGGGGCTGTTGTGAATGCTGATCCTGAATAACAATCAGTCTTGCAATTGCTGAAAGTTTAAAGCAGCAATTTCAAGTTTTTTGGTTTTGTTGTTTTTTTTAAATGAAATGACATACATAAAGTTACAGATACTTTTAGACTGGTAGATTTTTTTCTTCCAACTTAGTGTCCATAGACCATGTACAATAGCTTGTCTTAGTCCCTTTATCTTACTTCTCAATAGGCATATGTAGGGAATTTCTGAGGAATATTCCCTGATGATTTTTAAGATGTCACAACTGAAGGCTGGAAATTGTTCTGCGGTGCTGGAATTGCTGCTGTTAATTTGAATTTAAACTTTTATTTTGGATGCTTAAGAAATTAGAGACTAGTAGAAACTTGTTTATTGACATGTGCTTTAATTTGCTTTAAGTGAAGAAAAAAAACCAATGGGTTTGCTTTTTTGGAAATATAAAGGATGTTGTTATATTAAATAAATGAGCTACAGTTGAATAATTTTAAGATTTTTTTTTTGTATTTCCAGGTATTTAATATAATCAAGCTTCTCTTAAATTTTTTCAAACATATTTGTACTTTATCTTTAAAGCCAGTTTAACATAATAAGTATCTATATTATGTAATAACTTATAACATTTCTTTCTGTAAGGGAGTCTGAAATTGGGCACCTGTGTCTGCATCTTATCACAATTTAGCCAATAGAAAACTTCAGACAAAATTTTTCTACTTGCTTGTTTGTAATTTGTGTTGTGTGTGTATTTGGATGGCAGATGAAAATTGCAGGGATGCTTTCAGGACCAGACAGCTATTATGTCTGTGTAATCCAGTGGTGTTGGCCTGGAGCTATGAAGTAAATTATTCTGTCCTGAATTAGAGATTAAAATCAAACTGATTAAACATCTATTACCATTCTATAAGTATGTATGAAGCAGACAGTTGAACTGTTCAGTGTTTCAAATACACTTGAAACAATTCCTTGGTGTCTCTTTATGATTAGAACATATTTTAGGTACTTCCTTATTGTTTTATGCAGAACAGTGAAACATTTGCCAAAATGCTGCTGGAGATAGTATGAAGCCATTAAAGTCACTTGCTGTGTATTTCCAGACTTTCAGTAGATAACAAATAAAAATGGGTAAGAAATGTGTTTGGGGGGTTTTTTCAGCAAAATATGTGTCTTGCATAGTGGAACAGTAGGAGCTGTCTGATGTGTGATGTTCCCTTAAACACCTCATGCTTTAGAAATAGATAAGCTTTATAGAAACTGTGATTCTGAACGATTTGATAATATTTTTATTTGTTATTTCAATGAAAATGAAGCTTCCCTCTGGAATTGACATTCAGCAAACAGCTCTGTTCTGGAGCTGTTCATCAGTGCTTCTTTATGTGCTACCCTTGAGGACTGACAACAAAACATGTAAACCTACAGGTCTTGGGTCCTGGAGGTGCAGTTAGAGTAAATAATAATTTGAATAATTTAAACCTTGTCTCTTTTCCCTTCTTTCCTCCCATCTGTTTCCAGCTTCCTGAAATACTCCTTACCTGTGCAATTTTATGACCTTCAAAATTGCAGTATCTGTGTGTTGTTCTCAATGTGTGGGAGTGGTTCTGGGAGAGTGGGGTAATTGAGCAGCATGTTAGGGTGAAGGACCTGGAGAAAAACTAATTTTGGTTTTTGAAGCCTTCCCATGTTGACTTCAAGCCAGCTGTGCAAATGAAGTTGAGGTGGGCTAAAAAAAAACCCAACCAAACTGAATGCCACCTTTTGATTAAATTGGACCAGTCAAAGTGCTGAGTAGCTAGATATGTTAGCAGATTCATATACTGCTCTTTGAACTTGGAAGTTAGTAAGTATACCTCATTTTTGACTTGGAAATTCCTGTGCAGGAATGTCTAAATAATTGGATCCAGCTTTGGAGCTGTGTGTGGTTTAGTCACAGTAGCCAGTTTTGGTGATTTTTCTTGTTTATTGTTTGTTCATTTGTTTTTAAGAAGAAACATATTACAGGTAAATATACTTAATTATATTAGTCAAGTTGCCTTGTTTCTTGCATATTTCTTGATACATCTGCACTGTTTATTGTGACCCCAGCAGAGTTTCTGTAACTCTAAAAAGGGATAGATTTGTGACTAAAGAAGGGCTTTAGAAATTTTTCACTGAATTGTTAAGGCTATCTGCAGGCTGTGTAGAGATTAGGTCCTGTAGTATGTTTAAAGAGGCTGAGAACATAGCAGTAATTAGTTGATCCTTCCATAATACTGTTTGACTGAAGTATTCTTTGAGTTTTTTAAACACAACCTTTAAAATTATGAGGTTTATTACTTCAAGTATTTTTCATTGAACTGCAATGTTTTAAGTTAAAAATTCTTCTTAGAGTCACTAATTTCCTTAAAAATCAGAGTTCTTTGGCCTGTTCCTTAAGACTAGCAGGTCAAATTGAGTTGCAAATTTCTACAGTCCTAGTGAAGACACTGAAATAGCTGAAATCTATTTTGAGCTTCCTTACCTCTGATGCCCTATTTCTCTTACCTAATCAAAAGACTCCTTAATCCTTTTAAAAGGATATGAAATAAGACAGTGTTTATAGTTTCCATTGCAAACAACAGTACTGTACTAGACAGCTTCCAGTAGTGTATTCCCACCACAAAAAGTACCCTAATCTGAAGCTATGCTCTAATCATTAACCAGCCTGACCAACCTGCCTGCTTGCTGTATCACCTTCTTACCTCTTAATCTCTGATTTGATGTTTTACACTTGTCATTTCTGTGCCAAGGAACTTTATTTTACCATGTATCCCATATGGAGAATGTAGACATCAAGTGCTATTTTGTTTACTCTGAACCAGAATGACTCTTTCTAGTTTGATGGCCTGTGGCCAATATTTCACGTTTATCTGTCACCTAATTTGAGACTTTTCTGCTTCATCATGGAGGTGAATAAGTAGTGTGAGTGGAATGTCTGGTGATGTTTAAATGTAGTTTAAGACTTAATTTTTAATGTAGGAAAGTAAGCTGCTTCAGACTTGTTCATTCAGAATTTACTTACACCACAAGATTGCTAAAGTGGAAGCAAGTTGAAAGAAAAAACACCTGACAGTCGCTTGCAAGTATAACTACTACTGTAATTTTTCCAGATTAAAATGCCTTGGTGAAGCTTCTGAGTGGAAGGTGCTAGATAATTGTTAACTGGCATCCAATTAACTAGCCTGCTAACATCACTTAAAGAATCAATACTCAGAATCTAAAGGCTTGAAATTTGGGGGATAGTGTGATGATTATTTTTAAGAGTTCTTGGGAAAGAAAACAGCAGAGGACTTTGCATCATAAGGAGTAGGTGGTGTTCTTCCCTTGATAACGGGACTAAGTTATCTCTGACTTTTCTAAGACGGCTAACTAGGGTTAATTTTGAGAACTAAAAATTAGAATTTTATCTGTAGGTGAAAACAGCAGTCAATATCCCCTTAAAAACACTAAATCTCTTTAGAAATGTGTGTTGTTCTTCTATAATGCCATATTACATGTTTCAACAATTCTATCTTCTACTTGCAGTTGATGGTAAAGTATGACTGCTGCAAATGTTCTTACAACACTGGTTTTCTTTATAGAAAGTGGAGCAGTTCCAAAAAAGAAGGACCCCCTAACCCACACGAGTAATTCCCTTCCTCGTTCAAAGACTGTTGCAAAAACTGGATCCACAGGCCTTTCAGGTCACCACAGAACGCCCAGCTACAGTGGGGTATCATCATCTGTGTCTAGACCAGCACCTAATCCTACACCTTCAGCTCACAAGGTATAGTGAGGATAAATATGCAAGTATACACTTGAAAAATCAAGTGTAAATTCCTGAAGAAGCTTTGGATTTAATGCCTTAATTGCAGTATTGTAGCAGCAGAAAGTTTTTGAAAAAACTGAAACTCCAAATTTTTAGCCAGGCCTCTTGAGGTATGCTGCAGGAGGGCATCAGGTGGGTGCATGGGAAAAAGGATTTTAAGTATAATCACAGTAATAAATACTACTTGTTTTTAAAATTGCATGGGAAGTGAATGAAAGTTACCTAGAAGAAAAATAAATGTTACTTCTAGTATGTAAAAGATTAGAGGGGAAAACCTCTTATTCCAGAATTACAAGGTTTTTCCCCCTACATGTTCTTCTCTTCCAAAGCATGCATGCACACACAGGTTGTTTTGCAACCACATTGAAAAGCAAATTATACTTAGGCTGGAGCTGAAGCACAGAAGTCCTACAGTAAGGATACAGAAAATTACAGCATTTCTTTTGACCTATCTTTTTCCCTTCCATCCTTGTTACCCAGTAAAGTGGAATAAAGAGCAGAATGGACTGAACCTAAGTGTTCTGCTAAAGCATTATTGCTGCTATAATATGAAGACTTAAAAGTGGCCTGTTACAAAGTACAACAGTAGTAGGAATTCTTGCTTATAGGTATTGAGAACCTGAAATGCTTTGTCATGCTTATTTCCAGAGTATGCTGGGGGAAAATACTGTAGTTAAATAAATGAATTATCAAACAAAAAAACCTCAAACCAAAGATGCTTAACCACTGGACTCTAAGATAGCCTACTTATGGCTAATTAATATGACAGTATGATTCGTAGCAAAATGCAGCAGTAGAATATTGGGTATTTGTGAACATGCGTTTTACTGGAGCAAATAAGATGTAGATCTTACTTTGTTTAACACTACGCTTTCAAAGTATTAATCTGGGGGTTTTGGGTTTTTTTTCTTCCCCCCTGTCCAGGCTGCTCCTAAAAATAGCAGAGCAAATAAGCCTTCTACTCCTACTACTGCTCCTCGAAAAAAGAAAGACACTAAGATATTTAAAAATGTGGACAGCAGTCTGGCTGATCTTATGCTAAATGAAGTCGTTGATAGGTAAGTATGAAGAAAAGAAGGCTTTTCAATCCAGTAAATCAGTTTTGCATTCAGTACAATCTTGGTCCAATTGGAATGAAATTAGTATTTCTACTTTGTTGGGTTTTCTTGGGGATTTTTTGGTTGGGTTTTTATTATTGTTACTTTGGCAAAAGAATGTTTTGAAATACTTAACAATATAAATTGTGGATTTTCTCAAAAGGGTTCTGTATAAATAGTCAAATGCATTAAATTAGTCAGCTGCAGCTGAAAAAGAGTATCTCATTGTTAGACTAATCAGTATTCCATTTCTTTGTTAGTGGGCCAGCTGTCAAATTTGATGATATCGCAGGGCAGGAACTGGCTAAACAAGCTTTGCAAGAAATTGTTATCCTTCCTTCTCTTAGACCTGAGGTAAGCAACTGGGTATTGTCAATATGTGACAGGATGAAATAGATGTGCTGTGCTTCACACATGAAATGATGATTCTTGAATCCTGTTTTTACTGATTATGCAGCTATGAGTAGCTGTGGGGTCCTAGCCATCTTGCAAAAGGGAAATATAGGATTTATGTGTAAAATACTGCCATGAAATTCCTTGTCTTCTGGTTAATCGATGTTGCAGAAGGTGACTAGGGCAAGAAAAAAAACCAGAAACCCTCAAAAAACCCATGCCCAATCAAATCAGCAAACCACAAACCCCTAAAAGAAACCAAAACCACAACACCCCCACAACCCCATAAAAAAAAACAAACAGCAAAAGCAAACAAACAAAAATTCTCACTGTTTGTCAGGCTGACTGTTCCAGATAGCTATAGCTGTGTCTCCAACCCTGTATGGCCATGTAAGGGACAAAGCCCCAAACTGGAAGGGTGAAATGGGAGAGGTTTGTGTAGGTAAATTAGCTTGTGACACTCTCTGTTGGAAATATGTTACTCTTATTGTGGTCATCCTCACTGTGAGAATGTTGGTCAAACACTGAATATTTTATTCACAGATGGAAGGGATACAAAGAAGTGTAGTGAACAACCAAATACACTGAGATATATAACATTTGAGGGCAGATTTCCTCTTTACTTGGCTGTATGGAAGTTGATCATTTAGACTTTTATTTATCATAGATGGTATCTCAACTACTGTGACTGTTTAAATTCAGGCCTAGTCTGCATACTGCTGGAATATTCTGAGCTACTTTTAAGGAAAAAATTGGTCATTTTCTAAAGCTGAACTTACTAAAAGTTGCAGTACTTTTGAGGAAATTGCATGCAATGATTTCCTGCAATGCTCTCATGAGACCCCACCTGGATTGCTGTGTCAGTTCTGGGCTCCCTAGCACAGGAAGGGCATGGACCTGTTGGAGCAAGTCCAGAGGAGGAACAACTAGATGATCAGGGGACTGGAGCACCTCTCCTGTAAGGAAAGGCTGAGAATTGGGGTTGTTAAGTGTGGAGAAGAGAAGGGCTCCAGGCTGACCTTATTGCATTATTTCAGTACCTGAAGGAGACCTAAAAGAAAAGCGGTGAGGAGCTGTTTACAAGGGCAGGTAGTGACAGAACAAGGGAAAATTACTTCAAACTGAAAGTAGGATTAGATTTGGATATTATGAAGAAATTATTCACTGTGAGGATGATGAGACGCTAGAACAGGTTGCCCAGAGAAGTTGTGGATGCCCCATCCTGGAGTTGTCTAAAGCCAGATTGGAAGGGGCTTTGAGCAGTGTGCTTTAGTGGAAAATGTTCCTGTCCATGACAGGGAAGTTGGAAGCAGATCTTCAAAGTTCTTTCCAACCCAGTCCCACTTTGTGATTCTGTGATTATTGAAGAAAAAAATGCTGTTTGTATTTTTTGTTTGCTTGTGTGTCTCATTTGTTACATGGACAGGTGACTGGAGTTGCCCTGTGGTTTTCCCCTTAATGCAGCTACTGGTTTTGAAGCAGCATAGGGAAGAAACCTTAAACCTGGCATAGCATCACAGAAATATGAGCTGTAAGGAGAAAAAAGCTTTGGCAACAAATGTGTGTGCTCAGATGTTATGCAAAAGGAAGATGTCATTACAGCATCTCTGTTACTACAGTGCAATAGCATGTCAAGTGTGTTGTTCAGTGACACCAACACTGTGAGCTGGGTGGGAAGGACTTGGAGATGGGAGGCTTAGAGTGGCTTTTCCAGTAACATGGTATTTTCAATGAGGTTGTCTCATATTGCACTGGGCCTGACCTTGGTGTAGGGTGAGATGTAGTAAGGACAGAGAATCCCATGAATTTTTAAACTTTCCTTGGAAGTAGAGAGGGTTGGTTTTATTCCTTATAAATGAGCACAGTAGATGTGGCAACTGTAGGAGGATACTTAGTAAATTAACACTAGTTCAGTTTTGGTCTTAATGAGTTTTGAACTCAAATTCATATTTAACAAGCCAGTGGTATTTTTATAGGAGAGCAAAAGTTGGGGTACATAAGCAGGAAACATTGGTTGAAACCATTTCAGTGGTTAGATGCTAATGAAATGCTAGCAGTTCAGACCATGTTAAGGATAATTACCTTGTTAACAAAAACTTGAAAAGCTTTGTGTCTCTCAGTAATAAATGTCAGTGCAGCTGAACTGTAGGTAATGGTCAAGGTGAGAAAAAGTTACAGATCTGATCTGGGCTGTGTGAAAATGGTGGAACTTCCCAAGAATTATTTCAAACAAAAGAAGTCAGACAAAAAATGTACATGGTGGTAAGCCATGGAGTGTTCACTTAGTGAATAGCTGGGTAACTACTTTTAGGGATCAGAGTCAAGCACAAACAAAATGCTGTGGATGATGAAATGATAAGAGAAAACACATGTTGGTCAGTCAGATCAGAAATATAACACTAGAAATGGAGCTATTTGTAGTCATGGATATTGTGGAAAGAAATGCCTGCAGACAGAGCTGTTTACAGATGGGATGTATATGAAATACCCTCCTATTGCTTTTGCTTGTTTATTGGAATTATTGGAAGCTGGAAGGGAGGGGTGAGTATGAGACCAAAAGAGAAACTCTGAAACTTTTGAGGGAAGGGGTAAAGACAAAGTGCTAGAGAAAATAGGCAAGAGTAATAACTGGAAGTTATGTATTCTGTGAGAATTTGTAGACTTGCTTGCACTAGGTGTGGTGGGAACAATTTTATAGAGTAGGGAAGATGAATCTAGTGCAAAGTGAGAGAGATGACTGTCAGTAGCATAGAGAGAGTAGGTGGTTGTTAAGTAATATTTTAAGTAATTTTGTTGAAAGCTTGTCTTCTCAAGTTTCATTTAATAAGGAAAGATTAAGGAGCTCTTCCATATGGAATTAGTAAGAACACTAACTCTCTTACTGTACACCTTCATTAGTCCCTTTTTAACTGGAATTGATGCTTTAAACTTGATGGGCTAGTCTGTCTTGTGGAAAGTGTTTTAAACTGCTTGCACAGTGCATCCAGGCACAGAACAATTACAACGTAATTTAGCTGCTGCTTGGGAAACAATAGTGGTGTGCATTAGGTCAAGTTAGTAGCAGAGTGTGGTTCTCTCAAAGCCTGCACTGTTGTGGCACTCACTGCTGCTGTTGCTATCAGTACTAGCCAGTGTCCTCAGTCTTAAACCATTTTCTTGCAAAGGTAAAGTAACATTATATTCAAGTCTTTGATGATAACTTATGATGATGTCCTTTTCAGTTATTTACAGGTCTGAGAGCTCCTGCACGTGGTTTATTGCTGTTTGGCCCACCAGGAAATGGGAAGACAATGTTGGTGAGAAAATCACTTCCTGCATGAGTTGGTGGGCTTAAAATGTAACCACAAGGGATGACTTTCAGTTTGGGGCTTGGACTAGTAAACTGTACATTCTTACAGAATATATATTATGGTGTCATTTCATACATAAAAGGGCAAAATTGTTCTTAACCGTGGACTTTACAGAGGGAGTCGCTAAACTGTTCTCTCTTTAATTATTTTCATTATGACAAGTAATATTTTAAACCAGCAAGTCCAGGTTTCATTTTCAGAGAGAGCAAAAGGAAGTGGGTTCATTGTTTTGTATAGCAGTGATTGATCAGAAGTTATCTGCTCTCTGCTGAAACATACCAGAAGTACATTTTGGAAATGAGAAGGGAGCACAGTAGCAAAAAAAGGGGATTGTCTCACTTGCACACTGCTGTGCAAAGAGCGTAAGAGCTGTGGAAGTGCCTAGCCAGAGCTTTTTTCCTCAGCCTGCTGTGCTAGCTGCAGGGAGCTGGAGCTCCATGGCTGTGCATCAGGCAGGGAGCATCGAGTGTCCTGATGCGGCTGAGCCGGGCACATCGTCCTGATCACGTGGTGTGGCTGCAGCTGCACTCCTGCTGACACTGGAGCTGGAGCAGCTCTCAAGTGCAGGAGTGTCAATGTAGAGCAGCTCGTGTAGGCTCATCTGTTATGTTTGACATACTGGAACATAATTGCTAATCACTAAAATTAGATTCTATAAGCAGGGAATCATAATTTCTTGAATATGGTGAAACTGTTAAAGGAGAATGAGCATTCCAATTGATTATTTTCCCTAGCTTTCCTCTGAAAACAGCTTTTGCATATATAGAGAAGGAGAAAAAACACCATATTTTTTTATGTGATTTGATCCAACCGATGCCTTAAATTGCCACCCTAAATTAGTAAAAACTGGCTTAGATCTCTATTCAGGATAAATTGAAAGGAACTGGAGGCTTTTATTCTTCCATAGCTAATTGTAGTTGGCTATGGAGCTAAGGGGATTGGAAAAGTCTATGGGAGTCTGGAAATTTCTCTGTTGGTTTGACTGCATAGCCATTCTCATTTATAAGTGATCTGGACAGAAGTTTTGTGTTCCATTTACAAGGTGCTCCCTTTGAAGAAATAGTGGTTTTCAAAACTGTCCATCAGGCCATGAGTGGTCACTGCAGATGCAGAGAACTGTCTTCAATATGATAGCTTTTAAAAGTGTTTTTTTTTCCCCTCCTTTCCTAGGCCAAAGCAGTTGCTGCAGAATCAAATGCTACTTTCTTCAGCATCAGTGCAGCGAGTCTGACTTCAAAATACGTAAGTAGTGGCTGTAAAATATATTGATTTGAAAACACTCATGCTTTAATTAGGCTTAAGAAACCCAGAGACTTCCGATGAGTCCTTGGTGAACTGTTAGCCTATAATGAACATATTTTTTAAAGTGACTAGTGAAGTAAAAAAATTTTGGTTTGTGCTTGTGATAAAGCAGTGTCAAAAGTTTTTTCAGCTTGGCAATGGCAGTAATGCAGATGAGTCGTTGTGGGATTTTCCATCCTTAAAAAGTGAATTAGTTTGGTCCCAGCTCTTTTTCACTCTGGTAATTTAGGCACGAAAATCTGTTGACAGTTAACTCAGTTGTGATCATAAGAGAAGTTGTAGTGTTTCTTTTAAGATGTAAACAGTTCCATTGTATGTACTGAACCAGTGATAATCTGAATATGTATAAATGGACTGAGTGTAGGTTAGTAGCAAGATTTTCTGTAGGTCCTTCTGTTAGCTGTCTTGTAGTAAAAATTTTTAACCCCCTAAAAACCAGTTTATTGTTATTTTAGGTGGGTGAAGGGGAGAAACTGGTGCGTGCTCTATTTGCAGTAGCGAGAGAACTTCAACCTTCTATAATTTTTATTGGTAAGACCTTAAATTTTAACTTCTATTTACTTTCTTAAATAATCTTACTTACCAAAGATTAGTAAGTATTTAACTATTGGAATAGTTGGGTAAACTTCTTTTGGGTAATTCTGCAGCTCAGGACAGCTGTCTCAGATATCACCTGCTGGGCAATCACTGGTTCATATAAAGCATGTTAGATTGCTGTTATGTTATTTAGTTGGTGGTAATAGTGGGAAGCGGTGCCCTCTAAAAGAAAAGTACTGCCTTTACAGATTGAGTCCATTAAACTTCAAACATGAAAATATATTTTGCTTGTCCTGAGTAGTAGTTTATCATCAGAAAGATATTTTTATTCCCCCCCTCTCATTTGTGCTTGGTATTACCTGTTCAAAGGCCAACACATCACGCAGGTTTTAAAACTTTCCTAAGATCTGTCTGTCTCCTAAAGAATGAAGATCTGGTCTTCCTTAAAGGAGCTTTATATTAGCAAAGGAACTTAGTCAAATACAAAAACTTTGATGTTGTATGCTTAGTTAAGATGTATTTTTGTTTTTTAGATGAAGTTGATAGCCTTTTGTGTGAGAGACGAGAAGGTGAACATGATGCTAGCAGGCGTCTAAAAACAGAGTTTTTAATAGAATTTGATGGTGTAAGTATTTAATTTTGGTATTGTTTGATTTAGCTAAATTGGGTAATTGTGATGGGTGCCAGTAAAACCTATAGGTGAATTACAAAGGGTTTGGCTGCTGAGGCTTAGGTCAGCCTCCCTCCCACCCCACCATAAAACAGCTTAAACAGATTTTTTTGGTTGTTTTTAATTTTCTACCTGCTTACTGTGATATTCTGGAATATGCACTGATGGACTGAAAGGTAGTGATCTGGAGATGAGCTGTAATAATGTCTTGGAAGATTATGGACAGAGAAGAAAGGATAACAGATGGCAGTAGCAAAGGAGCTGTGAGGACAGCTGTTCTTACAGGGCAAGAGGGACATTTGAGGGTCACAGAGAGCTGAATCCATGTTTGCAATTGTATGGCTTCATGAGTCACTTCTTTTTATTCTGGCAGAGCAAAACAAGATTAAAAGCCATTTAAATAGTTTTTGCTTTCAAAGGAATGTGTGTCACAAACGTGTACTGTCAAGGGGTGAGAGGATTTCCAAGAGACCAGTTCAGGTATTATATAAACATATATACACATGTATAAAAACATATATATATACACATATATATCTCACGTATACACAGTTCTGACACATCAGAAGGATTAATTTCTGTGTTAGTACACCTTTTGTTACAACTTTATATAACTTTTTTTTTGGTATCCTAAGCTAGAGAAGACAGAATTCAGTAAGAAGTATTTAATGGCATGAATGCAATACCCAGGAAGAGGAACTGGATTTCATAGTGGGACACAGACACAAATGATATCAGAGTATTTTTCTGTTACAGCACTGTTCTTGTAGTGAATAATTTTAGTTTGTGTTCCATTAGCACAATGGAATATTGCTGCAGTGGTGAAGCAATAGTAATGAGGTACAGGAGGAGCAGGTAACAACATGGAGAGGCAGCAAGGTTGGGAAAAAATCCAAAATGGATGAATCAGGACAAGTGATGCAATGTGAGAGCAATATGCAAAGATTATTTACACACACATGCAGAGTTTTCCCTTAAAATGAAAAGAGAAAAATAAGCATAATGTAAAGTCTGCTGACTTAATATTTGAAGTGTATCTATGTCATAGAGTATTTTTGGTGAACCTTTTGAACATGGTATGGTAGCAGTGAACATAAATCTATAAAGTTTCCTCTAAAGTTTGGAAGGTGTAAGTCTCCATATTCTGGGGTATAAAATGAGTGAATTGGGAAGGAATTTGCTGTGCCTTTCTGCTATTATGGTTATTTTATGGCCTGTTTTGATTACTGGATTTGTGTGAGACCTGTGTTAGATGGATCTCTGTTCTGATTTTGTGGTTCTGGCTATACTTCAGTTTAAAGTTTTGATTCTCACCCTATCGGCTTCAAAACAATGTTTGGTGTAAAAACTCCAGAACAGCAGAATGTCTCTCTTTTTTTTCAACATAATTATCTCCTGGTAACTAAACTTATGAGTGCCTTTTATAGCTTTATGGTCTCAGATTTTTTCAGAAAGCCTTTTTTTTATTTTGGTTTTGTTGGTTTTTTGGGTTTTTTTTACCTTTTCCTGGTTTGACTTTACAATTATCTAAGGAATATTTTAAACCTACTTTAATGGGAAAAAACCCAAAACATATACATACATACATACATATGTGTGTATATGTATATATATATATATAAAGATCCCATCAATGTGCTGAATCCATGGCAAGTCTCTAACTGGTTTTGTTGTATTTCTGCCTAATATAGAGTGTGTAAACTGAGCTGGCTTGCCTTCCCACATTATATAGGTGCAGTCTTCTGGAGAGGACAGAATACTTGTGATGGGAGCAACAAACAGGCCTCAGGAGCTTGATGATGCTGTTCTCAGGTATCAAAACATCTTTTTCAGAATATACAGTAAGGTGATACTCATTATGAAGAACAGGTTTTGCCTAGTGTCTCAGTGAAGTTTTGTAATATGTAAAAGCTGTTCAGCAAGGCTAAATTATTTAACCTCTCAAAGAGGGGCTCTTTTCTTTTGAGATGCATCTGCACAATCACGGTGGTCTTGGAATAGTCTGAAACAGTAGTACCTGTTGAGGTCACGTCAGTGGTTTTTAAATTAATTTAATATTTTACTTTTTTGTTATTTGGATCTTAATGGCAAAATAAAGGAGAAAATTTGATCCGTATTCCAGATTGACCAGAAATCTAGTATTTCTTCTCTGTGAATATTGTCTTCTGACATCCCATGCAATTACAGATTTGCTGTAGATTTGCCTTAGGGCTTTTTTTGTTAAAGGTACTCATACTTTATTCTCTTTTCATTCTTGATTGAGGAAAATAGATATGTCAGCACTGCCTGAAGAAATTATTCCAAAGACTTTTTTTGTGTAAAAATTAAGAGAGGCTTCATTTCGTTGCTGGTAGTCAGTGGTATTTCTGCCTTTAGAATGTTTCCCCTCTGGGAGGAGTCTTATAAATTCAGATAAGAGTAAGGTGGCACCAGTAGTTTCTACATATTTTTTGTTTGGTTGTTGTTGGTTTTTTCAAAATCTCCAGTTCTGCTTCCTAGAATTTGATGCTGAAAGTGAAATTTTGTCACTTAACCAAACCAAATGTTAGATTTGTATGAGATAAATAGTTACATAATAGTGTGAACAATGTATACATGTTTGGGTTTTTTTCAGACGCTTCACCAAACGGGTATATGTGTCTTTACCAAACGAGGAGGTAAGTATTGTTTTCTACTCAAATTTTTAAGACACTTCTAGGCAGTTCTTAACCTGCCCTTGTGGATGGTTACAGTTCTGTGAACTAATTTCTGGCTCACCTTGACCATATACACAGTGCATTAATTCTGAGAAGTATTTTAAGATTTGTGGGGTTTTTTCACTCATACTAGTAGCAAATATGGTGGTAGCTGCTCAGTACTTCTTGACTAGTGAGGTGTTGCTGACAGACTGGCAGACGTGGGCAAGTCTGAAGTAGGACTTAGAGGAGCATGTTTGTTTGGCTGAAGGAGTGTTTTATTGCTAAAGACAGAAGTAATTTTCCTAATGTTTGTCAGTTCAACAGGAGATCAGGAATTTTGATGAAGATTCTAATTCTTCTTGATACTAATAGTTAGGCTCTTGGTCTTGATTTTACCTAGTCCTTATCTCTGCTCCTGAAGGAATGATACTGCACAGTCTAATTGCACAAGCACTATGGGCAAGTTTAAACTGGTGAAGCACAAAAGCAAAACTGACAAAAGCGTAGTTCTGTTCTTGCAACACAATTTTAAGTGTTCCGTGAAAACGAGTTTTGCATCTGATAATTTTATCTTCTTTTCAGACAAGATTGATTTTGCTTAAAAATCTTCTAAGCAAGCAAGGAAGTCCATTAACCCAGAAAGAGTTGGCTCAACTAGCTAGGTAAGTATTTTGTAACCATACTAAATAAATATGTTCCTCTACTGCATTCATTCAGACTGTTTAATTCATTCAAAATGTAACTCATGTAAATCATCCAACAGAAAGAACATTAATTCATTTATTTGGGGAAGATGGTTCCCTGTCAGGCTGTATGAAAGTGGTTTTATATATGCATATATAAGATACACCCAGTCAGGTTTCTGTTGTTGAAACATGCTCATCAGCTCTTTCCTTTGAGGAGGAGGATGCTTCTTTCCACCCTTCCCTCAAGGAGTCCAGCTCTCCTCCCTGATGCAAAAAGATAGCACCAGTTTTACACTTGGCATTCATTTCAAATAAAAGGCAAGTTCTCTTTGCTGGTGCCTTGCTAGCACTGGATAATTTTAGGTTCTTTTCACTTTCAAATTTGATTGGGAAAATGTGGGTTAATTTTTCCCTCCTCTTATGAAATAGAGTTGTTTCATGTTCTTCATCTTTGAGATTGACACAGTACTGCTGTTAGTCACCTAAATCTAATAATTTGTGTGAAGGAGATTGGACTAAAAAGCAGGTAGGGCAGGAAGGAGTGAAGACATTCTGTGAGATAGCAAAGATGGACAGGTGGATGTACTTCAGTCTGTTTCTCCTTGTGGTAGGACAACAGAGGTTAGTACAGTCTTGGATGTAGCATTTAGTCAGCCTCTTAGTAATGCTGCAGAAGTTGATGTGTCATCAACTGAATATATTCCCTCTGTGCTTGAAGGTTGTTAGCTTAGACCATGTTTAGGCTGCATAATAGCTAAATGGAGGAAAAACACAGTCAGTGTCCTGTACTCTAACTGCAAATGTAAGAACCAAATTACAAATGCAACTTGAGCAGCCTTTTTTAAAGGGTTTAGAGGAAATGTAAAAGTTGAGCATCCTGCCTGCTTCTTTTTCCGTCTTTCTTTGTTTTGAAAGAGAGAAGTATTTAACTTCCATTATGATTTTGTGTTCCTTTGCCCCTCTGCAACTTTTTCTACGAGCTGTAACAGACTTTATGATCTCCAGAAGACTAAGCTCATGTTGCTGCAGCTAGCCACAGTTCTTACAAGGGTGCTGGTTTTGTTTTTAAATTTTCCTTTAGGTAACCTGAACTACTGATTTTCACTTATGCTGGCATTTGGTATTTGGCTTCCTGGTTCAGTGGAGGCCTCTATTCTCCAGAGTGTTTCAGTGGTTAACTTGGATATTAAGTCTAATTCTGGAACAGCTCTGACAGAGTGTACAGGACAATTGAAGTTTTGGTTTTACAGTAATTGACAAATGTTGATAAACTACTGGTACAGAATTCTCCTACAGAAATAGTAAATGTGATTGGAATCAGTTTTCATCTACAAATCCTAGGTGCTGCCTTTTTTTTTTCTAGAATGTTATTTGGGACTTGAATATCTGTACTTTAATCTGTGAAAGATCGCTTATACTGAACACACTTCTGATTTTTTAAACTTGAAAAATAACATCAAAGTAATACTTCTTCTGATTAACTAACACTTTGATTATCTGCAATTAAATTGATTTGAAGCAGCTTTTTGGTTTTTTTGCTTCCTCCTTGACCCCACTTTTTCCTTTGCCAAAGAATGACCGATGGATACTCTGGAAGTGACCTCACTGCATTAGCGAAGGATGCAGCACTTGGCCCCATTCGAGGTAAGCTGCAGAGATTTTTATTGAGGTTTTGACATTAGAGTTACATTTTCTTGCATCTTTATAATTCTCAAACCTCTGAAATTTAACTTTTTCATTGGATTTTAGTCTGTTTGTCATAATAGCATCTTTATAAGATTTACTTACACAAAACCCTTCAGCATCTCAGCATGTGAAACAAAGTTTTTGTGTCATAGGAGA
This sequence comes from Ammospiza caudacuta, assembly GCF_027887145.1. NCBI lineage: Eukaryota > Metazoa > Chordata > Aves > Passeriformes > Passerellidae > Ammospiza > Ammospiza caudacuta. Next base: position 37,470,189 of record NC_080595.1, read on the forward strand.
AAAGCAGTGTGAAGTGTTTCTTGCTGATTTGTAGGGTTTTTAACTAGTGTCTTTCTGAGGCTGGTGTCAGTTCTGTTGTAGCTAAATTACTACTTGAATAGCAATTGCTACTTGCATTACTTGCCTTTATAAAAGAGTCAAATGTCTTTGAAGTCTAAGGGAAAGAAAACTGAAACAAGCTATTTTATGGGATTTTTCTAGATACAGTTTGAATGGCAGAGCTTTTTATATTTTTAACTCTTAATGGTGAATTGTGATCCAGATGACAACTGTGAATGATCTAGAGTTTTGCTTATATTTGTTCTTTCTCTGACATGTTCAGCTAGGAAAAACCCAGTTTTAATGTGAATACTTTTTTCCAACACCTCTTCTCTTTGTTCTCTTTAACTAGCTAATTATGTGTCCAGTAGCCACATCTGAGGGAACTGATCTGGTTTAGTGGAGATCAGTAGCAGGATTTTTGTGTAGAAAAGATTGTGAAGGTTTGGTGTTAGTTTTCTGTTTGTAGACATATTGTCCTACTTTACAGAAAGGTACTAAAGGCAGGCAGAGCAGAAGTGTTCTGTAATATCAGCCTATTATGTGTAAATAAAAATTGTTGCAACTCTCTTACATTATTTACGGGGAGGAGAGGTCTGTTCACGTTTTGTGGGTGTGTTTATTTTTTTTTAAATCCTGTAGCATGCATTTTTGCCAGTGCACTCTCTCTTTTGAAAGCAGCTATTGGAATGTAATGTTTTTATACATTTTCTTTCAGCTGCTGAATTGGTAAAGCACATCTTTCACAATCCTGCATAATAACTGGGAAACAGAACTGCATTAAATGGCTCTCATAAGAGACATCATGTCTCCTAAGCATTGAATATATTTATTTAGAGTGGTGGAATTAATAATGTATGCATTTAGGTATGCAGGCTTTACTTTGCTGACAGCTCACTTCACACGCAAGTCCATTTCAAGAGACCCTGTAACATTGTGCAACACATTTCTTTCACTTGCTCCTTCACTTGTTTTCCATATAAAACAGTACATTTTGGAAAATGTTTTGTGATATTATCCTTGCCAATCCTGTCTAGGTTTTTTCTTGTACTCTCCTAGCAAAATGTTTGCTGTTACGTGTTGATATAATGAGATTATTGCAAGTTCCAAGGAAAAAAAAATTGGTGAATGATGCAAGAATGTTCAGATCCCATGGGTGCAGCATAGGGCAAGAAGCACTCTGATGTGCCCTGCCTGATTTTGTTTCAGTGTTCTTGGCTGACTGTACCTTCTGTTTCCTGAAATGCAGTAGGGAGGCTGTGGATACCACAATTAATATGGGGGAGGTAGCTCTGTTGGCTTGTGTGTTTTCCATACTTTAGGAAGAAGGAATAATTCTGCTATCACTTTGTGCTGCACCTGCAGTAACTGAGTGTGGGAGCAGCCTGGTTAAGGAGCTGATAAATGGGGAAGGAGGAGGCAAAACCACCATGTACCTTTCTTTATAGGAGACTGTGTTGAGGCAGAAAGGTATAATTTTTAGCTGCAGGAGTTTTTTCCAGAATATAAGTGCTTTTAGCATGTTTTTTTGTCAGAAGTGATGAAAGTTTTCTTATTAAACTCACCCATCTATTTTTATTTTTACAGAATTAAAACCAGAACAGGTGAAGAACATGTCTGCCAGTGAGGTAAGCTGTTTTAGCAGCTGTATATTCCCCTTTCAATAGAAGGTTTTCTCACTAGAAACTATTTAAGTCCCTTTTTTATGTGTAGTATCATACAAGATAGGATAATTTTGGGGGGTATCATCCTTTTTAATAGCTGCATCCTTAAAGAAAATTCTGTAGAAATAGAGATTGAGAAGATCTGTCCTCAGATGTCAGAGGTTCATGGGTAGTTTGTTGGCTTTCAGGCTTCAGAGCACTTCTTTTTCTGTTAGTAAGTCTGTTCTTAATTTCATCTGACTGTCCTGTCTTTTCCTTCACACTGAACTGCAGTATTTGTTACCTAGCTGATGATGTCAGAGCCCTGGCTATTATTTACTCAGTGTTACTTCCCAAGAACATTCCCAGAAGTATTATGTGAAATTACTTCTACCCCCTCCACCCCATCTTTACACAAAGGAGGTTAACTTGGGGAGAACCTAAAACAGATTTGTGCATGTGTATGTATAATACTTGCATTCATTGACATGTGCCATCATGAAGAGAAAGATTAAGCTCCTGACCACAAACTGCAACTGTACTGTAAATATGGAAAAAAAAGGAAGCGATCGGTTGTGTGTACAGAAGTTCAGAAGTTTCTGTTCAGGTGTGTGCAAAGCACGGTTACACAGGAGAAAATGAAGCAAAGCTTCATTTCTCAGTTGCTTTTTGTGTTTAGCTTGAGGTCATGGCCAAAGATATAAACTGGAAGGATTTGCTGCAGGAGGATAACAGCATCTGTGATAATTTGTTGTGATGTCCTCATATGTACCAGCTCACACCACCTACTGAAACAGGAAGAAATGACACAGTCTAATGAGCTGTTAAGTAACAAGGCAGATCTTACTATTGCCAAGTTATTTTATTAAAATGGTACCTACTGGTAGTCTTAAATTACAAGATTCTTGCATCAGGTCATAGAATAATAGAACACTCTGGTTTGGAAGGGACCTTGAAAGATCACCTGATCCGTCCTTTTGTGAGAAGGGGAACTTAGATGAGATTATTTAGCACCCTGCCCACTCATACTTTCAAAACCTCCAGCAATGGAGACTCTACCACATTCTTGGGGGGTCGTTGCAGTGAATGTTTACTCTGCAAAAAAAATTCATTCTTACATTAAGATGCAGCACTCATAGAATATGTTTTGTTAAAAGTGAATACTCAAGTACTTCCTGAATAAACCAAAGTACATAAACCACTTGTGACCCTGATGTCTTTCATTTTCCTTTTAGATGAGAAACATCAAGCTGTCAGATTTCATGGAGTCTCTGAAGAAGATCAAGCGCAGTTTGAGCCCTCAGACCCTGGAGGCGTACATCCGCTGGAACAAGGACTTTGGAGATACCACAGTGTGAGACACTACTTGAAGTGAAACACTCCTGCCTGGGGAGCAGTTGGTGCAGACAACTGGGAAGCAGCCAGAGTTTACAGGACTTTACAGATATTTAAGTATCTGCATTAAAACTTGAGATTAAGAGAAAATTATACAATATGAAATGTGTTCATCAAAGCCTCCTTGCCATTTAGTGAGGATTTACACACTGTAAGTAAGAGCACAACAGGACTTGAGAGAAGTAAGATTGCTAGCAATCTGATCCTGGTTTGAACATTAATATATGTATATTGTTTCTGCTACAAGGCTCTGATGATATTGATCATTGGAGAACCTTTCCCTATGTTGTGCGTGTGGTTTTTTTTGTTTTTAATTTTGCCATGACATTGATGAACAATGGACTTGGAACAATGATGTTCAATTTGAGGTTTGTAAACTGCAGTTCATTTTTTTTGACTTTTTTATCCTTAATGTGCCAAATAAAACAATTTCCCTGTGCAGAGTGGAAGAACAGCATTGGGGACTTATGATTATTAAAATGTTAAAAGTAGCTGGTCTGTTATTATTTGTCTTTTTGCTTTGTTGTAATGTGACGGAGTTGTTCACAGGATAGGTTTAAAGAAGACCTTTGATAGCAGAACAGCAAAAAACCCCAACCTTATAAAACCAATTCAAACTGCCTTTTAAAAGAAAAACTACTAAATAAAAGAATAGACTGAGATACTCATTAGTGGCAGTATTTTCTCTTAATGCATTTTGTAACGCTTCCATTGGTAGAATGTTAGCTTATGCTTACAGTGTACAACTTGAGCCCAGCTGATGTTTGAGAGAGTAGGTGATGCTAATTGTTGAGTTTCAGGAATGACGTGTTTCTACTCTGTATTTTTGTCTGTTTATGATAATTGAAAGTAAAATTTCCATTGTGATAATTTTTTTAATCTCCACATGTAAGCATTTAAATATGAGGCTACATGTTTAATACATGGCACACATTAATGTTTTTATAGCTTTCATATGTTTCAGTTTATATATTAAAGTATGAAACACTCAACTGATCTGCTTTTTTAAAAAGAAACTGCATCTTTGTACAAATACTTGTTTTTATTATATAAATGACAAGCTATTAAAAAAACAAACTCTTAAATGATAGCCTTTAAATACCATAATAAAGGAAAGCATTTTTGCCTTTACTTCTAAAGGCCCAACATCTTGTTTACAAATTCTACACAGATTAAACACAGATGTTTGCAAGGCAGAACACTAGTTCCTTGTTAAAGCAGATTTGTGGGTTGTTGGGTTCTTTGTTTTTTTGGTTGGTTTGGTTTTTTTTTACACCTCTCCCAACTTAGCGCTACTGCGAAAATGCATATTGTTTATTGTTGTTTTAATGAAAATGTGTTGTTTGCTTTTGGTCTTAACAGAAAATTTGTTTTAATTTTTCATTTAACTTATTTTTTGAACTACTTACCTGAAAGTTGATTATAAATAATATATTATATGTATATATGAAAAAAAAACCAACCCTAGCTGAGAGATGCAGTTGTAGGTATAGTAATACTCTGAGAGGACTGTGCTCACTGTGTGGTATTGAGTACTAAGTAGCAGAAACTCTGTCATACCTTTGAGATGCACGTATGCAATATGTTTGGGATTCTTTTGTTTGTTTTTTTTTTTTCCAACCAGAGATGCTTTTAACTGATCTTAAGATTAAAAGCAATCAAATAAGAGAAGATTGTGTTCCACTACTATGCCTTTTGAAATAGTCTAACCAAACCACTTGTAGCCTTCTAAGGATAGGACTCTCTCAAATTTCTATGTCTTATGTAAATGAAACGTGACTTTGGTTCCTCTGACTCACTTTTCTGGAGAAATGCTAAAAGACTTCAGATTCTTAAGTCTCATGTCTTGTTTTGCCTTAGCTCTGCCTTCAGTAGACCATCTCGGTTGTTGGAGATTCCTGGCTGACTTGATCCATATTTGTAATATTCTTCATATTGCTGAGCATGAATATTACTGTTGTATTAGCATCTGTCAAATAGCTACAGCTAAAAAAGGGCCTTGGTTTTATTCATAAAGCTCTGGTAGACATTCCTTGAGATCCTTTGCAAATGAGAACTTTGGAGATAATGCTTCTGGTTTTGAGTGTTCCTAAATGATTGTTACAAAACTGCTGGTTTTGTCCACTTAATTTTGAGGAACATACTGGTTATTTATTTCAAATGCATACTCACTGGCCTGGGATAGGTACCTGAAATGTTGAGCTAGAAGTCCTCATCCCCTAAAGTAGTACCAGTATGCAGCACAAGGAGTCAGAATCACCAGCTGCTACATAAAGAGACCAGCTCTTTCACTAGTTTGTACAACCAGTTCAGCTCAAGAGAATCTGTGTGACTGGTACAGCTGCTTTTTGGTCTTTCATTATGCCTGATTGTTTTCTGCTTAGTGGATGAACTACAGCCCTATAAATTATTGCTGGAACACAGTAAAAAGAAAATTTTGTTCTGCAACATCAGTTTGCCCCACAGCTGCTGGACTCTTAGCCCATGGCCAGGTGCTGTTTGGTTCATAAATCTCCTTTAAATGTCTTGTCTTATGCTATTTTCTGAATAGTGTCTTCTAAGAGTAATTCTGTTCTGCTTAAGGCATTATCTTGCATCTTACTCCTCATTTTAAATGTACTAAGTCCCAGCTCAGTGATTCCATCTATATGTTGGATTAACTGTGTATAAGAGCAGACCTGGGGAAAAACAACCACAACAACGGAAAGAAACCACCAAACCTTTCAACCCCTCCCCCCCCAAAAAAACAAAACAAAAAACCACCCCAAATAACCACAAATTACCTGTATTTCCCAAGGCTGTAGTACTTAGACAGAACTTTACCAGTTGTATTTTCCATAAAATCAGGTTATGTTCTAAAACAATGTCTCAAATCAGGATAAACAGGACAGCAGCTTGGGTGCTTTTAACTTTTGTGAAAACTACGAGTCCATTAGCTCTCTGGACTGATTTTTTCCTTTCTTTTTTTCTTTTTTTTTTTTTTTTCCCTTTTATTTTCTGTGAATCTGCCCACTGCTAGTGAATGAGCAACTTGACCCACTTTTTTGACATGATTAGTAAGCAGCTTGTCTGGCTCTCTGCCAGTGTGTCTTACTGACTTTCAAGTGTAGCAGTTACTGGAGGGAGAAAATAAAACCAACCCAAACCCCTTGTGTTTTTCTAACAACCTTCTTCATATATCTTTCTGCTTTTATTAAGCAGGAGCCACATCTTTTGTCTTTCAACATACTGGAATAATAGTATGTAGATTGCTCTTTCTCCTTAAAAAGAGAATATTTTCTCTGTTATGATGCTCCCTTTGCTAATGTTGACTTTTCTGTGGACTACAGCAAACCTGTACAGGTTCTCTGCGTATGCAAAGACAAAATCAACACAGAATACTAAAGATAAGCCTTAAACTAGGATATTTATGCACAAATAAATCTGTCCTGTTAGTTTCTTAGACTTTACAGCTTTTAGAGTATCAGAAATAGGCACTGTGCCCCTGAGATGTATTGCTGACTCAAAGCCAGTTGCTAGGTACAGTTCTGTTGAATATGGCCCTGCAACTTTATGTAGGTAACAAATGTGATAATAACACTTTAAAATAAGAGCAAGAATAGGATCTCTGAACTGAGAAGGTGTGTTGTCACTGCACTAATTAGAGACTATTGCTGTTTTTTCTGTTCCTTTCTGTGAAGTGTTTTTAAAATGACCGTTTTTATACATATAACTCAATTAACCTTACCTTCTGGTGTAGGATAAATAGTATTTTTTCTATTCTAGACAACTGGGGCTTAGCACTGCTTTGCATTGCTGTCATGTCCCTCTTGTGAAATTTAAGTACTTTGTACTGGGAATACTGAAGTCAGATATGCTGGCAAATGGAACTGAGACATCTGTTCTGAACTGGAAAGCAGCGTTCTCCTTAGGGTTTCCTTCATCACCTGTGGTGAGACTTGGTGCCCTAGATTTCCATAGTGCTTTCCTGCCCAAGACGTGGATGATGCATAGCTGTGCCTAGGATGTGCTTCTCCAGTGCTTTAGTGATGCTTCTGCATGTGGCAGCTTTGGGAGGGGGCCAGTGCTACTGTACCTGAAAACATTCTTTTTCTGTGCTGCCCCCAAGCTTTTGTGATGCTTTAAGTCGTTGGGGTTTCTACCAGATATCAAAAATGGAATGAAGAGTAGCAAGCAAGTAGTCAATGCAACTAGTTATCTCAGTCATTGTGCTAATTAGAGACAGTTTTACTATTAGTTTCTCTTGAGCTGCTGTTTAGTGTTGAAGAATGTTGTTTTACTGACCTATGTGAATTTTCATGCTTAGGATGATCTGCAGACATCCTAAGAGATGACCAATTGATCACCTATTTTCTTTTAGAATTTCTTATTTAATTATAACTTTCAGTGTCTTTTCTTTTAATTACGGTAATTAGAATTCCACAGGATGAGGAAGTTAAGCTGTCACTTCCTGCAAATACAAAATCATCTTGTAAAGTATGGGGAAATGTGTATTCTGTTTTTCCTGCTTCTTGTGTAAATCATTAACTGTCATAGAGTGGAAACTTCTTACCTTGTCAATAACTACCTCCTGAGTTCAGCAATAATTGGCAAGGTACACACTCCTCCGGTGGATACAACATACTGGCTCAACACTGCAGATTCTTCAGAGTCTGATGGTTTGATTTCAAAATGCTTGACCTTACTTCTGGAAACTATGGTGATGAACCTTGTTTTGCTGTAAGACTTTCCTTGCCTTCATAAGACACACTTCTTAAAAAACCCTTTCTTCAGAGAAGTGGCTTTGAGGATTAAAGGTCGGTGCTCTTTGTAGCTGGTTAACGCAGGTGTGGTGCTCAGAGATGCCGGGGTGTGGCTCTCACTTGTGCAGGTTCTCTCCCATTGGAAGTGGGGAAGAAAGCATTTTGTCTAATAGTCACACACCTGTCAAAGGGACTGCAAACACAGAAGCTGGTCTTGCCACATGATTCCCATTTTTAGTCATCTGAAGGGCTAGTCAGTATTTTTCAGAAATTTGTATTAAAGTGATGAAAACCAAAGGTGGAGACTAAACACCATACCCCACCCCTGTAAAATATATTGGACAACTCCAGTCTGGGATGGGATTCATTTTTGTATTTTGTTGTTTAGAAGCACTTTTGTTTCATTGTTCTTTTAAGAATGTTTTTTAAAATGTTAAACACCATTTTACTAATAGCAATGTAAAAAAGCATGACGAGCAGTCACATAGCTTTAGCTTACAATAAAATGTTTCGTTTGTCCTGTTATTACTGTTTTCTTGTCTGTTTATCAGATAAAATGTCCAAAACTAAAAGCCTTTTCATTAAACTTGAAGCCTATTAAATTGCTGCTGGTTTAAAAAAAAACATTTAAAAACATCAGGTGTTGTATACCAGATGATGGAATAATAAATATGTAAATAAATCAGTTTCTAAAGAACATAACTCAAGTTCTTAAAACTAATGTAAACAGAAGTGCTACTTCCTAAATAAATGTGCTTAAACTGAAAGTGTGTGCTTATCCTAGTCTTGCTAGATCATGGTGAAAACCAGGAGTTTTCACATAACTAATTCTGGTGGTCATGGAGAAGTCCTGAAAATTTTGGAGCAAATTTGCTTGGCCTCAATATGGCTTTTCTTTTTTTAATTTTGCCTGGGGGAGATTGCTGCTGTTAATTCTGAGTTAACAATATAATTTCTTTACTTATCCCCACTGCCTTACCCTTTGTAATTCTGTCTTGAGGCTGCATCTGGACTGCTTACAGCTATTTCTGTTATTACAGTTACATCCTGAAGATAAAATTAATCAAACTTTATTTTTTTAAGATTCATTTTAATATTACATATCTGGCAGCATTAGGGGTCTCCAAAAAACAGCCATGACCACTGCCTTCCACACATCATCATGTCAATCACTGCTAAAACAAACCAACCAAATAAAAATCAATACAGGAAGGAGGAAAAAAACCCCAGTGTTTTGGACAGAGACATGTGAGCTATTCCTGCCTCTGTCAAGGAATAATTCCTTAGGGCAGAAAGACATCACTGGTGTCTATTGAAGGTATCTCTCTTTGGCTGAAATACTGCTGCTTGAAGGTAGATTTTGAACCACTAAAATGATTTCTATTGGTAATTTTGCATATAGTTTACAGACATTCAAATATTTTATTGTTGTAGAGGAGATAATCAGATAAATTAAAATCAGTGAAGAAAGAAGAGCATGAGAAAACATATCTCACCATTTGCTATTTTGAAATCTACAGAGATTTTGGTTTTGGCAGCATACTCTGGACTGAAGTTTATCTTGGACTCAACAAATTGTTCCCATTCCAGCCAAGGAAGGAGGGGAGACAAGGCTGCATGCCTAACGTTAGATGCTGGTGTATCTCAGATGTTTATTTCTGTATTTGAGTGCTCCAAGTTGGCTAGAGAAAAGTGAGAAAAAAGGTATGTTAAAACTTGTTGGGTGGTGGGGGTTTGTTTTTTTGGGGGGTTTTTTGTTTGTTTTGGTTTGGGATTTTTTGTTGTTTTTTGGTTTTGGGGGTTTTTTTGCTATTTTGTTTGTTTGGGTGGAGTTCATTTTGTTGGGGGGGTTTTGTTGTTGGTTTTTTTTTTTCCCCTCATCATGCCATCTTTCTGCAAATTTCCAAATATATTGTGAACTTGTGAAATCCAGCCTGTTTCCTGCAAGGGTTCATATGGCTCTGGAGAAGACAGTTATGCAACATTCCCTAAGTTAATTTTTATTCTATGTATCATGATAAAACAGAAAATAGATGTACTGGTGAAGGCAGAAAAATACAATTTAACTAGAATCCATCTCTCAACACCAGTGGGATTATTCCAGGTGCTGTGTTGCAGCTATATTTTAAAAACCCACGTTTTTCAGAATATCAGCCTACAAGGAACCTATTGAGCAAAGTGTGGCGTTTTTTACCACACAGTTTTGAAAATTCCACTTTTTGGGAAGTGTATACTGTAAGAACAATATGTTCTAAGTCTGGAACTTCTGTTATTTTCAAATCTCATTTTAGTAATTTCTAAAAGGCCTCAAACTTGCCTCAGTAAGACATTCTTGAAGACTCTTAGTTTTGTTATATGCAGAATGCTAGTATCAGCTGTGCTATTGTAGAACTTTTCTTCTGTGAAGACACTTCCTCAAGTGCAGTTTCTAATAACTAACTATTGGCCTCTTCTGGGAAGAAATACCCTGTGACATCAGATAAATCAAAAAGCTCAATACTATGTCAATAATGAAGGAACCAAACAACTTTGTGGAGCAAATTATACAGTGGTTCATCAGAGTTCTGATTTCCTCATTAAATTTGAATGGAGGCAGCAGCTGCAGTTTGAATTCCTTGCCTGTCATCCAGATTCTATAAAGCACAAATCTATTTTCTGCAAATAGTTTCTAATACTTCTTCCATACACTGGAAAAAAAGCTTACTGATTACAGCCAAGAGCTTAGAATGAGGTCTGAGATATTAAATATATCTTAAGGAGTACAACTACCTGATAAGTCTGATAGTTTTTCTTAATTAATGATACCTCTAAGGACCACATATACTCAAAATCTAGAAAGTAAAAATTATTTTATCTTTTTTTTTCAATAATAAAATCACATATCCTGGAGACAATACACACAATTGTGAAGCACACTTAACTGTGAAGCAGATTAAAGACTGGCTTGTTCCTGGTTTAATTTGATGTACAGGCCTATCTCTCACCCACAGTCAGGTAAGTATTTTGGTAGGTTTTACAGAACAGGTGAGATGCAAATAACATTTTTAACTACGGGTTCTGGAGAACTGAATGGACTCTTTAAAAGAACAAAAATTAAGGCAGTGTTACCAAAGGTTGTTTCAAGTTTCTTCCTAGGCACAATAATCTGTCTTAATAAAATATCTCACTTCGATTTTTATTCCTCTCTTTCTCACTTACTTTGCAAATAATAATAATAATAATAAATAAGCTGTTTTGTGAATAAATCTTTAAGTACATTCAATCCCATGCAGGTGCTTTGCAACACAATTTTTCTTAAAATCTCTCCGAACTTCCACGATGACTTCTGTTCTGGAATTCGTTGTACTTTCCGTGCAAAGCGTTCCTGCCGTACACATCCCTTCTGACAGGAACTTCTGGGCGCAGTGCAGCCATCTGCTGGCCACCCAGCCCGGGGGATGGCTGTCCCCTTGTGTCCCGGCGTTCCAGAGCCTCGGCAGCGGTACAGTGGCAGAATCCTCTCTCACAGGCCGCTTTGGATAGCTGCTGGCTCTGGGATGGGCTGGGCTGCGTGCGGATCCCTGCTCTGCGCTGCCGTGCTTCCAATGTTCATCATATTCACAGAAACGAGAGCACGTCTGAGGATCTCAGCACACAACAAAGTGACTAAATTTTCAACATAACTCCTGTAGTTTGGAGAGCTGCTGTCCTTCGGGGGTTTTGCTGTGGAAAAGAAATGCCTTTTGCAGGCTGTGTCCTGAGGGCCCTTAACGCCGGTACCGCGGCTGGCGGTGGGGACGCAAACCCATCCTCGTGGAATTGCTGTCGTGGAGTATCGTGACAGACTATGACAGACCTAGGACTACGACACCCATACGCTGTGCCACGGGAGGTTTAGGTTGAATAACTAGGAAGAATTTCTTCACAGAAAGGGTGGTTAGATATTGGAATGGCTGCCCGGGAAATGGTGGCGTCACCATCCCTGGAGGTGTTTAAAGGAAAGATTGGACGTGGCACCTAATGCTATGGTCTAGTTGACATGGTGCTGTTTGATCACAGGCTGGATTGTGATGATCATAGGTCTGTGATGGCACCACCGGTGGGAGCCCTTTCCTTGGGCTCTCGCAGGCAGCGGGCAGATCAACGGCACAAGTGCAGGGAGGCGGCCGACAAGACGTTCATGTCCCGAGGCGGACCTCCACCTCAGCCCGCCGGGGAGGAGCGAGGCAGGGGCGGCCCGGGCCCCACATCCCGCGGGATCGGGATTGGGATCGGGACGGAGCCGCAGCCGGCTCCCGGCGGGCGCCGCTTCCGCCACGTGTCCCGCCGGGCCCGCTGGTTGCCGCGGCGACGGGAACCTCTCCCGCCCCTTCCGGCCTCGCATGGCGCCGTCTCTTCCGCTGCGGGGAGTAATATGGTGAGTGGCCCCTGCTGGGGGCAAGGAGGGAAGGGGAAGCAAAGTCGTGTGTGGAACACGGCGTGCGGAGGCTGCTGGAAGCGCCCGCTCCCTCGCCGGGGCGGTGGCGCCGCGGGGCGCCCGGGCAGGCGCGGCCCGGAGCGGGCCCGGGGGCAGCGCGGGTGTCGCTGCCCGTGCGGTGTTTGCTCCCCGGGGCTCTCCGCCCGCCCCTCGGGCGCCGGCACCGCGGGCAGGGCCCGGCCGGGAGCCGGGGCCGTGGGGGCTCCTGTGCCAGAGCTGCCTCTGGAACACCGGGCTGCGGTGTGAGCCTCGGAGTTCTCCTTCAGGGCACGTCGGTCAGGGAGCTGGGACTCGCCGCAGGACAAACAGGTTATAGTGCGCTTGCTCCAGGTGTCGGGGCTGTCACTCTATGGCTCGCTTCCCTAAGACGAAAACCCGATCTTTTGGGCACGACCGCCGCGTGTGCGCGTTCATCTGGGTGGCGAAATGTTCCCTTGTCGTGCTGAGCCCCGCTGGAGTGACTGGAGTGACATGGGTATCCATGACAGGTGCTGTCACCTGTTGGGGCAGACAGCGCCGCTGGCTGCAGGAACACGCCTTGTGGAGCTCTTCTGGCACCTCAGGGGCTGGCTGAGGTGTGGGGCAGAAGCTCTGTGTGTAAGCTCTGGGCAGAGCTGTGGGATCCAGGGATGCCTTCATGCCGAGGTACTACATCTGCTGAGCTGGAGCTTGTCCCGAGTGGGCTGGGGCCCGCCTGAGTTTGCACAGGTCCCCTGAGGCACAGAGTGCACAGCCCTGAGGCACGGCGTCCTTTGTGGACAGGGGTGTGTGGCGCAGTGTGGCTGGGCAGCGCACACAGTGCCAGCAGTGTGGGAAAGCAATGGATGTGAAGGTGACAAGGAGGGCTACGGGCATGTGAAAGGTCGGGAGGGGAAGCCGTGTGAGGAGTGGCTGAGGTGACTTGGGCTGTTCGGCCTCAGGAGACTGAGGGGAGCCCTCACTGCAGTTACAGCTTCCTCACGGGAGTAACAGGAGGGACAGGCACTGATCTCTGCTCTGTGGTCACCAGTGACATGAGAGAATGACTTGGAGTTGTGTCAGGGAAGTTTAGGTTGGGTATCAGGAAAAGTTTCCTCACCCAGAGGGTGGTTGGGCACTGGAACAGCTCCCCTGGGAAGTGGTCACAGCACAGCCTGACAGAGCTCAAGAAATGTTTGAACAATGCTCTCGGGTACGTGGTGTGACTCTTGGGAGTTGGACTTCTGTGATCTTTGTGGGTCCCTTCCCACTCAGGATATTCTGTGATTCTTTGTGATTCTGTAACACAGCAGCTTTCATAAGCAGGCTGTCCACTGCCTGTTAGAAAAGCTTTCTGAGGTGTTCTGGCATCCTTCATGTATCTGTTAAGAATTAAAATTATCATGTAATGATTTGCTAATAAAGAAAAGAGTAAGTGCCCATGTTTTAGCCCAGATGAGCTAAACTTGGGATATGTAGTAGTGCTTAAAGTTTAATTCATGGCACACGTGTATTTCTCAGATAATATGAAATGCAGCTTTGTTGACAAAGTCTGAAAGTTAATTGAATTTATTTCGGTGAAGAGCCCATTACTATATTCTTTTGCCTTCTGCTGGCAGCTAAGGTGTGATAGCTTAAAATCAAGCCTTATTTAATCTGGCCCCAAATTGGTGCAGATGACAGTGGTCTGTCATTACAAGGCCACAAATTTCTATTGCAAATCAGAAGGGTTTTTCACGTGGAAAGCTTACTTCTGTGTGGTCAGAGCAGAGCAGATGATAACCAGAAGCTTGGACCCTCCGAGGAAAGGGAGACAAGTGTCATGGCAGATGAGTTTCTCTGGTGGTCTGCTCCCTGTCTCGCTGGCAGAAGAGCCATGTAGCTTTAGGTTAAGTCACAGCCAGGATTGTTGGTATGTTTCATTTTGTTACTGGCTTTGTGTTCACCACATCACCAGCATTGTTTTTACTTCTGTGGTGGGTTCTCATTTATAGGTCTGTAAACAATATTTCCCTGTTTAATAAATCTATTGCCTTTGGGTGGGAAGTGTGTTTTGATGAAGAAAAATATTTGTGTTTTAAAACTGTCTTGTAGTAGTTTCATGTAAATAAAAGTTAAAACCCCCTCTTTAAGTGATACTTTAGTGTCTCTTCCAGTAAAACTGAGTTCTGGATTATGTCTAAATGAAGCTTGATTCTAAGTAATTTGTCATTTTCTAATATAATAAACCATATGAAATGGTCACCAAAATATTGAGTTTAAAGTTTGTGATAGTTCTGATTAACAAAAAGTTCACCTGAGTCTTTGATACAATTGTGAAAATAGTTCAAAAATGAAGATTTCCTTTTTGCTAATTTAATTATGCTGTAAGTAAAGTTTTTAATTAAACTGTTGGTTTTTTTTAAGGGGACAATACACCTGTTCCGCAAATCACAGAGATCATTGGTTGGAAAGTTAACACATGAATTTAGGTTGGTTGCAGCAGACAGAAGGGTAAGTATTGCTTAAAACAATCATAATTATTATAAAAATACACTATTAACTTAAGTATATTATGAAATTTTTTCTTTGAATTTTTCTAGCTGTGCTTAAAAAATAATTTTAAAGTTGTAGTGCTTCTGTGCGTTGTCTCTGTGAATTAGTGTTTCTCCAGAACTTATATATTTATATCTGATGGGTTCAGTGGAACTGTAAACTGAGTGTGTTTAGATGTTTTTGGGACCAAAATTTCAGCACAAATAAAGGAACCCAGTAATATAAAGTTGCATGAGTTCATATTCAAAAGTCATTACAGCACACAGATGCTGTGTGCTGTAATGAAATGCAAATATTATAGATGGGTGGGGTGTTTTTTAGACCAAAAAGGTATTTTAAGTATGGTGGCATTTATAAATGAGTTTTAAAATAATCTGTAAAGTTTAAAAGACTAAGGGCTTGCTGTTCTGAAATGAGTGGTGAATTTTTGGGAGGGAGGAGAAGCCAGTTCTGTTTGCATGACCAAGTACAGCAATATTGTTTTTTAAGACCAGATAGATAGATTTCTGTCTTGTAAATTTTTGAAGGTATAAATACATATTTATTCTCATCAACAGTCCTGGAAGATTTTACTGTTTGGTGCTATAAATTTAATATGTATTGGCTTCCTGCTCATGTGGTGCAGCTCTACAAACAGCATAGGTAGGTGGCTCTCACGTACTGAAACTACAACAAACTACTGTGTGTTTCTTAGCTTGTGGAGTTCCAGCTGACTGAAAAGCCAAATCCAGTGCTTAATGGAGTTAGGGGTTTGCACAGCCAGGTTCAGAAAGTGCTTCCTTTTGATTTGCCACAGTCAGCTTAGAAAATCAGCAATTTTCACAGACAAGTTTGGAGGGGTGGAAGTCCTTCAAAGTTTGCAGTTTTTCAGTCCTGCTGGTCATTTGCTTCCTGCAGTAGCTTCTTCATCTTTAAGCCTGAAAACAAGTAGGCTTTTGAGTTACTAGTCCTCAGACCTGTTCCATGTATAAGTAGCACCAGTGACATGCAGAGTCCCTTGCTTGCAGTTGAATGAGGATGTTTGTAGTGTGGAAAAGGCTTAAGACTTCTTTGCTTCCAAGGAATGCTCAGCAGTAGCCAAAACACTGGAGTGTTTCCAGCACCTCTGTAGCTGCTGCTGCAAAGCACAGCGCTGTGAGGGCTGCTGGGGAAATGAGCTCCAGATCAGCCAGACCCAGTGCAGTTCTGTGTGCCTTCTGCTTTTGGACAGGGGCTTCAATGTGCTTCCCATCACCTGCACTGGGAATAGAGTGCTGGTTTAGTTTTTAATTTTTGGTGCAGGTTTTCTTGCAGTTTCAAGATAGGTTAGAGATGCAAAACAAGTAAAATATTCAGTTCAACCTAGTTATCACTGCAATAACACACACAAGAGATCTCTTACTTTGGTAAGTGATGTGTTTCTGGAAGATCTCCTGACTTTCCAGTACCTAAATTCCTTGTCACAACTTAGTCACAAATGTGGTAACTGTGTGTCTGGGTGCTTTAGTTGAATTAGGATTGCCATAATGAGCCTGCTTATGACATTAAATATATTGGTGTCTTTAGAATAACAGAGACTTGCTCTGTCAGTAGGGGCAGTTTATGTAGGTAGAAGACTGGAAAGAGCTGCACAAAAGGGACTTGGAATACAAGTGTTTTTTGCATTGAAAAATTAAGTATTAAATTTTAATATTTACTTTTCTTTACAGCTTTAACTGCTTACACATATTTGACAATCTTTGACCTTTTCAGGTGAGTTTTTTCCCATTTTGTCATACTGTTCATTTTGTCTGTATATTTCTATACATTTAAAATTTACTTACAGGTTCAAAGACATGTAACTTATTCTTCAGTATAGAAACAGTCATTGCTTTAAATATAGCTTAAATGAGTATAAAATTGCACACAATAAATATATTGTATTTGTCTGTTTATTAGATGTATTGAGAATGACCATAGCTATATTGAGAATGACTAGTAACTGATCAGTTCAGTCATGGATTTCTCTGTGCAGATGTGTGACAACATAAAACAATATAGCACAAAACTGTTGTCTGGTTGTTCTCTCAGAACATTTTCCTAATGCCATGGTCACTGATTGTGAAGCAACCCTCAGTTTTAACATCAGGAAACAAGAAGCATGTCATTCTATTTCAAAAATATTTCACAAGCTAGATACCAAGTATTCTGCACATAAGGTCATTAGATATTTACAGTGTTTTTCTTGTATTCTAAGAAAATTATATTAAAACAACTTTTAGTATGATAGTTCTGAACACTTGCTAATATTGATAATACAGACATGAAATATATTCAGTTCTAAGATACAGAATGGTAGCTGTGGTTGAGAAATAAAATGTAGGTATTTTAAAAATATTAGCCTACAATACCTTCCTTGCTATCTCACTATCTTATAAAAGAGTCATACATATATCCATTTCTGAGTCATACATATATCCATTACCTACTATAACTTATCTGACTTACAGTAAAACATTCATAAATTACATCACCAAACATGCAGAAACAAAAATGACTTGTTGGGATAGGCACAAAAAAAATTATCTGTGACTGCATTGGCATTAAGTTTAACTCTAATGAATTTTGTCTTTGAGAATTTTGTATCTACTGAATTTTTGTCATCTTGCTCAAAATACCTTTTTCACATTGGGGAAATTGGGGAAAGTGTTGATATTGTACTTCCCACTTGTATGGAATTCTTTTTTCTTTTAGTTTTGGAAGAAGGTGGAACAACCTGTCTTTGGTTAATTAGGGGCTGGACTAGAAGATTATCCTAAGTCACAGCAATCTCTTTCAAGAATTTTGATTTGCTGTAAGGGAGAACAATGCTCAGTAATTCTGCTGCAAAAATCATTTTCTGCTTCTTTTCTTTCTGTCATTGCCTGGTTGCGTATAATAGTCTCACTGAGAATATGAGTTTATGGCTTTGTATAAGAATCAAGTTGTGAGGATGTGATTGTTCATCAGTTGTAGGGATGAGTTCTTGATCCAGTCTGATTTAACATTGTTATTAATTACAAAAGGACTGCATGAAAGCACAGATGGCACTGAATCTATGTGGATTCCAGTTGAAAAAATTATTCTGTAGAGAAAAAATTGTTCAATAGAGGAAAAATAGGCAGAGGAAACTGTACTCATCCTTGAAACATTCTGACTACTACCATGGAGATTCCAAAATAATTGGAATTCTAGATGTTCAGTATGGGAGAAAAATTTGGACAGAACATATCAAGAGAGACCTGTGGCTGTCAGTGAATGGCCAGCTAGATTAGAGCTCGTGTAGGTGAATGCAGCCAAAGAAAGTTCATCTGTTTTGGCTGTGGACAAATTACATAGAGAAATTACACTGTGGAAAAGAAAGGCAGTACTCAGTGAGGCCTGAGATTTACTCTGGAGTACCAAATCTAATTCATGGTATAACTCTAAAGGAAGACTTTAATGGAGATATTTCTTGGCTTTTTCTTTCACTCTTCTGTCTTGCTTATCAGCTTCTTCTCATGTAAGCAGCATTTCTCAGGTTACAACATTTCTAGGCAAGTTCAGAAAGCACACGAGGAGCATTTAGAACATCACTGGGACAGTGATGGAGGTTGAGTTCATGACAAGATGTTGCTGTATTTGTATGTTGAGTTCTGGTGGCTCAAGTGTGTATTTGTAGATTTTGCAGTTTGTAAAGGCTGCTGTTATTGATCACAGTGTAATTCTCCCCTTTTTTTCAGTTTGATAACATGTCTAATAAGCTACTGGGTAATGATGAAGAAACCCAGCCCAATCTATTCATTTGGGTAAGTACTAATAACAAGATACAGTGTTTGATAATAGAGCATTTCATACATTGCTCACTGTCATTGCCTGGATCCCTGAACAGCCATCAGTAATACTCTGTGTGTGAAAGAACCTAAAAGTGAGGAGGGCCAAGGCTTACTGTAAAGAACAATTAAAGAGTAGGGGATGGACAGGAAGAAAAATTAAGAAATGCTGAATTTTAAGGTGTCTCTGATGAGTGGAGTGTTAAAAGAAACTGAAAATAATGACTATTCCATAAGACTTTCAGTTTCTTCCCATCTGTCTGCTGTTGAATTAATTGGAAAAAGTAGGTGTATCCTGCTGGTTCTTGCACAGAAAAGATTCTATTGGATGCATTGTTCAATGTTCAGTGTTTCTAAACTTAATTCTCAAATTTCAGGTTTGAAAGGTTTGAAGTTCTAGCTGTATTTGCATCTACAGTTCTGGCACAGCTTGGTGCTCTTTTTATACTGAAAGAAAGGTAGGGTTATGTATGTTTTCTTTCATTTTATAACATATGAAGATATAGTCCAACTATAGATCAACTAAAAGCACGTGTATTCTATGAGTGCTGTATTTAAAGAGATACTTTAGAAAAAACTTAAAAGATATTAAAAAAATACTGCTAAACCTTACTGCGTGCTTTACATTTACTACACTACATGTAGGCTTTAGATGTAAAGATGGGAATTGATAAATGTTTTTAAAAAGCTTTTCTAGGGAAAGATTTAATGGTTTTAAGAATACTTTTTCCAAAGGTTGTGTCATTAATTTAATGCATTTCCGTATGCATCTTGACTTTCATAAGCTCATGAACAAATAAAAGTTTTTTTGTTTTACTTGTGTTGCTTTTTGAAGTCAAAGTAGCTTCATAATATATCAAGGAGCTGAATGTTTGAAGCATCAACTTCTTCACTCCCTCAAATTTTGCTCAAGTATTAATTTGCCATACCATGTATGCTTGGGAGCATTTCTATTTCAGGAGGTTAGCCTAAAACATTATTCTTGTTTTTAAAGATGAAGAGGCTTTTGTTAACATCTGGAATTTAAAACTGCAACAGTATACCTTCCCTTATTTTATTCAAGTGCCCTATTTTCTGTGTAAAGGGCTCTATTAACAACTTAGCAACTTTATACTATAAGATAAATGTATTGAAGTGACAGTCCACTGGAATGAATCACCCTTTGTCAAAACTTCCAAGTTTTCCAGCATCAATTTTAGGAAATTCCACAAACTTAGCAGGTTTTTCTGTTATAGCTGAAGCTCATTTGTTAACTCACTGATGGGTGAAAAAAGATCTATATCTCCATCCCAATATCCAATGCCTACCTGATTTGACCTTGCATAGTGTGAGGCTGTAAGTCAGGAATTTCAGACTTAGTTTGTTGTGGTCACCAACACGGGTGGTGGTGCCAGTAGCAATATTTTTTTGCATGTTCATTTACAAGCATATTTTTATCATACAGGCAGCATTCATGGTAACTGGCACATTTTGGAAATATTTGGGAAGTCTAAATCACATCTGCTTTGATTCAGTGTTAAATGCTTTCTTTGCTTACAAGAGTTGCTGTGTTTATTTTAGCAATCCATTTTTTGCAGTACTTTATCAGTTTTTGTTTATGAATGGCAGCTAATGCTAAGGAACTGTAAAACATGCTTCGGGTGTCAAGGCTTTACTGTATGAGTATAACTCAGATTTTCAATTATTCTTGTAGTGCAGAGCGGTTTCTGGAGCAGCCTGAGATACACACGTAAGAAATTATTTTGGCATGTCACATGTGTTGTTGTCCTTTTATGTTTCTAATTCATATCTAGCATATATTGTTTATGCAAGTTCTTTCAGTACCAAATTGCTTTTGGTACCTTGGCATTTGTTTCAAACCATGTGCAGGCTATACTGCAAACAGTTCTTTTCAAGGTACAATTGAAATTTAATGCTCATGTTATATCAAATAGTGATCTAACTACACATTGCTGCTTTTCATAGTTCAGTTCCTTTTTTTTCTTGTGGCCTCTTGGAAGGCCTGGTATGTGGAGGGGAAGGATGCTGTGGTCAACAGGGAACTGAATGTTTTGCAAAGAGGGTTCAGACTATGAAGACCACAGGGAGAGGAAAAGAAAGTGTTATGGGGCAAAGGAAGGGGATGTGGCATGTATGATGAAGTAGTTCTAGAAGAAGGCTGGGGGTATATGGCATAATTCCATAGAAAGCTAAGCTGCTTGGCTGTGCTGCTGAGGGGACAATGTGTTTGTATCTTCAGAGGGCAAATATATATATATATGTGTGTGTGTGTGTGTGTGCAAATATGCAGTTGGTTAAGAGCTGTTACTCAACATTATGAGCGTTGTGTGATAACAATAAAGTACCAAGTTCAGTGATCTGGTATAACCCTTACAATGATTATACAGTGCTGATTATTAAGTGTTACACTAGTTTATCCTGCTGGCTTTCAGCCTCAGTGAACACCAAACAAAATATTTTGATAGTGTTACTGGTAGTTACAGCTTGATGATGTTCTGTGATGATGAGAAATTAAGACACCTTTTTTCCCCTCCCTAGGGGACGACTGCTGGTTGGTACTTTCGTGGCTCTCTTTTTCAACTTATTTACAATGCTTTCCATTAAGAATAAGCCTTTTGCTTATGTCTCTGAAGGTATGTGATAAATTAGACTGTAACAATAATTGAGAAAAAATGTTAATGTTCCTATTTTTATCAAGGTATAACTTGTCTGGTAACCTCCTTAACTAGTGGTTGTATATTACTGTTACCTCTGTTAATGTAACTTTGTGCAGTAGAATTGCCATCTGATTTTCAACTCCACTTTGCTTATAAGGCTCTGAATAGTCTGAGGTAATTAAGGTGATATTATTTTAATGCTGCAGTATCCTATCCTTTATTTTCAATTTTTTCAATGAAACCAGTGAAGGTCATGTGACAGATACCAGAACTTTCAACACATTTTATTGATGTATTAATGGATTAAAATATAAGTTAATGCAATAGTTCTTTTTTCCTTTTCATTGGTAAATGAAAAGCTCTTTTACCTTTTTCAGTAAGTAGGTTTGCACTCATTCCTGCAACTGTAAATTGTTCTGTTGTAATTGTCCTGTAAATTGTCCATAGTTATAAATATCTGTTTTACACTATATTATATAAAAGATAATGGTTATAGGCTGCAATTATATTTGTATTTAATCAGTTCAGATTATTATAAGAGATGGATTTTGTACTTGCTGCCTGGAAAACACAGATTTGGGTCTGTTTTCAAGTGCCAGGGTATCTGTTGAGATATATTTATTCATTCACACTGTATTTATTGAATTCTTCCCTTAAAATAAAACTTGTGTGTACTTTAAAATGTAGTAATTTTAAAGTGGTAATTAAAATTGTAACTTTATTACCTTCTTTCTTTTGCAGCTGCCAGCACAAGTTGGCTTCAGGAACATGTTGCAGATCTTAGTAGAAGGTGAAGCTTTATATTGTTTTCAAAATCATTAGCTTTATATTGTTTTCAAAATCATTAGCTTCTGGAAGGCAGTGTTGGTTTTGTTTGTATAATAACGTTTTGGAGGGATATTGAGGCATAAACTTGTATTAGAGCTTTTAAAATAGCTTTACCTACTGCAGGTCTCATGTATGAACTCTGGAGCAAACATTGTCTCCCATATTTCCCAGATACATCAATCTAACAGAAATACATATTTCTGGGTATCTTTTCTTTTGAATATGTATGTTCAGTACATTGTATGTGATTCTCTTTGGGTGAGAATAGGAAAACTAGCATTGTCCTGTACATACTCGAACTGCATTTCACAACATGCATTACCAAGTGATATATTTTGTAATAATTTATGTTTATTTACTTTGTGGGCTGAACAAATGTTTCAGATGGTTGAGTTTAAATATGATATATGAAACTGGTTACTCACTGAACCATAGCTATGAAAATCCCTCACCTGTCCAGCAGGAAACTGAAAAGTCTGTGTCTTCCAGGGATATAAGCAGTGTTGTTCATTCATCTTGTCTGTTAACTGTCTTGTTTGTATTGGATATCTGAATGCAAGATAACATTGTTTGCAAATAGTTTTGTCAGATGTTAGGGAAGTTTATTTTAATCCATACATGTTTTTTCCAACTATCTGTCAGTATCAAAAGAAAAATGTTAAACCAAGTCGTGAAACGTGTTAAGTATGCTTCAAAACCCATCTGTTTCTGCATCTTGTGATCTTTTTCACAGTTAAGGAGAGCAGAGAATGCTGACTTGGTAACAGAAGAATTGATTTTATATGGGTGTGAGATGTTACATCATCAGAACCAAAATCTGTGAAATAGTTTTGGAAGACTAATAATTAGGTTTCCAAGTTTTATTAAAAAAAAAAAAAAAGATAAAAGGTGGATACCAATCACAGATAGTTCCACAGCTTCCCTTTTATCAGTGTAGAAACACAGTTTTAAGGGGAAGGACACTGATGGATAACTTGAAGGAGTCCCAGATCAAGAGTAGTATTATTTCTACTGGGTTTTGAGATCACCTGTATAGAGTTAAGCCAATATGAGTGAAGCCCCATTGAATTAGTATGTATACAGCTATTTCAGATGTGCTATGTGAAGCAGTGCTGATTTAAAAATATCTGCACCTGTATATAATTATGTTAATTAAAATTCTTACAGAAGCAGGCCAGCACATGATGTCTAAACATAAGTTGGCTTTAACCATAGCAACAAAATATTTCATGTTGTCTTTGCCTTGAAATTTTCCAGGACGTGACATGCACTTACATTCACTGGAAAGTACAAAAACTCATTTCTCTCTTCATACTCCTGTTGACAGGAAATAGCTATAAATAAGTAATTTTCCCAGCATTCCCTCATGCATTTTTTTGGTCTCCTCTTATTCAACTAGCTGGTCTTCTTCCTCTTTTCAGACTCCATGAATTAGTTAGCTTTGACTTTAGGACACTTTGCCACACCAAGGTGGCAGATGGATTGAAGACAGGTGATACTCAAATCTCTCACTGTGTACATCTCTGTAATACCAGTATTGAACCCATGAGGCACTTGTGTTGCAGACAGCTGATAGAGCTATATCATAGAGTTGTGTTCCCACAAAAAACCACTTGGTTAATTTCTGCTGACAGCAGCCTTTGAGCTGATTTAGTGGGGCCTTTTCAGTGCTCATCATGTGCTATGACTGCCGGGTGTGTTAGAAGTTAAATGCTAAATGATGGGTGTACTTTTGGAATTTCAAAGTAGTGATGAAGAGCTGGCTGACAGCTGCTTTTTCTGTTTTGTTGCAGTATTTGTGGAATCATCCCAGGATTGAGTAGCATCTTTCTGCCACGGATGAACCCTTTTGTCTTGATTGATATTGCTGGAGCTCTGGCTCTTTGCATTACATACATGCTCATTGAAATCAAGTATGTGCAGTTGTTGTTTTAAAACAGTAGCTCTTTTTGTATCCAGTCTGTGGGAAAATACATTTTTTGCATGAGAGGAATGATCTGATGTAGAGCTGCATTTTGTATGAATGGCATTGCAACTCTGTGAATGAATCTGTCTGCTGTCCAAGATGAATGAGAGTTGAAATGAGATTAGCATGTGTAAAAGTTTGTAAGTGTATATAATTTAAAAGAATGAAAAAAGAATCATAAGTAAGTTGTTCTGCCTCTCAAAAACATAAATACCAGCGTTTCTTTAAAATGGCTCTTTCTCCCTAGCAACTATTTTGCTGTGGACACAGCCTCTGCTATAGCAATTGCTTTGATGACATTTGGTACCATGTATCCCATGAGTGTCTACAGTGGGAAAGTTCTACTCCAGGTAAGGCAGCCTCGCAAATCAACAGATTTTGTGGTTTTGGTTTTGTTAAATGGCCTTATTAAAAAAAAAAAAACAAACAAATAAAACCCTTGAAATCAGTTTTAAGCTTGTAGATAGGAAGTGTTCCCATGGGAATTTGTGATGTGGTACAGGAATATTAAAGGCTGTGCAAATATGCATCACAAAGTCATAAGAATTTGATGAAAATGCCATTGTGTGGGTAGACCAGACTTAAAGGCTCTCTTACTTGAACAGGGCCAGTTAATCTTTATTTTAACTGTGTTTTCTTTTCTTCTTCTATTTGAAGACAACCCCACCTCATGTGATTGGCCAGTTAGATAAACTTCTTAGAGAGGTAAGTCAGTATAATACACAGCACAGTGTGTACAGCTAATGAGCATTCAGGAATGTGAAGAATTCTTCTGACTAGTCCAAGAAGTTTGCTAAAAATATTTTTTAATATTTTTTTAGCTGCATGTAGAAAATAGGAATCTTGTTTTCCAAGATGAATAGTGTCTTTTAGGTATCTGGAACAAATCTGTCTAAGTAGTGCAGACTGTTTTTATTTAAATTTTAGCTACTATTTGAAGTGGTTGACAAATGTGAGTTGAAGGAGGAAAAGGAGTACAGGCAGCTGTTGAATTACAGCATATCAAGTTGAGAACATACTTCAGTTTGGCAGCAAGAATTACTTGAAATAGGTTCCTTAAAACTTTTTTGATGGATTTGGATGTTTAAGGGTAGCAAAAGTGTGATAGATAAGCATTAGTGACATTAACAGACGTCATTTGTTCTCTGTATGGAGCTTTTATTTCACTAGTGAAAATTATTTGTTATTCAGTTATGCATAAAAATACATTTCTAAAGGGATTTGAAGCTTCTAATTTCTTTTCATATTTGTGGATGTTTGTGTAAAATTAGGTTTCAACTTTGGATGGTGTGTTGGAAGTTCGAAATGAGCATTTCTGGACATTAGGTTTTGGCACTTTGGTAAGTTATGCCTTTATTATCTTCCTAGCCTTTGTTGTGAGATACTACTTAAATTTTTTAATTTACATAAAGATATTTCTTCTGAAATACTAACTGTAAAAAAATTTGATGGAGTCAATACTCAGTCTGTTTGCTTTATTGCAAAACTTCTCTTCCTCTGTCCTTTACATTTTTTAAAGCTTTGTTGTTGATTAATGTTATTAATGTATACTGCAGTTCTGGCTTAATGCATACATTTTGGCAACCGTAGAATTTCTTTCATATTTTGGAGTGAAGAAAATGACAAACAATGGAAAAAACATTTTTTGAAGTGGTTTGTTAGTGTAAATTGTCTAGGAAGAGAGAAAGAACTGTTACCCTTCAAGCACCAAAGCTCTACAATAGACAGTAGAATCATATGTTTTCAGCATTTCTAGGGGAGAAGGTAGAGCAAAATAATTACAGTTGTGTACCAGTAATTCTGTAAGCTTAAAGAAATGAAGGGATATTTTTTGTGATACAGAGTGATCACACAGAACTTGGTTATTCCTAAGCTGATGCAAGTATTTTGTGACAGCTGGAAAATTAAGAGTCTTAGAATATTTCTTCACTGCTTTCTTCCAGTATGCTGCCCTTCTTAAAACAGCAATAAAGGCATTTGTTCTCTATTTCTGATGTAAAAACAGCTTTCAGTTTACTTTCTGTCACTTATGCCTAAATTTGCATTTTGTTCTTTTGAGCCATTTTTCTCCCCCAGTTGTTGCCTTTCCTGCCAACACATGTTTTAGTGTATAGGTTGGTTCTAAGACTCACTTTTCCTGAGTGAGGATCTTGCTGTGTTCATAAGAGACCAACACATTAGCAAAGATCAAAATGTATCCTGCAATAAGGTTCTTAATTTAGTCAGTAGTTTCCACTGCAAAAGGTCTTTGTGTAATTCTCTACAGGATGATTTGCCTTTTCTTGAATGCATGTGGGGAATCTTTATTGGAGTCATAATTAACAGCCATCTTGTTTTTATCACTTTCTAGGCTGGATCGGTCCATGTCCGAATTCGGAGAGATGCAAATGAGCAAATGGTCCTTGCCCATGTCACTAACAGATTATACACATTGGTCTCTACCTTGACTGTTCAGATTTTCAAAGATGACTGGATCAGACCTACCTTATCATCTGTGCCTATTGCAAACAACATTCTGAACCTTTCGGATCATCACGTTATTCCAATGCCGTCTTTGAAAGCTGCTGACAATTTGAGCCCTGTTACCTCCACTCCAGCTAAGCCCAGCAGCCCACCACCAGAATTTTCTTTTAACACACCAGGCAAAAATGTGAGTCCAGTCATCCTTCTAAATACTCAGACAAAGCCCTATGGATTGGGCTTTAATCATGGATCTGCACCCTACAGCAGTGTACTCAGTCAAGGACTTGGAATACCAGGAATTGGAGCAGCTCAAGGATTCAGAACTGGTTTTGCAAATGTCCCAGGCAGATATGGAACAAACACTCGTGGTCAGCCCCGACCGTAATAAACACCATTATTTATTATACTTAAGGGTATTGACTTAATTCTTTTATTACCCAATTTTTATGAACATTTGGAATGTCACATCATTCTGAATGGCTGGGAACAAGTGCATTGTTCATATTCATGAAGTGGTTAAAAAGCAGTTTTTTCCTTCGCATCAGCAGTAGCCTGTGTAATGCCACAGATATTTTGCAGATTTACAATACTTTACAAGTAGTTTTTATAGGGTGTCTATTTCTACTCATCTTTTTTATCCACTTTTCTTCATTTATCCAAGAATGTATTGAGATGCAGCACAACGCCATAAGAGAATAAAATTGTGACCAGGTAGCATTTTTTTTTTTCCTAATGAAAATTACTGGATGCTGAATAGCAGAGTGTAGGAAATGGCAGAAATACAAGTCCCAATTTTCAGACATGTTTGATTGCTGTATTAAGCCATGTTTGGGCCAAATCACAATTAGTTTTTGGTTGCAAAAATCCATCAAATATTCATGTTGTGGCCATTGCGAAGGCAATCTGGCGTTTCAGATTGTAATTGATTTTGCGATACCGTGTTTTTACATTTTTATTGATGCTTTTATAGAAATTCAGATGGTTCAGCAACCATTTTCTAGTTGTAAGTATTCCATACTCATCTCTGATATTTCTTACTTTTTGGTTTAACTGCAAAATTATTTAGCAATATACTGGGAAATAAAATACTTAAAACTTAAGATTTTACAAGCACCTCTTTTTTACCCTATTAAGGATACAGAACAGATGACTGTTGTTTCTGAAACCAGTATTTAATTTTTGACTATGGGGAGTATTCTGTGATTTGATTGTGACTTTGTATTTTCCTCTTTGTATTTTTTAATAGTTCCAGGGGGAAAAGTAATTTATTTATATTCCTGGTTTAAATCCAGAGTACAGGATCACTGAGAGTTCATAGTCACTGCTGGAGTGCTTAACCTTTGGGGCACATTTGGAACAAGACCACAAGAAAAAAAATGTGCTTTTGTATTACTGTTCTACTGTACATTGAGCTGTCTGCATTTCTCCAGGGCCTTTCTCAGAGAGCTCTTCCCTCCCTCTCATTGCTGTCTTTTCCTTCTCTGCTCTGAGAACAGGGAAAGGCCTTTTAGAAATACTTCAGGTTTTTTTTCTGTTCCTGTGTGCAGTATCTACATTACAATTGCCCCTCTGCACATTCTTCTGCATTTCTTGGCTGTCTAGGAATGGGTTGCTCATTCCTGTTGTTCCACTTGCAACTCAGGGTGCTATGTATTGGCTTCCACCTTGTTCATCTGTGTGCTAAGTCAGTGACTCCACTTCTGTGAGGTGGTTACATGGAGCTGTAGTATCTCAGGGATTCCAAAGATACTATGTTACCTGAAGATAATTGCTTTGATGAAGAAATCTTTCTTATGTAGATCTGAGTGGAGAAAACAACGTTCATTTTAATTTTAAAGATGTGTGGCCTCTTCACTGGCTGAGGACTTATTTTTCTTTTTCTGTGTAAGAATATTTGTATTTTTTCCCCCTCTCCATGACCTGTGTTTCTTCAGCCAGTGCTGGGAGGAGGGAGTCATTCTTGCAAAAGCGAGGTGACATTCTGCATGATGGAGATGTATCTTTTGGGGATGTTTCAGGCTGAGGGTGGTGCCCAGGCTGCCACTGGGATGCTGTCCATGTAAGTACAAGTAGGGAATCGAGTTCTGTACTTCATTTGCAGCGAGAGTGAAAATTTCATTGCTCTGTTAGGAAATGTAATGACCTGGCAAAGTTCCATTTAAAGATTGCAATGAAGTTACAATGATTGGCTCTGTTTCTGTGAGGTCAGTATTAACTCAGTATTAACTGTGGTCCATTATCCTTTCTTTCTGTGAGCCTATTACATGTGCCGTTGCTGCATGGAAATTCACTGAAGTACAGAACACTTGAACAGATTCCCTGTACCTCTTGAGTGGTGAATTAGACTGCACTTTCTACAGCATCTGCAACACCTTAGAGCCAGCAGAATGTTTACAATACACTACTCTTGTGTGGCCTGGTTAACAATTGTTCCTTACTCCAGTTTCATAATCACTTGATATCACTTTTTCTGATATTTTCAATACATTGTATTATATTGAATGCATGCTTACTTGTTTTCAGTAGAAAATTAAATATCCATTTTATTAAAAAATGAAGCTGATCTCTGATTTAAAATGAGAAGGGAGGGTGAGAATCCCAGAATTCTGAGTGCAATATAATCACTTTAACAAAAATACTTTTTTGAGTGATTGTTTACAGCATATATCATATGTGCAGATGATAAAGATTCTTTTAGATTTTAGAACAGCTTTTTAGCTGCTTTATTGTTATGAGTATATTAGAACATTTGTTAAATCAGCACAGAGTAAAATGTCTCCTTTTATATGAGGAAAATAAAATCAGTGTAATTTGTAAACGACAAGGGAAAAGTGGTAATTTGTGTACAAGATTTTACAGTTACCTTTCTCTATATTTGTTTAAGTGATGCTCTCGGGTGATACTTCAGTCTCAATGAGCAGGTATATGAAACTTCAGATCTGTTTTGCTGGGTCTACTACCAGGGTTGACTGGGTCCTTGCAATAATTCTATAGAAAGTGGTTTTTTGTACATTTTGCCTTTTCTGTGTAATGCTGTTAGGTGGTCAAAATCTAAATATTTATTTGATACATAGTGAATAAGAATTGATAAATTATATCATCTTCACTCCTAATGCTAGGAGTGCTGTCTCAGCTAGAGAGAAAAGAAGACTGGTTCTTGCTGTCATTTCTGTCTGCCAGAGGATGTGGCATTGTTACCCCCTTAAGTTGTTCCAGCTGTGATTGCACAGGACCACATCACTTGTAGGTAAATGCATCCAGCTTTAGAGAGTTTGAGGGGCATGTACCGTTATCTGCCTTCAGAGTCTTGTGAGAAACTGCCTTGTCCTGATACAGAAGGAGCCAGAGCTCCTATCACAAGACAAATAACTACCATAATATGGGGGTTTTTCAGCTTTACGTGTTGAGTGACGGCTCTTGAGTTCATTCCGTTCTGCATTCCCTTAACCCTGGTGATAACCACAGACACCTTTGGCACACAAAGCCAGTGACAGCCTTTTGTGGCTGGTAAACTGATTTTTATTCCCTTCCCCTTGACTGAGATGTGACAAATCCTTTTCAAGGTGAGAACCTGTGCAGCAATTCCTCTGATTAGATTAACTGAAGTCTTCTATTGATTTCTAACCCTTGCTGCCACCATACAGCAGAGGAAGAGAAACTATCCAGCCATAGGTTTTTCAACACAAAGCCTCCCTCTGAATTCTGGACTGATTATCTGTCCTGTGCTTGTCCAGACCCAATGGATCTGGATATTTAGTCATATGCAGTGTTGAAACTGAGAGTAGAAGAGATACCAGTCCTGGTCTCTTCACTTTATTTTTTGTTTTCTGGGCATTTTATGAAATAACTTTGACTTTGTCCTACCTGCTTGTTCTCCACTGCCTTGGTAGCAATGAAAATCAACCTTGTGCCATGTCTGCCTTGCTGGCTACTTCTTGTGCTTTTAGGAACTTAGATTCTTGGATTCACATGGTTACTAGCTTGATGTAAGTTTTCCTTCCAGCAATTATTTTTTAAATGAATGATGGATCATAGAAATTGCTAAGATGATGACCCATCACTCTGTAACTAAACTTTTCCAGGGCTAGCATCCAGTTAGGAGATGGCCTTTTTTTCCTGTACCAAAAAAACCCCAAATGAAATCCAGGAAGGGAAGAAAAAAACCCCGAGCATTTTCATGTTTTCTTCATATTTTGAGAAATATTGAATCATATTACAGCAACCTGTGTCTCATTGCCTTGGATTGAGTAAACATAACTCGAGATAAACATAACTTTTACTGCATGCTCAGGCAGTAAAAATTTAGTGACAAAATTGACATGATTTGGAGTACCACATGGTTAAATTATGGCTTCAGCTAAGTCTTCATAGAGATTTAAAAAACCCAGGCTTTTCCCAGTTATAACAACCCTCTGAACCAGTATTTCACAATGAAGCATGTTTTAAGTTAACTTTCAAATTCTCAAAGAGGATTTGAGAATTTGAAGCAGTCCACACTGCAAAATTTGCAGTCCACACTGCAAACATGTACTGCATTTTAAGAGGTCCTGCAAAATATGAAATACCACAAGAGTTTGCCAAAACAAATCAGCCACACAAATTCATGTTTAATATTTCTATATTTAGCCATTCTGTTACCTTTCTTCACCACTTGGGAGGGTATGAAGGTGCCTTATAGTGCTCAAAGTATTCAAACTTCAGAAGATTTAATGTCATTTTCTAGACTATTTTCTCATGGGCTGAAGTAGAAGAGAATATGATTATGAAGAGTTCAAGAAACTTTGATATATTTACACAGATGTACAGTAACACCTGAAAGACATCTGACTGATTTTTTAGAATTTTCATAGTGTTCTATTTCAGAAGTTGCAGGTAAGACAAATGTTTCTCACCAATGTTAAAGTGATAGGAAAACACAAAATGCTTTTGTTTCATCTTTGAGCTACCAAATCAGAATTAAATTTAAAATCAGATCAAATTTAATTTTCAGGCTATCCTGAAAATGATCCTATTGTAATAGAAAAATTTTACAAATTTCCACTGCTGTAAATACCTGTTTCTGTAACGACTTTATAATATAGATATAAATATAGTCTTAGGCTCCAAAATATTTGTCTTAGGCAAATGATAAAATACAGGTCAAATCTGACATGCCTAAAACTCCATTGCTTACCTCATTTTTAATTCTCTTTGCTCAGGGTAGAACTTCGCCGGGAAGAAGTTTGGAGCAGTAAAATACTGACTTTTTTTCCTCAGTTCATCTCCTATCAGCTTGATTTTTTTTCCCCTGTAAAATGCTCTCATCCTTTTCTCACCAGTGGAAACCACAATTCTGTCAGTAGCTTTTGAATATTGTTCTTCTGTCTTTCATTGATCTCGTTCCAGGCCTTCTTTTTGCAAGTGTTACAACAGATTTATCTGTTGAACAATTCCAGTAAGGAATGTAAAAGCACAGGGTTGTTAAATTTGTATCTTTTTGGTGCCTAAACTGCTGTCTTGCTTTTAATAACATTTTATTTTTGATAGCACTTAGCCTTTAAAATTGTATTTAGATAAACTATAGTTTCTAAAGTGATCACTTTCCTGATATGAGTATTTTTGTTGTGGTCTGTATTAAAAACAGCAGATGGGTGGTGGTTTGGAGGTTTTTTGGGTCAAATTATGAATGATTCTCATGTGACTGAATGGCGTGTACTGGGTCATTGCTCCCACACACCACCTGATCTTTTGTTTATATCTCCTGTGTCGCAGTCAAAGCACAGGGAAACCCCCACAAACCTTCCTGTTAGGATCACCCCCACCACTCTCCATCAACAAGTATCCAACAAATGATAGGGGCAAGGCTGAGTTTGGGTTATTGGTCTGTGTTCTGGGGGTCAGCTCTCTGCAGAGATAAACCCTTGCAGCCACCTTTGTAGGGGAAGGAGGAGAGGGACCAGAGAGGATTAAAAATCACACCTGTGTGTCAGGAGTTCTGGCAACTCATTTCAGCATGAGGTGGTTTTGTTCAGCCCAAAGTAGAAGTCTGCTATGATGTGATTTTTGCCTCTTTTGATAACATGGTGTAAATTTCTGTAGCTGAACACTGCAAAAGTTGGTCCCACCTTGTAAAAATGTATCATACAATTAAGTCATGAGGCATTCCCTCCTGGGATCACAATACCTGACAAAAAACAGTGATAACAATTTGGAAAGATTCTGGAGGTTTTTTATTTAGACACAAAACATGGAAAGATCAAATTCTTTCCAGGCTGAGCTAGGTCTTATTTAATGGTATCTTATTTGGCTACTGGATCAATGGGCCGTGAACAGCTCAATCAATAATCAGTCTAGCAAGAGCTATCGCATTTTTCTTCACCTTGATACTCTCCAATGCAATTAAATAGCAAGTGTGAAGGTGGGCAAACAGTAGTGTGAATGGAATACAATTTGTTGATGTTTTGTCTTTCAGAGGTTGAGATATTCCAGTACAAACACTTGCAGGATTTTGTTGAGATTGTCAATAGTGGCTTTGTCAAGGTTTTCTTCTGTGTCCTTCATGGTATGCCATACTGCAGGAAAAGGGGATGGAATCAGATGCAGGACTGGAACCCCTATAAAAAGGAAAGTGAAATTTGGAGAAGAAATGTTTTAGAAGTTCTGTTAAGCCAACTGATACTTCACCATTTAGCAACAGAGTCAGGTAACTACTCAATAAGCTTGCTTTATAGGGTGTGTCCCTGCAGCTTCCTTTTTCCTTCTCTTGTTTTGATGCTTGTGACTGCATCCCATCATTAAAGAGTGTATTGTGTAAAGCTGCCACCTTCCTTTCCTTTCAGTACTTTTCCCTCCTCCTACTTTTTTCTTTTTCTTTTTAAAATAATCTGTAGCTATTTATTGGCGGTTTTTTTTTTTTTTCCAAGATTCTTTAGGTTTTGTGTTTAGGAGCTAAAGTAGGACAGAGAAATCACTGCAGCTCCTCAAAATGAAAACTGATTACCATGTTTTTGTGATACTGTTAAGACTGAATATTTTTGAAGCATTTTTCTAGTTCTCTACATAAATGGTAAAATAGGGTTTCTTATTTTTACTCTGTAAAATAGAGACAGTGTTGCCCTCAGATAAAGGAACTGTATCACTGCATGTATGTGTATATATACATATATATATACATACACACACACACATTAAGCCACCTATATGTACTGCAGCTTTGTAGGTAGGTAAAAGAGGAATGAAATCAGTCTTCTGCTTCCCAATTGCTTTTGGGGAGGAGCATTTTTTTCTCAGCCTCTTTCCTGTTTCACTTCTTTTTCTCTCTGATTTTTCAGCTGCACACCTCTAAGGAATTAATTTTTTTCATTAGGTAATACATTAAAGCTCTAAAGCTGGATTCAGAAGCCTCAAGTTGGGACAAATAAGCTTGAAAAATGAGAGCATATGCACTTGCTCATTTACTAAATTAAGCATTTCTTACTGAATATAAGAATTTCTGGTACCTCTTAACAAAAATGGAACATGATCATCTTCAACCAAGCCTCGATGTAAATTACTGCGGAAATATTGACTTGGAACAGGGTGATTCTTCAGCAGATTCATGTTGTGTAGCTTTTGCTCTGTAATGCACAATGAAAGTGATTATTACAATTTTTGGACAATGAGGAACGTTGGCAGGTTTGAATTATTTTTCCTCACACATGGAAGCATTTTCCATGGCACAGTAGAGACTGTCTTTTGCATTTGTTTAATATTTGGAAGACTTCAGAACTGGTGCTGTTACCATAATTTTACAGAAGTGAGAACAAAAACACAGAAGTGAAGCAGTTGCCAAGTGTCACAGAATGACAATCAGCAACATAATGTTTTGTTGCTTTCAAATGTCTGAGAGTCTTCCTCAGTTGTTTTATTAACTAAGTATCAAAATCTTCATAAAGGTTTAATATTTCACATTTACATTATCAAAGATTCTTACTGTAAACCAGAAAATTAATCTAAAAATCTGATTCACAGGGCTTAATATATTCAGCAGCTACTCACTTGGTTTTGAAATTAATTCAAAACCCATATCCTTTGGCTTACCAATTGCTTGAAGCCTCTGAAACCATCGAAGAGTGTTTGGAAAATAATTGGGAAAGACCGGGTTTCGTGCACCAATTAAATCCAGTAGTACAAACAGGTCCTAGACAAGAAAGACTCTTTAGTGCAGAACTCTTTCCTATAACATCATCAGCAGTAATGAAACTCTTGGTGTCCTGTACAGCTCATGAGCAGGTCTTCGCTAGCCCTGGCCAAAGATCTGCCTTTCCAGCATGGTACTGAGGAGAATTCACTAGCAGAACCTGATTCCAATCTGATACATTCTGCTGTCTTCCCAAGGAGAGCAAGGTTAGGCTATTCCTCTGTTCCTCAAGCTGAAGCAGGCTGCATAGCCTAGCCTGCAATTTGTGTGTTATATCTCTTTAAAACAGCGGTAGGTGGGGAGAAAGAAGAGGAAATTGCTTTTTCCCCTGAGAACAACAAAGTCTGTCAAGGGAAAGACATTTTATGAGTCACAAGAAGCAGTGACACAAGTGCCTCAGCAGTAAACAGGGAAAGTAGAAGGCAACAGACAACCAGAATGTTAGTAGGAATCAGAGGGATACAGAGGTTGCTGTAGCTTAGTACTGAGCTAGGGGAGATTTGTTCATAGGCCAATGCTGTTTGTGCTCTTTCCTTATCACTTTGAATTATCTTTTCCTGAAGAAGGTGGGTATCCTAGTTTATATTCTAATAAACTGTGTATTTTGATATTTCTATGGCTCCTCCTCATACTTGCATGCAGCAGGTCTAATCCCATGAAAAGCTCTTCCCAATTCTCTAACATATTTCACAATGTTTCCAGAAGCCTGCTTCTTCCTTTAACTTCAGTGGGGTCGTGGTTTCTTGGGAATTTGGCCAGTTACCTATTAATTAAATATTTTTATAAATGCCATTTACTATTGTTCCTTAAGGAGGAAAGTCCTTAGGAAGGGAAGAGCCACTTACTATGCCCTGCAGCTGGTTTGTGGTTGTTGAACCAGGTGGGTGTGGGGTCGATGCCATTTTTTGAGCTAAGTGTTGAGATCCATAGAGGGAGTCGGAAGGGGACCACCGAACAAAGGCTTCTTCACCATCAAAAAAGATCAGCTGAAGGGAAAGGTCTGGTCTTGATGTTGAGCTGGCCTGCTGGAGGAAGTTAAAAGTAAAACTAAGTGATTCTGGCCAGAACAGTAAATAAAGGGCAAATACTGTAGCTATGTAAGTAACACAGATAAGGATGTATTTTCAAGGTTCCTTATGCAGACCTTCCTTTGGATGTTATTATGGTGTAATAGTGGTAGTCATCAGTCAAGGTAATTGCTATTTATCTAACACAGTGACACATTCTCCAGTCTCATACAATTTTGGTTCTGGATAAAAGTTTCATTTCTGACTTAGGAGGACATGACCTGAGTGTTGAGACCTGCAAAACCAGGTAGCAGCAACATTATCTCAAATAATGAGGGGACATGTCAGTAACAACAACTGATGGGAGTGCAAATATCGTCATTTGATTGCATCACAAGGATTAATGTAATTGCTACAGCTGTGCATCAGTGGAGGTGAATTATGTATTTGACAAGTTGATGGTTCTTTCAGCCCCTTCTTTTCATTCAGGGGAATTTGCAGTCACGGAGGTAATTCTGTGCTAAACCAGAGCAAAGAGAGTGGATATGTCAGATATGTCTTTTCCTTTCAATAACCAAAATATAACAGCACTCAAACCTGAGAATATATATGACAAATGTGTTTAATGTCATAAAAAAGACATTTGTATGAAATTTCTTCCTAGTGTAGAGGGAATCTACTATCTGAATCCTCATTTCAATTGTCAGAATTTCCTAATAATCCATAGCCCAGAAAATCCCCGTCTGGTTCCAATAAATGAACAGTTTGAGAACTGTAGTCTTGACAGTCGCTTGACAGTCTTTAAGCCCTCTATGAATTAACACTGCTTCAAGTAAAATTGCATGATGTGGTTAAAAAGGTGAGGTCACTGGCAGCAGTCATGTCCTGTATGGGCTACAACTCCCAAATAGCTGGAGCTGATGCCATCTGAACAGAAGCTTCTATAAAATGTCAGTCATGCAGGCAAGATGGTATTGATTGTGCTCACAGTGGTATATTGATTTCTCTAATGGCAATGGCTTGCTGCCCTTTGTCCTTTGCACATGACAGCGCTCTGTGGGCAGCAGTCATTTTGCATTACATTCTGCAGGAAACTGTATCAGTGCTATTTGAGTTTTAGAAAGTAGTACTTGTGTTATTATTACTATTGCTGCTTAACACATTTTAATAATGAAGAGAGTCTTTGCCCAATAATTTTAAACTAACTCTGGAGAAGTATGTTATAACTGGAGAAGCATCAAGACAAAAATCACAGCTTCAAGTCAAAGTATAAATAGATTTGGCTGAAAACATAGCAAAGTCTGTTGTGCTACCATAAGCAGAGCAAAAACATCATAACTAATGTATTAAGCAGATGGATCCCAAAGTATATTTTGTTAACAGACTGTACAAGTGATAGCCTGTGAAAAGTCATTAGTTGCCTTTTTGTCAAATGCTGTCATCTTAGATGATAAAAAATAATTTTCACTGTAAAATAGTGTATTCATAGTGAAAAATGTCTTTAAAGTCAGTGTGCAAGTTGTTTCATAAATACTCACTGGGCAAATTTATTATAAATGAAAGCCTATGTATTACAGGACTTTTCTTGGTTTGTTTTGTGATTAAAAATATTGGCATATTCTTAATCTTCTCATTCTTAAATATTCACATATCAGAAGGCACCAAATCAGTTTCTGGAACTCCTGTCGACAAGTAATTCTAAAACCTGAGCTGAGTGTACTCCTGACACTTTGTAGAGTGTCTCTCATATTTGATAAACCTTTTCCTGTAACACCTCTGCAAACTTATGAGAATTATTTTTCTGTAAATACTGAATACTGAACCAGTAGATGGCACTCGTGAATCCATAATCCTACAAATTTGCAATCCTACAAGCTTTAAGAGTTTGTAGGCTCAACAGATTTTTGTGCCTAGCAATTGCAGCCCTTTGAAACAGATTTTCATAGCACAGGTAACACAGACTGATGACATTATACTTCTTCCATAAAAAAAACTATTCAAAATTGTAAAAAAAAATTAAGAAGAAAATCTTTGTGGGATGAGGGGACCTGAGTGTGACTCATCTGCAGAACAATTAGTTCATCTCTGTCTCAAAGCAGAATGCAACCAAGAGATTTCTGCAGGATTCAGAATGCAGCAAAGATTTTCAATGGCCCTAGATGTTACTGGATAGGACAGGAACTTGTGAGTCAGGTTCTGTGCCTTTTAGATAGAAAGTAGCATTACACCTTTCCAAGTCTACGAAACATCTATTATTCATGTATCATTTGTTCTTTTTAAATGGTATATGTTTATATATAATTTGTTCTTTTTAAATGGTATATAACTTTTAGATATCCACCCTTTTTATAAGAAATTTTAATGTGACAATATAACTTAGAGTAGTAGATACTGATCTCTGTTTGTTCTTGGAGTCAATGGGAGATTTATTACAAGCACAGCAATCAGAGAACCCAGCATGCAGGCTATGGAAAAGAATGTGGAAATGCCCTGAGGCCTGTTGCTGTTGGCAAGGCAAATGAAAATGAAACAAAAGAACTACCTTGATTAACTGCAGCTCGTTATCCAGGGCCCGTGCCAGCTCCAACATCATGGCACAAGGCACAGCTGAATCAGTGGCTCCCACAAACACTCTGCCCTGCCACTGTTGTCCAAAGAATTTTGAGTCGTAGTGGCAAGCAAGCACGAGATGGCGTTGTGCAGAGGGCTCCAGAGTGCCAATAACATTTGAAAAGGTTTTATAGCCATATGGTGTGTATCTCTGAAATGTATCTTCTTCAATTTCCCAACCAGCCTTTAATGCTTGAAGACGGTCCTTGATATGCTGCAATTATAAAAAACAATCAGGTTAATATTTCTTGCTTCAGAAAGATGTTGCAGACAAATTGTTATTAGCTAATTAATAGTGGCTCCTAAGCTTATTTCTGTAAGTTCATGGTGTTTTAAAGAATAAACTTTATAGCAAAAAATGTAATATCACTGTATAACTTTGCTACCTGAGCCTCTGACTGCCTCATTTGCTTTTTATGTCTTCCCTTTGACCTTTCTTTTTGTGAGTGTGAAGATGTTTTGAATTATTGCTGGTTATTATGACACATTAAGATCTTGATATCTAAAGTTTTCAGGCCAGTGTCTTTTACAGGTGTAACTAGAGCAGATTTAATGTTAATATTTTCAGAGCTTGACTCAGATGTGCCTTTAAATTGAAAGTCAGAGTTGGCTGCGGAGACCTTGTTGTGGCTGTTTAGACAATTACCACACAAAGATGCCACAGAAGTATAAGGGGAAAAAAAAAAAAAGCTCTTTGTGTTGGTTGGTTGGTGTGAGGTGGCTGGACTTCTAAGCTTCTGTGAAAAATCTGCCTTTCAAGTGACATAAATTGTTTACAAGGCCATAACAGATAGGTAGATTATTTTAATTAAAGAAAGAATGACACATTTCAGAAGAGCGTTTCAAAAATGAAATTCTATAAGTGTAGCTCATATAAAGATAAGAATTGAGACAATCCATAAGGCAAATCATTAATTTTAGCTATCTTTCTGCCTGAAGAGAATACCTCTAACAACCCCAGCTATACTTCAACCAGAGTTCTGGCTAACTCATATTAGAGGGACATCTCTGCTTCTCTGTTGAGCAACTTATTTTTGTGGGTCCCTAGAGAGCTTCTTTGAGGCAGATTCCTCTCTCTTTAAGTAAACATTAGGAAAAGCCTCTGAGGGGGAAATAGACTTTGAAGACTTGTTCTGCTCTTAGGGAAGTCAGTGGGAATGATAAAAAACAACAATATTGCCATAGATATTAGTGCTAGAACAAACTTCCATTTTGTTTGTGGTCACCCACTAAAAGCTTTTACAACATGTATGGTCTATCAGCTATCAGTAGGCAGAGTGAAGGATGTCTGTTAAGGACTGAGGGCACTATATAAGCCTGGATGGAGCTCCCAGTAGCCTTTTTCCCTATTCTGATGATTTTGTGTCAACAAAGAAGTATAATCCATTTCAAACTCCATTGCTGTGTTTTGACAATAGAGGACTCTTAATTTTTTTTTTTAATTTAATACATGCTGTTACCTTGTAACAGGATGATCCATTCTATTTTGAACATAATCTGTGGTTTTCTAGCCTAGGCTCAGCTGTTTTTTTGCTTTTCTTCCTTTTCCCCCTTTCACTTGGCTGCCTTCCAGAGTACTGCTAAAGAAACCACAAAGCTAAATCTACAGAGATGTGCACATACACACACACACACACACAATGCATAAAAAGGCTGCATTTTTCCAATCTACCAATTCCTGAGTAGCAAATAAATGTATTGTAGCTGGGGCTGTCTTAGAGCTGTTGAGTCAGTGCCCAAAGGGCAGATGCAAGCTAGTGGGATGCTGTGAATGTCTTTAGTAAACTCAGCTGTACCATTGTCTGCCTCCTGCTTGGCTGATGGGGTCCGGAGCCAACATGGACACTGTCCTGAATTTGCGCACGCTGTGAGTGCAGAGCAGAGGGGCTGGCAGAGCAGCAACGCCATTGTGTGACAGCTTCTTGTGGCTCAAAGACAACGTGCTGGAGTCTTTCCTGCCTTGGGGCCAGCTGCAGCCTGGTTTGTTAGCCCAGCATCAGGACGCTGCTGTGCTTGGGCCAGTGGAGCTGCTGTGGTTCGTGGATCAGGGCTGCACTTTGTTGTGCTGACCATTTCATCTGCCTGCCCCTTTGGGCCCCTCTGACCCCCTTTTGTGTTGATACACCCATCTGAGGCAACACTCCAGAGCACTGTAACAGCACAGGACAGGGCCTCTCCAGAAAAAGTGTCATTTATTTCATCCCATGCATGGTCTCGGGTTTGAACCAGTGACCAAAAACCTGCTCATGTGAGGGAAAGGACAACCACTGTGTTGTACTTTGGGTACCAAACCTGGGGCAAACTTGTTAATTTAAAACATTATTAAAAAAAAAAAAATAACTTATTTTCCATCATGCTATGCAGCCCTGGGAAATAATGTCAGCTGATGTGCAAGCTGTGTCATGTTGGCACTATGCGGTCTAGACTTGAACAATGATAGAGTTCATCCTACTGAATTAAAGGAATTTCTGTGGCACTGTCTCTTTGGTAGGGGTCACCAAAGATGTTACCAGAATATAAATAATAATAATAATAATAATAATATATAGTAAAGATGTTAGAGCTTGTCAGGAAGTGTTGTCTTACCTGTCGCACAATGTAACTTCCTTGTGATCCCGGGTATCTTTCTATCAGGATAGGGCGCAAATCATTCTCCCACATTTCAGAAATATCTGTGTTGGCCACAACTTTTTGAATAGCATCAGAACTTAAAATTCTTGGTTGGTGAGAATACTGCAGAAGGTAGAGAGAAGAAGAGTGCTATAACTATTACTAGGCCTTTTTAACCAGTTTTCTTCATAATTACAATAAAAATGATATATTGTGCTACTTTAATTTATTCCAAACAAAACATAATTATTAAACCCTTTTCACTCAGAAATTACTAGCTTCTCTTTCATTTCCATACAAAATTTGCTAGTATTTAAAGTATGGGAGAAAGTTTTACCTACCAGCTAGCTGTAAAACCTGAACCTATGAATGGGTTCTCTGTTTCCTAATATCTAAATTATATATGTCATGTCCAACCACGCCACCTTCAACCGAGGTTTCTATTGAGACAAACACCAGAAGCTTTGTTTCCAGTAGTAGAATTTAGCTTTATGCTGTGTGCTGTGAAGAAATGCCTAAGGTAAGTCACGCCCAGGGGGAGCTAGCTGTGTCATTGTGGTCTCTGCCCACAGCGGCAGAATGAGTGTGACTGCACAGAATGCTGCGGCTCCTCTGGGGCTAGCTGGGGCATTTGTCAGCTTGGTGACACATGGGTTAACCTCAGATCCGACAGTTTGTCTCCTGTGGCAGCCCCTAGTATGTGACCCACCTCCCAAGTGACTTCCTTTCTGTCACCCAAGCACAGGCCTTTGGGGCTGTATCAGGTGACCCAAAATGCTTGAGACATCCTTATGCAGCTGGCAAAGGCACATCTTAGATGTGCAAGAGCTCCATAGAGCTCTGCAGTGGTAGCCGAATGCCAGGTGGGATTCCCAAGGACATCTCAAATGCCCCTTTAGACACCAGGTTTGAACCTATCCAATCTCTAGCAGTTGTCTCCTCAGAAACTTCCTGTGCCACTACTGTTTTTACAGATTCCTGTTTCAGGCACTATCATTCCATTCCTCATTTATATCACAGGGTCTTCCCTCTACTCCTGTCTTTCTAATGAAAAATACTGCTTTGTTTATTTCTTCTTTGATCAGAACTGCCTTACATGACTGATCAGACTTGCTGTCCTTCCATGTACCTTGTCTGTGTCATCCTTTCTAAGATGAGCAAAAGGAGTGAAAATGGAACATGGGCAAATCATAGTTTATACTGTAGGACAATGTTATTTTTTATTTTATTCTTTTTCTTTCTTCAAACTGTTCAACAGCTGACTTGCTTTTGGGATGCTCCTGCATCAAAATGACATTTTCATACATATCTGTAGTCTAACCCTATCATTGTATGTGTTAGCAAGGAATAATTCACTCCTTTTCTACTTGTGTGTGTCATTTCACATGTGTCTGACACAACACCTAAAACCCATTACCTGGCCAGAATGTGAACTGACCTCGAAAGTCAGGTATCTTATTACCAATTATCTTATTACCCTAGGTGATGAATATTGTTTAAAAACAGGGGTTGCCTCACTATTTGACTTTTTTCTACTTTGTTTGTGTTTGTACAAGCAAGTATGAGCACAAGTATTTTTTAGACTTCACTGCAAACATTTAATTCTACCCTTCTCTTGTTTCCTAGGTGTTTATCTCTGTGTGAACCTTTCCTCTATTTCCACTTAGGTTTAGCAGTGAAATTAAGCAGAGGGCTGACACAAAGACGCTGAATCTAGTTGTGCCAATTTTAATACAGTGTTTAAGGCTGAATTTTAAGACTGTAAGGACACCAAAATTTAAGATGGGCAGTTAGCATTTTTATGGCTAGCAAATTTATACATAGATTAAAGAAAAAAGAAAAATTATATCATTTCATCTGATATGAAGATGAACTTTTGAAAGTTTGGAAATTATACCATGGAAGTTGTAAAGCAGTCTTTTGAAATACTAGAAGTATAATAAGGTGCAACTTAAACCAGTGTAGAAGAGGCACAGAGAAGAGAAAATGACAGGGAGCTGTTCAGTTTAGGAGGAGCGGGCTGTAAGGGGAGAGTGAAAAACAAAAGCTTTGTACTTTGGAAGAGTGTAGGAGGACAATTTACTTGAGGAAGTTCAGAAAATCTGCAGTTGAACAAGAGAAGAGCATGCCTGGTAATTGGGGTCATCAAATCACTCGGTAAAGAAACATTATTAAAGTACAAATACATGAAAATACTTCAGAGGAGAGGAATCAATTTCCATTTCTAATGATGGAGATATCTTCAAATTTGGGAAGTGAGAGGAGTTACAAAAGTGGTTATGAAATAAAAGAGAAGCAAAATAAGATTTGTAAGTGACTCATTCTTTACAGTGTTGGTCAATCCCTACTTAGCCACAACAGGGAGGCAGAACAGTATCTTCATGACAGGGTTGTCACTAATCCTGCTCTACTAAGCTGTACAAAACTGCAAAACTTCGAGTTCTACAAGTAGCCCAGGCTTACCTGTAGGACTTTGAATTTCTGGCTCACATGTCCCTCCAGGGACAAAGAACAAAAGTTGTTGAAGGACAAGAATTTGATGAGAAAGAGGAGGTTGTTCTTGCTCAGTGTGTG
This sequence comes from Ammospiza caudacuta, assembly GCF_027887145.1. Classification (NCBI taxonomy): domain Eukaryota; kingdom Metazoa; phylum Chordata; class Aves; order Passeriformes; family Passerellidae; genus Ammospiza; species Ammospiza caudacuta. The sequence continues at coordinate 37,513,639 of NC_080595.1, forward strand.
CACAGGTGGAGGAGCTGAGGTGATATGGTTCTGTGGCACTACTGACAGCACTGCTGGGGAGACTGGCTGGTCAGAATGCAGCCAGCTAAAGAATGAGGGGATGGGGCTCAAGGGTGCTGCAAAAAGGAGCACTGGGGCTGTGTGATTGTTCATTGACCAGCATGACTAAAGATTCACCCCTGCATGTATATACTATATATGTACATATACATGTATTGTGCATAATTACAGATATACAATCTATACATGAGCTATATATATACACTATATGAGCTATACACATATATATGTATGTAGTGTAAGGTACAATTAATAGAACAGAATGAAACAGTATCTCATTAACAAAGCAACAAGCCAAGATTTCCTTGAATGGGGAGGGGGGGATGAGTTAAAACAAGGAGAAAGGGAGTTACTAAGGGGAAGCATGGAAGGGTGTGAGGGAAGCCTCATTTTATCAGCTTGTCTATTCCGACTTGAGGAATTCAGTCGCTTCTTGCTGAACTTTGACTTCTTCTACAAACACTTGGGGAATGGCCCTAAAAGTATATTTTCTGTTTGGAAATTCCTGAAGGGTTTAGTTGAATGTGGTTTGCAGTTTTAAGCTTTCCTACGTTTCACGTGGTTTAGTTTCATAATGAAACACTAAGACCTGCTACATTGAGAAATCTATGGTTTAAAGCTCACCACTGTTTAATTAAACCGTATCTCAAGATTCCTTTTTTCACTAGTTCACACAGCAGTCTAAATTAGACACAATATGGTACAAGTCTACAGCATATTAGAGCATTGTATCTTTTCAAAACAATTTTGTACCGGCTATCAGCACATGCCTACTTGCTTTTCCTAGATACATGTGCATTGCTGCTGAAAGCTATCTGTCTTCTCAAACTAAGTCACTGTCCTCTGAATCAACATGGTCACAATGAAAGTTGGAGTATAGTAGAATGTTATAAGGAATACAATTTCAGATTTTGGGTTTCCCCTTAAATTCAGTAACATTTCAGACCGTGACAAAGCTTATCGCTCTTGATGCCCGGTCCCGGGCGGTGGGAGATGACAAAGCCAAACGTGTGAGGAAGATCTGCTCGTAAGGCTTAGGAGGGAAGCCATGGCACCTACCCTCACCTGCGGGACGGCGCCAAGGGCGAGCCCAGCCCAGATTCACGTTGGAGGCCGGGGCAGGAGGGATGGGGCCGTCCCCGCGCCCAGCCGCTCACCCCTGCCCGCCGGGAAGGCGCTGCCCCCGCACCGAGGGAGAGGCGAGAAGCGCCGGGAAAGGCGAACGCGACCCACCTTCTCCTGGGTCCACTGCGCTCCGGCGTCCCTGCCGAGCGCCGGGGGCAGGCAGGCGGCCAGGCACAGCGCCCCGAGCAGCCGGGCGGCGACCCCCGCCATCCCTTCCCTCCGCCTCGCCGAGTGCCGGGGGAGTGAAGGAGAGAGCGGCGGCTGTGCCGACGGAGGCGGCGCTGAGGGAAGGAGGCACGGAGGGAGGGAGGGAAGGAAGGAGGCACGGAGGGAGGGAGGGAGGCACGGAGGGAAGGAGGGAGGGAGGGAAGGAGGCACGGAGGGAGGGAGGGAAGGAGGCACGGAGGGAAGGAGGGAGGGAAGGAGGCACGGAGGGAGGGAAGGAGGCACGGAGGGAGGGAGGGAAGGAGGCACGGAGGGAAGGAGGGAGGGAAGGAGGCACGGAGGGAGGGAAGGAGGCACGGAGAGAGGGAGGGAAGGAGGCACGGCGGGAGGAGGCAGCGGCAGGAGCGGCGCTGGCCGCAGGAGCCGCAGCCGTGCCAGCCTCTCGGGCAGCCCGCGTTCCCCCGAGCCCGGCCCGTCAGCAGCGCCAGGGGCTGCCTGCGACCCGGCCCCCTCCGCTCCCCCCTGCCCCGGCCGCCGGGCAGCCAGCGCGGGCAGGCACTCGTGATTCCCGCCGTGGGAAAAGCCTGAGCCTGCGGCTTTTCCCTGAAAGCTGGTTCTATGTTCCGAGGGGCAGCTCGTGATCCCTCGGCCTCCAGGCACCGGTGGGAGCTGCGGGCGCTGCCATGAGGGAGGGCCGCGCTGATGGAAGCTCGGAGCCGGTATTCCTTATGAAGGGTGGGACAGCAGAGACCACGGAAATGCGAAGGGGTTTAATTCATTAATTTACAAGTTCTTCTTATGATCTTTTTAAGGCCTAAAACCACAATACCTGCTAAAATGAAAACCCACTCTTCAGGCTTTAATTTATGTAAATTTTTTTTCAGGTTTTAATTTATGTACTTTTATTATCAACCAAGAACAAAGCAAAATCTGTGGTGAGGTGGTATTTTGCAGTACACCCATTTAACTTAATTAACCAAAGATACAAGTGTCTGAGTTTTTGTCCTCTTCTTTAGGTGATTTGACATCACCGTTCTTGCTCTAGAATGTTGTAGAAAACATCTGTCTATTCTGCATCACAGATATTATATTTAAAGTCTCCGACTTTTATATATTTCTTAAAGTTCAGGCTCAATCTCAAAACAAAAGAAGAAAAAGAAGAGGTGAAGGAGGGAAGCAGCAGGGGTAATAATTTTGCTGCTTGTCAGCCTTGTACTGGAAAGCCTCATCCTAGTAACTACAGCTTTGCGAGTAACAGTGATGTTGGAGAAATGGAGTGATTTGTGATTTGCAGATTGTTGACCCAGATTTCACAGGGTTCCTAGAAAAGCTGGTGGGTCTGCCACCCAGCGTACAGATGACATCTCTGGTGGTGATAGCTTTACTACAGATCCTTCTAGCTGATACTCAGAATGTGGCTCTGTCCCTTTTTTTCATATATGGGAAAACAAAGAGTTAATGTAAATTGGTGCCTTTTTTTTTTTTTTCCATCGTGAAAGTCCACACAGTGCTTTGTTAGGAAATTGTTCCAAATTCACAGCTGAATCACTGGTTAACAGAAAGAAATGGGCAATTTTTTGATTACCAAGAAAAATCAGCATGGTTGACAGATTTTTAGACAAAAGCCCCAGCATGTCAGAGATCAAGTCACGGGCAATTAGTCTAAATCCCACTACCAAGATGATGGCGATCCCAGCAGAACTACACTACAGAACAAAAATCTGTTGCCCCTCCATGAGATTTCCTGTGGTTGGCTATACAATCCAGATGCTGGACAGAATTCCTGGGTGATGTGCCAGGGTTCTCATACAATTTAGCAGAAAAGAAAATAAATACTATAGCTACAGGAGAAATCTGACAAGAATATGAGTCAGGACTAGCTAACACTGCTTTTCCCTAAGGGATTGTGGTTGCTCTGAGGGTTACAATTATTTGATAGATTACAAATTTGGCTAGTGTAAAGTCAGATTAAGGCAGTGTTAATATCACCTACATGGGAAACACACATAAAAATGTAAGTGCTGGACCAGATGTGATCTAGAGAGATCAAACAGGATTTTTTTAAGGGCATTACTTTCAAAATCTGGAGTGGGGAAGTCCCTTCTCATAACCACCCCATAAAGTTCTGTGTCTACAAAGAAGACTGAGGGAAGAACAACAGCAAAAAAGTACATGCAACAGAAATCAGCTGAAAACTTCACAGCTGAAAACAGAATTACATAACTATTTAAATATGCAAACTTTAAAATAAAAATCAGAAGTGAGGGGCATTTTGTTTTTCCAGGGATTTATGAAGGAAAAAAATGTGTTGTTTAATCCCGCTCCATACCACCTAATAGGAAATGTGTCAACAAATTTCTCAGTGGCCAGCTGTTCTATTACATACATTTTAAATAGTTGTGTTATTACTATGAAAAATCAAATAGATGTAATCAGATACCATGTAGAGGGGGGGAAAGGGTACTTTAATTGAAGATAGCACAGAGAATGTGTGACAGTATGATCTGTACATCGTCCCTTCCTGTGCCCAGCAAGCGACAGCTGGTGTGACAGTGCCATCTACTGAAGTCCCGATGGACAGTGGATGCAGGCACCTCTGGCGAAGCCTTTTCCTTCTGCTCACCCTCCAGCACACCAGCATTTCAGCCAAACTGCCCTGGGAAGGCAGCTGAGGCCGCGGGCTCCGTCACTGCCGTGCCTACCAGCCCTGGAGAGATGCACTGCCCGGCGCTGCTGCGGGTTCAATGCGGTTTAACGCAGTTTAATGCGGTTTAATGCGGGGTTAATGCGGTTTAATGCACGCAGTTCTCTCCCGAGGGGGAACTCCCGCACCTTCCACCGTCACAAATACAGTTTGAATGCCTGCCTCCCCCGTGGCAGGGAGAGCAGAGGAAGTCTGGTTTGCTGCGGTTTGAATCCACATAATAAAAGGTCATTTCCAATCCAAAAGGCTGGATGGAGCTCCAAGCAACCCAGTCTAGTGGAAGGTGTCCCTGCCCACAGCAGGGAGGGTGGAACCAGATGGTTTTTAAGGTCCCTTGGAACCCAAGCCACTCCTGATTCAAGAATTTTGAGCCTCAGCTGCGGCTGATTTGCCAGCAGCAGTGAGGCAGCAGAAACAGCCTGAGATTTCCAGAGCCCAACAGCCTGGGCTGCTGCAGCCTCAGAAATGCACAGGCAGCTCTGCCAGCCCAGAGGGAAGGGCTGATGGTGGGCCCTTGGTGGGGGGACGGTCACAGGGGAGCACAGGGGCCTGCAGGTGCCCGCTGCTCGTGTGCATCCTGTGGGCTTCAGCTGCTGCTGCTCATCCCGGTTAGCTCATCCGCTGCTCCTCTCCTCTATCAAGCTGTGCAAGCAACCTGCTTGGTGATTCAGGTTACAGAGAGCCTGTTTCCATGGCTTCTCAGACAAAGCTTTAATAAGTGGGAAGTGTGAAATGTGTTAGGTTTACCCCAAAGCCTTATTTAGGAAAATAACTTTATTTTGGAGCCGATACAGTTGAATTCTATATATGATATGAATGAAGCTACCTATAGATTAAAGGATCCATGAGATCATTCCTTAAACTTGGGGGCGGGGGGTTAAGTGAATTCCAAAACTCAATTACCTAGAATTTTGAATATGAATATGGATTTTGTTTAATAAAAAAAATATGTCCAAAATGGATGTTTATACCAAGGTAAATTTTGATTCTATGTTTTGTAAGTCTATATGAAACTTTTCACTGGTTGGTGTGGAGGTAGATGTTGGGACAAAGTTCAGCTAAGGGCTCAAACCAAGATGATGAGGTAATTCATAGACATACCCAGATTTCAGAATTTTATCCAAACCAAACGTGAACTCCTAGCTTTTTTTTCAGTTCCCTTATGGGAGAGGTTGAGTTGAGAGAGTGAGAGAGAAAAGAGACAATGAACAGGAAAAAGAATAAAGAAAAAAAAAAAGGAAAAGCACTTCTATATTCTGTCTATAGAGATATTACTTCCTCTTTTTGCAGACATTTGTTGCAGATCTTGCAGATCCTAAATAAGGACCTTTGCTATGCAACATCAGGGTAAAAACAGTGAAAAATAATCATGGCAGCGTGTGCTTATGGAATTTCTCAGGCAAATGCCCCAGTAAACTCTCCCAAGATGTTGCCTTGAATATGAAAATATTCAAAACATTAGATTGGTGAATGGAAATGAATACATGATGTATCCACTTTCAGATATGAAATAACCAAATGCTAGAGGTATTATTTTCAAACTGGAAAAACTTCATGCATTTTTAGAGTTATAAAACAGTTCCAAACGCAGTTTGTTTATATAGCCCTTGTGGTCCATACAGAAAACCAGTTTTTTGTTTATAAAAGCAAGTAAATACAATGAAAGTCACCCATTTCCTAGTATCTTGTAAATGTAAGAGAGCGATTTGTAAAGCACAGCTGGCTTCAGCAGGGAAAGCTGAGCTGTGAAAGTAAACTAACCATCTGAGGGAATGATGTGGGCTCAGAAAAAAAAATAAGAACACTGATGAAATCCACAGGAAATCACTAATTATGGTAGTCATAAAAATAACAAACCAGAATGCTTGCCCTGTCAATTACTGCAGCCAGGGCTAATGCTGTCATGATGCTGCAATCACAGAGTCAGCTGTGCATGTGCACAGATGGGTGTGCTGCTCCAAACACAGATACTGAATGCAGAGCTGCTTTCAGATGTGTTTTACACATCTTTACAACAGAGATCTCTACAAACAGAACAGGGTTTGGGTGCTTCAGCGATATTTGTTTAATAGAAAGTAACACCAAAGAAGTACTTACAGCACTTTGGTTTATTTTGGCTGATGCTGCCCTGTATTCTGTAATAAATTGATTTTAACTAATCCATCTTCTGATTTATGAAAAAGCAGCTATTGCAGCTTAGGACAGCAAATTAAATGGCACCAACCCTATTGGATGGTATAAAGCTGATCTTCTTTACAAAGAAATATAATCGTTGCCCAGTGGCTGTGGTAATACCTAATATCCATCTGGTGCTGTCCCTAAACAGATATTTTTAGGGCTGCTACTCAAAATGTGAGAAGCTTGCTGCACTTTAAATACAGCAGAGTGTGTCTCTTTGCTGTGCTAAGCATCAGAAATCATGTTTATGGAGGCAAGCTCTGTATTTACAGTGGTGGCATGTGGGAGTCCCACTTCAGAGGAAAAAGGAAACGAAGATTGCTCAGCTATCTGCTGCAGAGCTTTGGCAAGAACATCCTCTATTCATGGAATAGCCTTCATTAAAAAGTCCCAGGGTGGTTTTTGGCATTCAAAACCAGTTAAAGGCAGAATCAACCATTAACTGCTACGTTTTTACTTTAAAGTACTTCCAGATTTTGACAAGAAGCTGCAGGCATATTATTTATCAAATAAAATGGCGCCAGTCAGCGCAGAGAGCTGGTCACACTCTCTGTCAGCTGCACTGTGTAAAGATCTGATGCAAAATAGGGTGCAAAAAGCGGAAGGGCTCCCCTCAGCTTCACTGGGTTTTGGGCCAGGCCTCAGGAGCACAAGGTGAAGGAAATGAGAAACGTGCCTTACAAACAGAGCTATAAATGACAAGGCACTAATCTGCTTCTCCATCTGTGTCTCGCTGAGCTGAGCATTAGAAGCCTTTGAATTTGACAGTTTGCCTTTTCAAGGCATTTTCGGTCTGGTATATAACTTAAATTCAGCAGCTCCCTATGGTAGTGGATTTTAGTTTAAGACTTGCACACAGAAATTGAGACCAATTCAAGAGGGAAGATTACAGGTTGTCTCTTAACAGGGAGCTGTCGGGCTGAAGGGAGGTCACAGAGGCAGTTTTGCCTCGCACCAGTTTTATTTGGTACTTCAGCTCACTGTTTTTCCCAAGCATCTTGCCTGCAGAAATCTGCCGCTGACGCCAAGAGCGGCATCATTAACGCAGGGCAGAAAATGTGATTTGGGTGAATCAGAGTATCAGAAGCGGGGGCTGAAACGCAGCAGGAGATGGGCAGTGCAAAGGGCCTGGACATCCGTGGGGGCCAGCGGGACACGCTGACAGCCACTTCCAGCTCCCAGGTCAGCGCGGCCACGGCCAAGACCAGCGCGGGGCTGTGACACACTAGGTCAAGTATTTCCTGTGCAGCGATGGAGGGCCTGCCCGGCCCAGGGGACATCCCCGTCCCGGCAAGGTGAACCGGGAGCGGCGCGGACCGACACATGGGCTGTGGCTGCCCGGCCGGCCGGGGCGGAGCGGGGGAAGGAGCCGCGGTACCGCCAGGTGAGGCGGGCAGGGCGGGGGCTGCCCGAACCCGCGGCCGGCGCTGGCACCGCAGCCGGCGGGTGCGAGCTGGCGCGGACACGGGGCTTTAGCAGGGCTGGAGAGACGAGGCCAGGGCGGCGGCGGGGCGGCAGCTGCAGCTGGGAGCGCAGGGCCCCGCAGCCGGGGCCGTCCTGTTCTAGTCCCGTCCCGCAATAGCGGCTCGGGGCAGCGCCCGCCACGGCCGAGGAAAACTAACGGAAACTCTTTCAGGGAGCCCTGCGCGTGCGCCGCCGCGCGCGCTGAGCCCCCGGCCCGCGCGGGGCACGCCGGGTCTCGTGGTTCGCACAGGCCAAGCGGCCAGCGGCAGGACGCGGTGGCGGGACTACAGCTCCCGGCAGCCCCCGCGGCGCGGTCCCGTCCCGTCCCGGGCGGCTCTGGTGTGTGTGCGGGGAGCCGCGGGGCTGGAGATGCGCGAGTGGCCGCTCCGGCCCGGGGCAGCGGCGCCGCAGGTGAGCGCGGCGGGACCGGGGGCGCCGCCGCCGCCGCTGTGGGCGGGAACCGCCGCGGGGTCGCGGTGTGTGGGGATGTGGGTGTGTGTGTACGGGGGTGGGGGCCGCCGCCGCCACCGCGCCGGGGAAGGGCGGGGGCGGACTCGAAAAGTTCCTGGCGCGGCGGCGGGAGCGGCGCCGAGCCCGGCACGGGCCGTGCCCCGGGGGAGCGCCCGCCGGCCCCGCGGGGGGAAAGCGCCGCGGCGGCAGCTCCGCCCTGGGTGCCCCGGGGTGGGGGTGACGGGCCGAGGCCACATCATCTCCGGAGATGGTGCCGGCGGGGGCGGGTCGCGCAGCGGGGATTTAAACCTGGGAGGGAGGGACGGACGGGCGGCTGCCAGCGCCAGCCCGGACGGGGCTGCGTGACCCGCGGCAGGCAGGACGCGTCCCGCCGGTCCCGCCCGGCAGCCGTGGCGGGGAGTGCCGTCCCTCCCGGTGCGAACGGCCCTGCTGCGTAAGAACCGCGAGTGGAACCGCCTGGAGCGGGACTCGGCGTCCGCGCCTCGCCTCGGATCGGGACGGCAGGGCGGGTGGAGGGCCAGGTGATGGAGAAGCTGCCCGGGAGACGCTTGGTTTGGGGACAGCGGGAACGGGAGGGACAGCGCTTCTGGGCGGGCGCAGGCTGCGAGCCGGGCTGCGGGAGAAGGAGGCAGAGGGACTCCTTCATTGCCCCTGCTCCTGTCTGCTTTGTGAGGTAGAGGGATTTCTTTGCGTAAACAAAATGCAGTATTGTAGTCTGCATGTCAGTTTCAGCATACGCTTATTGATTTGGTGTTCGGAAGAACTGTATCCTCACTAAAAAGTGAACAGTTTCTATGACTTTCCTTTCATAGAAAGATCCATTCTTTCCTATTAAGCAACAAAAATAAACTTTTTCAAAGGCTTGTGTGCAAATACATATGCACACATGCCTTTTGATACATATGGTATCAAGGCTTTGTCAATGCAAATGCATCCTGCCTTTGACAAACATAATTAACGTTCTAATTAGGCAGTTTTAGGTGAGCTTTCACAGGGTGCTTTCACTGTCTTAATTAAACTTGCCTAGCAGACTCATTAATTCTTTCACATCATAAGGCTTTTCTGTTCTCTATTTTGTTGGTTAGGCATTGTTTTTTGTAATTCAAATCCACCCCTAAGGCTTCATATTTGCTGTCTCTGGTATCTGTGAGAGGTGAGGGAGAGGAAAGCAGTAGGTAGAAAACAAGAACAAGTCATGTGCAAGCAAACTTGAAGGCACTGTGAAGCTGCTTTCTTGAGAAAAGTCTTTAAATGTTACTGTTGCTGTCCTTGCTTTTCCTATTTATTGCTTTCATCTGTATCGTGTTTAGCGTGTTCTTTAAGGCGGAAGTTTCTTTTCAGATGTCGTTGCTACAGGTCCAACAAGTCTTCTGTATTTGAAGGCAAGAGTTTCTAGATAACTGTGCTGAAAATCCAAATGTATCAATTTGTTCTCTTACAGTGCCCCTGTTAGGAATTTTGTCACAGTACCGAGAGCTTATTTTCCTGCCAGTACTGCAAACTGTGTATCTCTCTTTCCTTATCTACCTTTCAGAATGCAATGGCAGTGGGGTTTTCACCTATTTGACTGGTAAATACCAGGAGTGCATAGTGTATTAATTGGACTGTTTTAGCTAGTCTCAGCCTTATATCTGGGAAGGACAGCTTCCATTGTGTGCAATAAGATGTGGCATTTCTCTTCTGAAATTTCATTGCAAGAGTAATACACTTTCTGAGTTTTTTTTTTTTTTTTAACTACATAAGGGAAGGAAAAAATATGTGAGCTTACTGATTTTGGTATCCTGTATGGATCAATGCTCCTTAAAAACTGTTAGCAATATGTAGTATCTATGTATTTGGACCACTTTTGCATCCATGGAAAACTTTTCCTGTGGCAGAAGTTGCATGGGGAATTTTGAAATTATTCTTTTCGAGCATTTCAGCTGCTCATTAAATACTTGAAATACTGAACCAGGTAGCATAGCATCTTGTAACAAGCATCTCAAGCCCATGCTTGTGAAATTATTTATTTTCAAAGGTTGTAGCTGACTTGCTTTTTTAATCAGACATGTGAGTATTATTAAATGATTTTTTTCCCAAAGGAACCAACCGATGCACAATTGTAGGCTCTGCATATCTTCCTATAGTTAAGAGTTTGTGCAACTCATTCTTCAGTTTGCTTGAATAACACTATTAAAATGATACCCTGTGAGTACGTGCTGCCACATAGAGTTTGAGTTTTCATCTTGTATTTTTTTTTGACATTTCTGTGCATTTAATGAATTCCCTACCCACCAGCTTCGCAATATAGATGTGCAGAGCAGAGCTGTGTTCTACTGCTCCCTCCCCACGTTTTTGTTGTTTTCCTCCTAAGTGCTAAGGGCTTTGCTCTGTTAAGCCGTCGTTAATTAGAAGTTGTAGTAACATATTGATCATTGCTAGATCTGATTTTTCTTGTGTATCATACCATGGGAAAGCAGTAAAGTTTAATTTACAAATACAAAATGCTTCTAATGTAACACATTTAGTGTTATTAAACCATATTTATTATTAACTTCTTTGAGTAAAAGGAGTTGGTGTCCTGCTGCGTAAAAGTAGAGTGGTTGTGACATGGGTATGTGACTTCATGCATTTCACGTGAAATAACAACTTTATCTTTTCCCCTACAGGCAGAGTACAATGTTTCAAAATGCTGGAGATTATCTGGGTGATGCTACAGATTACATTTAATATGATTGTATCTTCAGACATTCTGCTGCTCCATTTCATGAGCTAAAATATTTTATAAAAATGAAATTGGATATCTTCATTGATCTTCAAGTTCACCGTGTCCTGTGAATTCAGAGAAGACTTTCTGAAGGAGGAATAGATTCATCACATATGTGGACTTCTGTTGTTGCTCAAGGATACACTTGTTTTTCATTGTGAAAGGCTATCTGCATGAAGATGAGTCTTCATTTGAGATATGATCTGTGTAACTAGGTGAACAAGGATCCTTTTAATGAGTTATCAACATCTATTTCAATCTGCTTCTCCGGCTTTTGTTTTTTAATAAAAAATGAAGGACAAGTATAAACAGAAGAGCTGATGTGTTTCTGTGAGGCCTTTATGTAATCCTCTGTGTCTGGATGTGGTGCTAAAGGACAAGCAATCTGCTTTTGATCAGCTGATTGTAACTGCAGAAAGAGAACCTTTAATTTAAAGTAACTTGCAGCTGTAATTATTTTACTCTTTGGCTTGCGCCAAATGAAAGGGAAATTTAAGTTTTACTGGTCAGGAGCATTTTACTGAACTAAGAAAGGGAAACTTACATTATCCTTGTTTTCATTTCAAACCAAGAACCGATAACATTTCACTCAGAATTTGACTGCTAGGGAGATCTCGGCAGACTAAAGCAAGTCAGATGTCAGCAAACGACTCTTCTCCCCCATCCTTACAGAAGTTTTCCCCACCTACGTGTCATGCTGCTGCACCACAGACCCCATCTTTGTCCTCAAGTCCCCAGTCGGGGCTCTCCAGTCGGCTCTCCAATGGCAGTTTCAGTACCCAGAGCCTCACCAACTCCCGAGGCTCCATGCATGGCATCTCCTTCCTTCTGCAGATTGGTCTCACTCGGGAGACTGTCACCATTGAAGCTCAGGACCTGTCCCTCTCTGCTGTTAAAGACCTCGTGTGCTCAATAGTTTACCAGAAGGTATGGTATAATGCTACTGTGTTGTGCTGATGGCAACAGCTGTTTGCTAGCAGGCTGTTTAGTAATAGCAACTGAGATATGCCAAGAGTTTGGTATGGTGGCAAAGATCTATGCTAGCTATTTGCAATTATGCAGAAAGAAATTTTGGTAGCTCTCAAGGGAGAAGCTTTTAATTCAATAGGAGTAAACCCTCCTCTTACTTTCTCACTTGTGAAATCTAGTAAAAGAACATGTAGTTCTAAATTTCCTACATGAATGACTTTTCACAGTATGGGCAGTTTTTTCCTTTTAACAATTGCCACTGATACCTTAGGTTTTTACTACTTGGATCTGTTCTGTTGAAGGGTGTTCTTGGATCTGTATAGCCAGCTGCTGTGACAGGACCAGTTGTGGCTACAGACTTGATACTTGCTGTTCTTTTTGTTTCTGGTTAATAACTAAATATCCCACCAAACAGCTAATAATGTTCTATTATTGTTTTTCTGTATACTGAATACATGTGTTACTCCTATATGTCAATATATTTCTGTTAGGAGAGGGTTGACCGATAAATAAAAGAACCTTGGCACACTTTTCCATTGTGTCTTGGCTACCCTGTTGCAAATGCTGCCTATTTAGGAAGGAAGTAACACTGATCATGTTGGTTTTGCATCCAAATTTTATCTTTATCTTTAGGTTAGGAAGGTTAGATCCTAGGAAGCAGCCTGAATAGAAGTTAACAATATTTCATAAAGTAAGAAATAATTGCTGTTTTCCATCAAGGTCAGGGAATTATCTCCATGTCTTTCATTGTTGAGATAGTGGTGATATTTATCATTGATTAGTGTTATTATATAATTCTTTTTCACCTAATAGCCTGAAAAAATGTAAGTGCATGATATGTTATTTGTATATGTTGTTTATCTTTTTTCCCCATCTCATAACTTACTGCATATTTTTCATATAATATATTTCATATCTTTTGTATTTTTACAAACTAGTCGACAAACAAGCCAATTTCATAATAACTTCCAAAATATAATTCAGCATCTTAGTTCCTTTCTGAAGAGATGAGTTATTTGGGTCAACTTCTTTTTTCCCTGTACCATGCATGTTAGATGTACCTTTATGCAGCCATTTTAGGGGCTGCTTTTTCTCTCTATATCCTTCTCTTTACATCTGCATATTTCCTGTCTTTTATCTTAAAGTAAGATGAAAACAAGTACATTCACACTTATTTTTCTTTTTTCCTTTCTGTTTTTTTCAGCAGGCTCAGCTAAAATTTTAACGTGAGGTCTTCTTATAGCTCTAAGTTCTTACACGCTAAGCCTAATCTACTGCAAAACTGATGAGGATTTCATGATTGGTTTTCCTTTTGTCTGGCTTTGCTGCAGTTTCTGCTCTCCTGCAGCTGATGCTACCAGAAAGTGACTGCTCAGTGAAAGCACAGGCAGCAAACTGATCAGGAAACAACCTCATGTGTGGTGGATTCATCTTTCATAAGTAGTTTTGCAGCTAGTGCACGAGTGGCAGTATTCTCCCTGTACTCTATTTGACAGCAGTATGTCCTACTTTGACTTTTTTTCTCTTAGATCTGGTGACTGTTCAATGTTCTTGGATTAGTGGATACCTGATGTGAGAATTGCAAACTGCATTCTTGTCGGTAATTGTGTGAATGGTTGCTGCTTTTTTCCAGTTAAAAGCTTTGAACCTGCTGGGTATGCTGTTGAGATTCAACAGTGTTAAAGCTTCCCTTTCCTCTGGTATTCCACAGCTTGCTTAAAGTGTTTTGTCCTGACTGCAGGGTACTGTGATAGTTCTGTACTCAACAGTATCTACTTACTGTGACATTTCTTTAATGAATTAGGAGAAATACCTTTTCTTTTTTTTTACTTGGAATAGTAATTGATAGCTTTTCTTCTTATTTGACTGTTATTGTTACTAGAGTTAAACAGATGTTTCCTTACTTAACAGTCACATTTCAGGTTTGTATTCCTGTACATAATCTGGAACAAAAAAACTGAGGAGTCCTTCTTTGCTTACTTGGGAGCTTAAACCACCTGCCTTACTGTATTTGAGGCTACAATTGCAGTATCAAAAATGTTGGTTAGGGCTCTGCTTTTCTGTGTTTCCTGCTTCAGACACTGGTGTTCAGTGTAGCTTGTTCAGGTTTTGCTGAAGGGTAATTAGAAGCGGCATCAGCAGAACTGAAACTAGAGATGTGTCTGCAAAGAGAGTGAGATGAGTAATGCAAATATTTGGTGTGTCTCTTAGCTCTCATACAGATGTTCTGAGTATCAGGAGATGTTTTTTCTTTTTAAGTGTTTTTCTTCAATTTTTTTCAAGTGTAAAGTTAAGTTTGGGGGTTACTGTGTTAGGGTTGTTTTGTACTGGAATGGTTAATAGAACTCCTCAGAAAATCCAAACTTTTGACTTTATAGGGATGCTTAAAAAAATTCTTGCTTATGGTCTCCAGTACATTCATGGTCTTCTCTGTTCATTCCTTATCTAGGGTGCTCTGTATTAAAGGATCAGACATACAGTTCTCAGGGGCAGTCTGAGGAGGAGCATAAGCTGGACACATATGGCTGCTGGAGCAGAGGGACAGTGTTTAGAAGCAGAAAAACTTGTAGCAGGTAGACAGTGTGTGTCCTTGCACAGTAGTCAGATATTGCAGAGGCAAGTTCTTAATCCTGTTCTGTGTTTGAATGCTGTCTCTTCATTCCTCACATGAAGTAGAACAAAGGAATTACTGACTTAAAACTAGAAACTTACATGTGGTGATGTTCCACTGCCTGCAGACTGAGAGTTATGTTGGACAGCATGCTCTAAGTGCTGTATTCTAGTTCACCTAATTTTATTCTGGTTTGAGCTATAAATGAAAAACATTTGATTACTGCAGCTAAAAGTGTAACTTGAGTTATTACTTGTATAGTATCAATACCTGCAAGATTTGTTGTAACTTTTTCAGTAAATTTATGAGTCTTTACTTTCATGTTTCTGCAACTTCTCTATCTTTTTTGGACCTGTCCTTCATCGTTTTCACTTTCAGTCATACTCGGCATTCTCCTTCTCTGTATATATTTCCTCTGATGGCTTTGTTATATTTTGCTCTGAAACAGACCAACTGCTCCTCTACCTTAGAATGTTTCCCTGAAATTCTCATGATCCTTTGACTGTTGCATTCTTTTTGATTGAGTACTGATACTTTACCTATGTAATCTGTTTCTTATTCTTCCTGCCTAGTTTTTCTAGAACAGTTTTTTTATTGAACCCATCCAAAGTCACCATTTAGCAAAATCAAAGTGCTGTTTCTTATGTCTTGCTGATTAGATTCTGCTTCTGTATTTTCATTACATTACAAGGATCATATTGCAATCCATCCGTATTACAGATGGATTTCTACAGCTCTTGCAGTAACAACTTGAGCGTAATAAATAAGTAACAGAACTGCAACCAGTGTTCTGGGTTTTTCTCCAGGTTAAGCTTGTGATAGTTCATGGTGTTTTTTTAAAGGCTCTAAAATGAATGCAAATCATCTCTTCTGTTCAGATGTGCTCAAATATGTTTTCCTCCTACTGCTCTGCCTTCTTGACTTGTCAACTCTTTTCTTCATATGAGCTAAAGAATGCAGAGAATTAGCAAGAGTTGAGGCATGAGAAGCAAACATGCTTTTTGAGAAGGTGGGAGCTGGGGAATTACTGGTGGCACAGAGGGTGTTACATGGGGGGCAGATTAGCATTTCCAGCATGGTGATAGTTTGTATGCCTGAAAACCTAGCCAAGCAGTAGTCCAAGTATGTCTGTACTGAGGCATCTGGTGAGGGAAGGATCTTCTGCAACATGTTTGAAGCTAATCATCTGTGTGATAATGTCATTTGGCACATGATTCTAAAGAGTGGGAGTGAATAGCTGGGTAGGGATGCAGGATAATAGAATGGATGACTTCAGTGAATGGAGAGACTTTCTAATGGTGTTTTGGACCATTAGACTTTGGAATTAACTTTCAGTGGTTTGAAGCATTTGTTTTGAGTTATGACGGGTCATGAGATATTGGACCTTGAAACAATATCCGCCTACACTTTTCCCTAGTGAGAATTTTTGGCGACTAGTCCAGAACTTTGCAAAGTAACTCCTGGAACTTGAAGTAAAGGGAGTTTTCAGTTACTGCCAAGATAGAAAGAAGCCTCAGTTGTATTTCGCTCAGAGTACTGACTGCTGTATGTTGGTTGAGTTCTTCTGGATAAAAAAAGACAATGTAGTGCACTCTCAATTAAAGCTAGCTATGCTGTAATCCTTACAGTATGAGTATGCTAGATAACACCAATGATTTTTCCTCAGTGTAATTGTAATATTGCACTAGTTGTGTTATTTGTGCTAGTATCACCAAGTATTAATAATGACATATATTCTTGATATAAGTTGATGATATTGTTGTACCAGAGATTAATTTTGGCACAGTCTAGTGCATATGTATACTTCCCACAAGTGATTTCCTGTCACTAGATGCTCTTTTGGAACTGTTAAAACTGGGAACAGTCATGTTTTTGCTTTTAGGAAACTTAGTAATACTGGGATTAGCAGTTTGTATGTTCTGAGTAACTGTGCAGATACATTAGGCTTTTGTGCAGGAAAGTAATGGCTGTATAATCCCATAAGATAAAACAGGCTGTAAAAAATTCTGCTTTGAGTTTGTTTTCAAGTTTACATTATGAGCTCTTAACACTTCAAACGAACTGGGTAATGTTCTTCCTTAACAGCTTCGTGTAACTGAGCATAAAGAAAGCTATAAAAGCTGTACTTTGCTGCAGTACAAGAGAGAAGAATTTGGTAGTGTACAACTTGAATGTAGTTCAACTATTGAACATAGTTTAAGCTTTGTGTAAAAATTCTGTTAGAAGATCCCACTTGAAATGAAACCCCTGTTAATCGATGAGGTTATTCTTGGCCAGCAGTGTGCACTGAGCCTTCTGGCCAAGGTGCTAGTGAGGAATGCTGCATTCCCGAGTGGGCTGGGAGCGGAAGAGAGAGCAGGCGCCGCATGCCGGGAAGGAGCCAAGCTGCTTGGTCGGAGCTGATTGCTCCCTGCATCCAGGCCCGGCCAAGTGCCTTACACAGGGCTCTGCTGGGCCACCTGCAGCTCATCAGAGCCGGCCACGGGCAGGGCAGCCAGCCAGCGCTTCCATGGCTTGGGTGCACGGGGCTGCAGTGGGGGCAGAGGAGAGGAATCTGAGCCACAGTGTGTGGAATGGAGTTGGGAGGCAGGCATCTTCCCCGTAAGTGGGAATTTTTTTTTTTTGGTGGGGTTGGGGGGGGAAGTGTGCAAGGAAAGAGCAGGATTAGTTCATTGAACTTCAAACATTTTGTGAGGTATGATTGAATTTGGAGGCTGCTGCAGCTCTGTCCCTATGTGCAGCTACAGACAACAAGACTGACCACGTATTCCTGATAGACACTAGCATTTGGATGCAGGTGTACAGCACATACATGTGTATGCACAGATCCAAACAGATCAACAGTGTTGGTGTCTGTGAGCCTTCATGTAAGCACAAACAGCACCAGTGGTCCTATGCTGTATCAGTCTCTGGTGGTTCAGGATAGAGGTCTGGTAGTGGCGAAAAATGTACAGACACGTACTCCCTCACCAACCAGTAAAAAAATAGCAACAAACAAAGGTGGGTGTCTCCAGCAGCTGGCTTCAAGCACTCTCTGCTACTTCAGTAGCTGCTAGATCTTGGTCTTTTCAGTTGCTGACACCTGGATATTCAAACTCTTGATTTCACTGATCTCTGCAGTCACTGAGATTGCAGGGTCCTCTTGCTCTGATTGCTGGCAGTCAGACCCCCCATACACACACATGGGCTCAGAATGAGAGAAAATCATTCAGGAAAATAGCTAGAAATTGAATTTAATGAAAATAGAGGACGGGTGGTGCTGATGATGCACAGGGCATGATCAGACAATTGTTCTAACCAACCCCTGTTTACAGATGACCAGCCTCTTTTATCTTCTTATCCCTCAGTTTTTTCCCACGTTTATTCCTCCCTGAATCACCTCTTTCCTTGCCTTTGTTGCCTTCTGTAAACATTCTATAGGTATTGTACAATCCTAATTTCCCAGCATTTTACAATCTGTACCATACCATTGGACAGCAACCACTGTCAGGCCAAAAGGTGTTCTGGTGTTGACTTGCCTGATCAGTGTATGTGTGGAAACCGGGTCTGAGGATGTCCTGTGCAGGCCAGGGTATCTTTTCCCTGGAGTTCTTTATTTGGGTTCCTACCTGCCCTTCTTTCTCTGTGCTCCCCTGGCTTGTGGAGATGGGCCTGATGGTTCCTGTGAAGGGTCTGGGAGGTCCTGGGCAGGGTGTTGGTGGCCCCCACCTGCATTTTTCCTCTGTGCTGCTTTGTGGATGTGCAGACAAGCACCTCACAAGCAGGACAGGTAAAGGAGCTGCTGAGGTTCCTCAACTACTGCCTGTCCCTCTTAAGGATTCAGGAAAACCTCCTAGCAACTGAAGCTCCATGCTAATGAACAGGCTGGGTCTCTTCTCATCCTTTTAGCTTTTGTAATTATTATTTCAGAAATGGACATCAGGCATGCACAATGCCTAGAAAAATGTGTCCTGGTGTAGTCTTGTCACATGCTATAGAAATGCTATGCAGAGGCTGTGCTTAGTGAGAGAACTCTTGTACTCCATCCTAGTATAGATTATTCCCTTGATGGTTGTGAGCTTGTGATTCTGCATCATAGTCTAGAAGCCAATGATAAAGCTCAAGTTTGGAAGTGGAAGAAATACCTTTTAAGGAGGTTAAATGTTAGAGTTACAAAACTAGACAATTTTTCACAGTCACTTTTATGTGTATGTATATTGGTTTTGGAAGAAAAGGGCAGTAAAGCATATGATGTCAATAAGAAAAGCATTCATGATACACAGCTTAAAAGGTCAATTTAATTAATGGAAAACCAAATGAGGGTGTTGATATCAACAGTTCTAACAATCTGTAATTGATGATTTTGCTTTTTTTCCTAATATTTCTACTCCATAGAAATTAATTTTGCCTTTGGAATTTATTTGAAAGGCAAAATCATAGTTATGGGTATAATAATGTTATTTACAAACTTTGGATTAATGATGGTGCTGCTTTCTAAGGGATGTAATGTCTCATATTTTTAATTATTAAACTTGCTGTCACAAAGAGGACTTCAGTGTTCATCTGTAACTTTAGTTTATTTTGCCAGCTAATGCTTTTCAGTAATGAAAATTAGTGTAGTATGTTTAAAACATTTTAATAAATCCAAGATTTGTACATGAGAATGGGTAAGTGGCACATAGGCAGAGTATATTTTGTCATAGCAATTAAGATAAGTGCTGCTCGGCAGGTGATTATGTGACCTCTGGTTACTGAGGTGGAGGATTATGTGTAGGGATGTTCTGGCAGCTGCATAACAGGGTTATGGTCTTAAAGAGTGGAAAAAAAAATTAAAGAGAAAGACATATCTTTATCAAAAGAAGGAGACTTAAACCTGTAAAATATCTTGGAGGCTTCCTTAAAATCTGTGGTTTGTAGGTGGTTCTGTGAACTTAATATGAAGAGACAATAGTTCACGTGATTGCCTGAGTCATGAATTGTCCCTCCTGGCAGCTGAAATTATTATTGGTGTTATTAAAATGTGTCATGTGTATCTGTAGGCAGATATATACTGTTGTAATATTGATTTTATATCCCTTTTGTTAGAATTAAGTTCTTCAGCAGTATAATGCAATTAACAGAAGTTAACAGTGTACCAAGGAATAGACATCACAGCACTTATTTTAATTATGTTATAATATCTTGTTTTCTGTCAATCAAGGCACAGTGGGATTTTGGGTTAGAGCTTAAAGTAAGTTTATGATGTGGTTTCAGTTATGAAGAAATGTCAGTTTCCTTGGAAGAATTACTAGTGACTGCATCTTTGTGTGTTCAGAATATAAAGTCAAGTCCTGTGCGTACTTGCAGAGATACTGATATACATATTTGGGCAGCACAGCTAATTCTTGCTTTGTATGTTCTTTCCTATTACAAATGATCTTTGGGCAATTGGAAAAATGCAATTTTTAGTATATTCTTGGATATTTGCTATTTTACATAGGAAGCCTGAGAGTGAGTTGAGAGACAGAGGAAGCAGCTGGCTGCTTTGGCATCGGCCCAGTAAATCAGTTTCTTCTTGCTGTGGACTGAATACCTCTGTGTCAGTATAAATTTGTCAGCTCTGTCTTTTGCTTTTGCAAGGGTTAAATTGTACAAATTCTGTGTCTCTTAGTGACTGTCCAAGGTAGATAGCTGCTTTCTGGAGCAAGGACTTCCTCAGTGTTAAGTGTCATGTAATTATGTAGTGCATACACACCAAAACAGAGAAGACTAACTTGGTATTTCAGATAAAATTGCTGCTGTAAAGAAGACATTATTTTTTTCTCTGAATGAGAAGAAAGTGTGAAAACAATGGGCACAATAGATATGATACCTTCATTATGTATTTGATTTGGTAGAACAAATCTTAGTTAATTACAATTAATATACCACAAGCTTCATGCAGTTTAGATACTATTGACTGTGCAACACATAGATTACTAACTTGTTTCCTCATTAATTAAAAGTATCTTCTGAGCTTTTCCATATTTTTTCCCACACTTTTCCTGTTTTGATCTGCGTGTGTGTTCCCACCTCACGTTTGAATTCTAGTTTAAACCAAAAGGTCAAAGGAGCTGCTTGAATGCTGCTCATTCCTCTCCAGGGTCTGTTCCTCCTCGTTTCCCCATGAACTGTTTACTTTTAAGCTTTTCATTTTAACAAGTTTTCATTTTAAGAAGTTTTACTCATGCTTAACAGTGTTTTGAAGATAAGGAAAACAAAAAATGAGAAAGCTTTCAATGAGTAGGGAAAATACAGAATGAGAAAGCTTTTTTTCAGTGATGTATCATGGAAAAGTGGCATGTTATTTAGCGTATCTGTTTCCTGTATGGATTTTTTTCCTGTCCTTGTGAGGATTTGAGTTTTTCTTTTCACAGAATCACCGAAAATGAGTAATGTTAGAAGGGATCACTGGAGGTCATAGAGTCCAACTTGCCTGCTGAGCATATGCTCCTCTGCAGCATATTACTCAGGATTACTCATATCTGTTGATCTAAACTGTTGTAGAACAATGGTATGGAGCTTCTTAACTGGCTTGCTGCTCAAGAAAAGTGCAGCAGGTGCTGCTGGAGTGGCTCGAGCTAAATACCTGCCTGACCAGAATACCTGTGAGGATTATAGGTGGTGGTATCCAAGTTAAAAGTCTGCATTGGCTTTTATGTGCCAGACTGATTATGCTGGTCTGAGAGATTAAAAACTCCAATAAACAAAAACTTTAACACTTCTTTTTTTCAGGTTAAAAAAGAAAAAAAATTAGAAATTTTCAGAAAATGCTTTGTTTCCTCAAAAATAGGCAGATTTATTTTGTTGTCATGACACATTTACAACTCTTGAGTTCTGTAGCTGTTATTAAAAACATTGATGTATAGGATTATCAAAGAGCATGTATTAATTTAGAGTTTGATTTCTATTGCAGTTCCCAGAGTGTGGTTTCTTTGGCATGTATGACAAAATTCTCCTGTTCCGCCATGACCTGAACTCAGATAATATTTTGCAACGAATTACATCAGCAGAAGAGATACATGAGGGAGATCTTGTTGAGGTTGTACTCTCTGGTAGGTATTATTGTAGCAGTGGAACAACTCTTTGTTCAGTAGATTAAAAGAAATTAGGACTTCATGGAGCATTATTTTCATGTCTGCCTTGAGCTTTTTCACTTTAGGCAATATACTTTGGGGTAGAGGTTTCTGAGAAAGTCCAAGTGTCTCTGATGCTTCAGCACTCAGTTTTGTTATTTTTCATTGTTCTGTTTTAATCTTCTTCAGGTTTATTATTAAAAATAAATCTGAATTATACAAATGAGAATTTATAAGTATAATAATACCAGTTTTTCATTTTTGTGATTGTTTAAGGTGAAATGCAGGTAGGATTCAGAATTTGTTCTTCCAAGTTGTGGGTTTTCTTTTGCTTATATCTGTCTTTTTGTTCTGTAGTTTTTGCTATTGATGGCTTATGCTGTCATAAGACTTCATATAAATGTTGTTGCTGAATCATACCTATAAAAACAGGCTCTTACAGGTTATTGTAGTTCTTAAAAATGGTTTCTTTGAACATTATAGTCCTTAGAGTGGTGGTTATTAACCAATAATGAGGACAAAATAACCCCAGCCCTGGTTGTCATTGTATGTGTTTGATCAATACTTCATCAAATTCAATCAAAAGTCAGCTGTAGTTAAACTACAAGTAAAAGCTGGACTAGTGTTGAGCAGTTTTTCAAGTCCTTGAGGATAAAGTGACAAACTGAGACTATATATTAGGAGAGACCTCTTGACTGTCATGAGCTTAGATTTGTAAGCTTGGTCAATAAAGTATGAATTTGATAGCTGTAAGTAAGGCTGAGTATTTCAGGGCATGTCTGAACTGTTCAGTAATTGATCATCTTATTTTGAACTTTTCATTGCTTCTGATGAATAGCATATTTGGAAAATTTGTTGTGTGACTCTTGGCAGTCTCTGACAGTTTCCTTACAGACAGACAGACCACCCGAAACTGGGGCATTTTGAAGATATGTAAATCTCTTTCAGTAGGATTTTAAAAATAAGATCTGAATAGGGAGTGTTAGTATGTATCTGGTAAAAAACCAGTAGCCATCAGGACAAGGCAATCTTGATGTAAAATACCTTTTTTTTTTTTTTTTTCTTTCCCTCAAAGATACAAAACAAAAGAAATTGAAATATATCTACACTTATTTAGGGAAAATAATATTTCAGTGTTCTGTGGAAACTTTATCCACAGTTCTTTTTTGATACACTGAGTTGAATCTAATAAGCTTTTACTACAGAAGTACTTTAGAAGATAAAAATCTATTTTTAGAACTGTCTTTTTTTGAAAATTTTGTAGGTTACAGAACAGCTTGAAAATTAAATTGTTCTTTAAAACATTTACTGTTGCTTTTAGCAAAGCTTGTTCTACCTGCCTTCAACTTAGTGAAGTTTTCAACCGAGTGATTCATACTTTTGATTAGTTGGGAACATTAGCCTACAGAGTTCAGGGGATATTTTTCCTCAATAAAAATGTTTATTGAGAACTATGTAGTCTCCTGAATGCATATTTAAATGACATACTGTAAAATGCTGATTTCTAAATATCTTGTAAGCATTCTTTAAATTAGCCTTTTAAAAAACATATTCTTTCCATAAATCCTTGTTGATCCTGTGACAAGAGTTATAACTTACTGCAATTTTTTTAAAGCTTTGGCTACAGTTGAAGATTTCCAGATCCGTCCTCATGCACTTTATGTGCATTCCTACAAGGCTCCTACTTTTTGTGACTACTGCGGAGAGATGCTTTGGGGTTTGGTACGACAAGGATTAAAATGTGAGGGTAAGTCAGTCTGTGATATGTAGTGTGTTTGTGTGTGTATATCTATATGAGATGAGGAAGAAGAAGTTGTATTGTGTTTGGTATGTTACTAAGTGATAAATACAGTATTTCCTACCTGGAAGGGTTTGTGCATTGGAAAACTGAAGTTCTGATCTTGGCATTAATGCAAACTTGGGCTAATGCATGACCTTGGGCTAATGACTTAAGAAATGTTGTTTCCCACTCTGAATAAAATAGCTAGCTTACAACCTTGTGTTCTTTCCACAAGGAACACGTAGTTTGGAGAGACTCCCAAAGGGGAATCCCTTTCCTTATGGCTTTCATCCAGCTGGCTGTGGAGCACTCTGCAGCCTGCTGTCAGGTACTAACACTGCCTTCTCACTGAATTCTTCTTGCTTCTTGTGCTCCAAAGTGAGGGAGTGATGAAAGCCTCTTGGTGCTGGGAGATCAGCTGCTTCCAAGTGTTAGACCTTGTTACTAGAACTGGGCTTACTGGAGAAAAAGCTGTTTTTGTGAATCACATCAAGAACAATAAATCTGAGAATTTGACACAACAATCTATTTCTGCCTTTGCCATTGTCCTGGGTCATCTTTTTAAAACTCGTTTATCAAAATATTAGTACTGTGGTTTTTTTTTTCTTTGAATGTTGGGAGGTTTTTTGAATAAACAAACTCCTCTTCCAGGTTGTGGGTTAAACTACCATAAGCGATGTGCCTTCAAGATTCCGAACAACTGCAGTGGAGTGAGGAAGAGGCGCCTGTCTAATGTGTCTTTGCCAGGAGCAGGGCTTTCAGTTCCAAGGCCAGCACAAGCTGAACACACATCCTCTGCCTCTGAAGAAGTATGTAATGTGAAAGAAGAAACAATTTCTGGTTTAAATTCTTTAACCTCTGAAGAACTAGATAGTGTTTTAAGTGGCTCATGATGAGTATGTGGGAGTCAAACTTAACCATTATGATCAGTTTTAGTGAATTTTAAAATACAGTGATTCTTAGACTTTGACACTTAGTGCTTATTATTACTGTGAGAGATACAACAGGAAATAAATTTGTTATTGGCCTTTCACTCATGGTTATATGAAATCCTGAGAACTTTGGCTTCTAGTAATACAGATTAGTTCTGTAATTATTGTATCAGCATAGATTAGTTTCTTGGCCAATGCAGTACAAATTGTAAGCTTTTATACTGGGGAAGAGTGTTCCCAATCTGCTGTTAAGCTTTTCACAGAGTTAATCCAAAAAACCCCAAACCCTATCTAGGAGGGTGTATGAGATGAAAGGCTTACAGTAAAAACAGACATCCATAGTAGTTCCTTGTTGTGATGATTGCTGAGAGGTTATCAATTACATAACAAATATCAATTATCAAGTATATCCCAACTATATTGGGATCATGAGGCAGGAGAGGCAAGGATTAGATCCATTTGTTTGTGCCTTAGGCTTTTCTAGTAATCTGTTGCTTTACACTATAACTATTCTTACCACAATTTAAATTACAAATCATATAGTCTACTTCAAGAACATTATTTTTTTTAGCTAGAGGCTATGAAAGCTTAGTCTTGAGTAATGAAAAATATTTATTTTGATGTTTATGACTACTGGTAAGATTCACTCAGTGAACATAGAATTGTAAGCATTTATCACATAATTTAACTTTATGATTTCTGTGTGCATGTTTAGTACTTTTTTGATACCTCTTAATTTTACTCAATGCTTCTTCTGTTTTAATTGAAGTTTTTCTTTTAACTTAATTTCAAAAATTTTTTTTGAGGGGGTTTATTTTCTAAGTAATTTTTTAATTTTCTAAGCAGTTTTGCCTAATTTAGTAAGCTATCCAGCATGCTATACCTTGCTTCTAAAAACTAATAGCTTGAGGTAGTGATTGCAATTTGGTCTGCCTGCCTCCAGTGCTTTCTGTTTTACCTTCTATATGGAGGCTTGTATGTGCTGTATGCACCTTGTCAGGTTGCTCAAAAAATGAATGTTGTGAGTGAATTTCTAGCATTTTATCTTCTGTGGAAATAAAGGTTCATACATAACTTCCTGCTTTCTGTAAGACTTTTCCATCTGGTATTTTCATGGTTTTGTTTTACAATACCAGAATGTCCTCTTAAAGCTTTTGGCCAGGTTGCTTTCTTGTCTGGTCCCTTTTGGAGCCAACACCTCCCTTACAGCCCCACTGACATTTTTTTCATCCACCAGGACCCCCAAGTCCTTCCCAACAGGGCTGACACCAGCCCCCAGCCTGTGTTGATACAGGGGGTGACCCAACTCAGGCGCAGTGCCAGCACTTGGCCTTGTTGAGCCGCAGAAGTTTCACATGGACCCACTTCTCAAGCTTATCCAGGTCCAGCTGGATGGCATCACATCCCTCCAGTGTGCCAGCTGGGTGGCATCCACAAACATGCTGAGGGTGCACTCACTCCCACTGTCTGTCATTGATGAAGACATTTAATAGCTGTGGTCCCAGTATCAGCTCTGAGGGACGCCACTTGTCACTGATGTCTGTCAGGACGCTGAGACATTGACCACTCCCCTCTGGATGTGACCATTTAGTCAATTCCTTATTCTTCTAAAGGTCTGCCCATTGAATCCATCTCTCCACTTTAGAGTGAAGGATGTTGTGGTGACTGTGTCAAAGGCTTTACAGAATTCCAGATAAATGACACCTATAGCCCTTTTATTGTCCACTGGGATGGAGTCACTCCATCATGGAAGGCTGCTGGCTGTCCCAAATCACTTCCTCCCTTCATGTGCTTTAGCATAGCTTCTAGTAGGATCTCTGTGATCTTCCCAGATACAGAGGGAAGCCTGAAAGGTCAGTGGTTCTGAGGGTTGCCCATTCTGCCCTTTTTAAAAATGGGTGCAGTTTTTGCCTTTTTCCAGTTCACCTGACTGCTGTGACTTTTCAAAGCAGTCATGGCAGTAGAGCTGTTCTGGTGCAAATGATGTATTCCTTCTTTATTGCAGCGTTGCTGCCCAGAGCCTAGTAAGAGGATTCCCTCTTGGAGTGGCCGCCCCATCTGGATGGATAAGATGGTGCTGTGCAGAGTGAAGGTCCCACACACCTTTGCTGTTCACTCTTACACTCGTCCCACCATCTGCCAGTACTGCAAACGGCTGCTGAAGGGCCTCTTTCGCCAAGGAATGCAGTGTAAAGGTAAACCTTGCATTTGCTGCTGCAGCAGTACATTTCAGTAAAGGTCTTGTATTTAAAACTGTTTGATGACTGTATACTGCAAACATGTAAGTTTTGAAAAATTGCATAATTTTCAGAAGATCACAGCAGCCCTCATTTTCATTGTTGTAAGCTGTGCATTGTACATTTTTCTGAAAAATAAGATTTAATTGTGTAGATTGAAAACACTGTAATTCTAGGAGGATAATTATGAATTAATAAAAATGGGAAATGCTTCCTTTTTTCAATATCTGTATTCTAGACCGATCACTAAGGAATCTGTGAGTTTTCATTGTATTTTAGTACAGGATACTGATTATTACCTTTTGGAGATAGGTGCCTGTGCTGAACTTGCATGGTTTTTATGTAGCAAATGTTAACATGCATGGCTTCAGTTCTCAGACCCTTCCATATGGTTCCTAGGGTGTAACTAATGTGATCTCCTTCTGGCTTTTTATTACTAGTTAGTGCAGATCTGTTGGCTTTGTTGCAGGAAACAAAAGTCTAGTAATGAATCATAAACATTAATATGGAAAGGAGTTTCCATTTCTCTCATGTGAATTTGTCAAACAGGAGTATCGAAGGTCAGCTTTTTGATAGAGGTCACTTAATACATTTTCAGTTTGCTTTATTAGAGGAGAGAAACTATTGTAAGTTTACAGCTGTGTTAACCTTTTTTTTTTTGACTGGTAATAGTGCTGTCTCATGTGAGTAAGGAAGTAGTTTTATTTTTCATTTCTGTTGTTATTTGCTGTCTTTGTAGTCCGTTTGAAGTCTGCATCCTGAACTGGTTTTGATATTTTTTCCAGTCAGTGTGTCTCTTGGATACACATGATACAGAAATAATGAAGCCTGAAAAAGATGCCTTGTGGTTTTAACATACAGATGCTGCTGGCCATATACAGCATATGACTGTATCCAGCTGAACAAATGGGGCTACCACATCAGTTTCAGGGAATTGAATGGCACTGGATAAAAATATTATTTGTATGCATGTTGTAAGCATTTATGCATGGAAAATGAGCCTAGAGAAATGCCATGTATATGTGCAGGACAGAAATAAGTGTCTTTGTAGGCCTCCATTTATGCAATAGGATCCTATACTTATTTTTGATATATCAGGAACTGATATCAAGCAGTTCAAATTTTTTCATACTGACTTTTCTTACAGATTCTTAAGGTTTCCCACCAACTTTCTTGTGCACATTCACAAAGCTTGGGGGTCTTCTAGTAGTTTTATGTTTCTGATTACCCGTAAGAGCCCTGGATTTCTTGATTTAATTCATTGCTATTTGGGCTCTGAGGATGATGTTTGAGATGCTAAGGCTGTGTTTGTGGTAATAAATTAAATGTGCCCAGAAACATTCCCGGACACTGAGGTCAGCTGGGACAGAATGACCGTGTTCATGAACAAATTTTCTTAGCATCCCAGCCTGGGTGGCTCTTGTGCAGACTGTCTGGAGCAATTTCATAGGATGCTCTGGTTTATGAGCTAGACCTTGGAACTGTTTGAGATTATGCTAATGCTGTGGGCCAAAAGCTTGCTAGGGGATGTTTGTAGCTATTTACTAGACTAGAGAATTGCATGGCAGTACCCAGGAATGTTTCTGAATATAGTTTAATTTTTTAGGATAGATTCAGTCTTCTAGTTTCATGACAGGATTTGAAATGTCTCTGTTTCTTCCAGCCTTCTTTAAAGTAGTGAAGTAATTGTATTTCATAATATGAACTGAAGCCATGGCTGTAAAATACTGTTAATGGGCCTCCTAGGAAGCATCTTTTTAGGCACTCAGAGGCTGAGTAATATTGTATTCTGCTGCAAAATTTGGCTCCTCTGCCAAAAATGGAGAGATAATGGTTTTTCTCTTGTCTGGGCTTAAAAGAAAAACACATTGAGCTTGTTTTGAATAGCAAAAAGAAGTTAAACTACCAATATGAAAACAATTGTGGGGGCAGTAGGGAGTTTTGAAATTCATGGTATTGATGGAGTTGAAAATCACAGGGATGTGACTAATAAAGGAAATTCCCGTTCATACCAGTAATGTTGTGTGCTGGACTTGGTTCAGTGGGCTTCATTGATACCTCGGGTGCAGCAATGGCACACGTCCAGCTGAGATTCCATCCTGTGTCAGGCCAAATCCGGGCATAATGTTATTCTGTCTGCCCTGTGTCAGCAAGAAATGGAGCCTGAGGAGTCAGGCAAATCTGTAACCTGAATGAGAGGGGAACCAGACTTCAGGATTTACTGCAGAACATATTTGCTCTGATGTAGTTGTGTGATCATAGATGTTGTGTGATCAGACTCTGATGGCTGCAAGTCTTAGTTGGCTGGTGGGGAAAAATGTTAGAGATGAGACAGTTAAATCATATAGCAATGGAAAAAAGGATGTGGAACAAATGAAAGAATGGGAGAAGTTACATCATGAGGGAAAAAATAGCTGCAGAAGAAGCTACAGAAGTAGCAAGCCATTTTGTACTGGAAGGGGAAGTACTGACATAATAAATAGTGGTGGGACAAATCAACATGTGACATAAGGACAAGATTGCTAATTTCCTCCTGGAGGTGACCTCATTGGTGCCGTCTTCAGCTACATGCAAATATATGAATCTGAACTGAAGTTAGAGTTGGAAGGAGTGAATGATAAATGCTAGTGTCTGGGTGGGAGTCAGGTTCTGATATCAGGGGCTTATTTATCTGATGTTTTAGATTGCAGATTCAACTGTCACAAACGCTGTGCACCTAAAGTACCTCGAGACTGTCTTGGAGAGGTTGTTTTCAATGGAGGTAAGATGAGAAACATCTTTCCAATAGTGAGAGATCTTTTGTGGCTGAAAACTAAATACCTTATTATTTAGTTCTCTCATCTCTGAATATTTGACATATTTTTATTTATCTTGCCAGTTTTTTGAGTTAAAATGAAAAAGATTCCCTGTAAAACTTACACTCTGGTGACTTAAATTTTACTTCAGTCAGTCTTGACAAGTTCACTATGCTTTTGTTGGGACTGCTTAATGAAAATGAAAAATCTGGAAGCCACCCCAATGTACAAAATTTGAAGATCTATTGTGATTGGTCTGCTCATTTTTCACCATGAAATACATTCTTTAGCATGTTAATATCTGAAGACGTGGAATTTTTGTATGACTTTCTCATATCTTACTGGCCAGAGTTAGCTGAGGTGTTTGAGATAAAAGAGAAAGAAGAAAAACCCCAAGCCAAACCAAAAGAAAGAACTGCACCCTAATTTCTGGAAACCTCAATGAAGTAGGACTGTTTTCTGCGTAGTCATTGCAGAATTGAAAGAGGAATGTGCAGAAGACTTTGTGGAAGAATGTTTAGAGTATTTTTGTAAGTTTTAAACCAGTGTAAAACTGATGAAATATGAGGTAGATGAGCAGATAGGGATTAAAAACTGATTGAATGGGGGGCCTAGAGAGTGATTATCAATGGCAAATAACTCATGGTGTACCCCAGGGGCCATTAAAGGGTCCAGTCCTATTTAACATCTTCATTAATGATCTTGATGGGGCAGTGTACCCTCAGCAGCTTTGTAGGTGACTGGGAGCACTGGCTGATATGACAGAGGGTTTGTGCTGCTATCCTGAGGACTTCAACAGATGGGAGAAATGAACTCAGGGGGTTGTTGGACCAGGTGACCTTTAAAAATCTCCTCCAACTTCAGCCATTCTGTGGCTCTGTTGCCTTGTCACACAGTTTTTAGTGAAACAAAATTGGTGATGTGGAGCAGATTGCATCAAACAGTACAACTTGATTCAGAGGCTTGGGCAACAGCTGTGCTAGGGTCTGTTGCCATTGCACATAGATCCCATCCATTCATGCTAACCTTCTCCAGCTCCCAGGCTCTTTCCTGGATCTTGAGGTTGGTGGCTGTGAACAGCAATGTGCAACGTGCTGTTGATGCAGCCTGGTTTTACTGCCCTTGTGATGCTAAGGTGCTAAAGGCCACAGAGTTTGTGAACTATGGTTTCATGTAATTCTTTTGAAGACATAAAGAGCAATTTATTTTTTGTTCTTTCTTCCATTCTTAATTGAACTCACCCCAGGTAAAAAGCAAACTCAAAAACCACAAGCCAACAAACAAACAAAAAAACAACCATAAAAAGGCTACAGACATATTACAAGACATATTTTTATGTCTTAATTCTTAGTTTTCCACAGTACAAGTTGTACAGCTTTTGAAAACACTAAATTTCTTCCTACAAAAAATCACAGGTGAATAAGATCTGTTCTGCTTTTCTCTTTTCCTGCGATTGCACAACTCCCCTTTTCTTTCTTACTTTTCTTATTATGGACTACAAGACCAGGGAGAGCAGAGCTGGGTTGCTGTTAATGGAGAATTTCATTTGCACAGGAATAATTCTCTGGGTCATCTCTAGCCATTGAAAGGTTACTTTGTCCTGATTACTTGTGGAACAGAATTACTTAATGAGATTTAGGTGTAGACTTTAAGCTTTTCACTCTGTTTCTTTCAGAATGGTTTGTGTTTAGTTGGGTCTCTCTTGCCTTGGCATTTAGCAAAATGAAATTGATAATGTTCATTAGCATACTCTGCATCTTACAGCAAGTGTGTGAAGATTTTGTATATTGTGATTGTAATTTTTTTTTACATAAGTGTTAACTAAAAAAAACAAAGTTGAGTTTTGGAGGATTCTATTTATTTTTTTTTAGTTGTATGTGTGAAATAATGTCTGACTTGTGTTGTTTCCAGAACCTGCTAGCCCAGGGCAGGACTTGGATATGCCGATGGAAGTTGATAGCAGTGAAATGAACAGTGATGGTAGTAGAGTTCTAGATGATGCTGAAGAGCCCTCTCCTCCAGAGGACAAAATCTTTTTTATGGATCCATCTGATCTTGATGCAGACAAAGATGAGGAAGCTGTCAAAACAATCAGGTAAGTTCCAGGATGGATTTCTTTGCTCAGGATATGTGTTGCTCAATATTGTGAGTAAAACGTTTCCAATTAGCCCAGTTTTATTGCTGAAAGTGTATTTTCTCTTTGTGTGGGTTTTTTTTTAGCTTGAAAACACTTTGTAAAATTCTCCTATCTCAAGAAAATCTGAGACATAAATAGACTAAAAGAATATAGCCTCTTCTAATTGGAAAAAGTGTTATGCTATGACAGTTATTGAAGAAATGCAACCAGATTATTAGTGCAGGATAAAACTTAGAGCTTAACAAAGCTAATGTGTGGTTAAGGTCTCTGTTACTTGAGCCTAATTTAGTTACTGTTATATATGTGTGGGTTTAAACAGCATTAGTTGGGATATTTTAATATTGGCATCGTAGTCTATGCATGTTATGCAATAATTTGCTTTATTTATCTTGAAAGTGATGTTTCTGAAGTCTTTTATCCAATAACTGTTAACATAGTTCCTTAAATCAAATTTGATCTTTTTATTTCTTTATTATTCTGAGTAGTGTCATCCTGATTTTCTTAGTCATTCTTAATAAGATAAGCACAGTTGTACTTGGTCAAACATCACTGTAGCTCAGGGCTTAATAGCAAATTTGTGAGGGAGAGCATATAATGATACCTTCCAACTTCCAGTGATTCACAGCTCAAGGATCTCCTGACTGGGAAGCAACATCTACCTCCAAGTAGCATTTTTCCATTTATTTCTAATTGAATTTGAAGCAATTCAGGTTTTTGGCATGACAGCATCCTGTAGCCAGTCCTACATCCTGTAGCATAGCAGGCCATGTTAAGTAAGGCATCCTTACTTTTTTTGTTTTGAAACTACCTTACAATGTGTGTTTACAGATGTGTCTGTTAGTGCCACATGTAGAGCTCTGGTATAGGCAGGCACCTCGATGTTTAGCTTCATTTTCAGTGCTGTTAAAACCTGTATGTTTAATTAATGGCTCTTTCAGAATATTAGAGATTATCAAACCTGTGTCTGCAGGACAGTTAATATACCTTAGCATTGACAGAATTTTCTAGTACAGTTGTGATTTAACACACCCTGGTTTGTGTTTTCTTAAGTTGAAAGTTTGCTTTGATAGGGACCTTCATTAATCACAATATTATGAAGCAGCATAATCAACTTACATAGACAATAAGAAATTATAGTTATGCTGATGCTAATTATATTTCTGTGGTGTAAAATGGCATGAAAGACTAGCAGTCTCAGCAGATTGTTTTGAAAGAGGATAATTTCTGTAGGTGTCCTCAATCCAGTGTGTTTCTTCTCTTTTCCTTAAGTACTGCAGTACTTGCCCTAGGACACCTAGTAGGAGCTCAGATGCCTTATCAAATTCATCCATCAACTAAATCTGCATGGGGAGAAAAGGTGTCTGTTGCTGAAAATTATGGACTAAATCCATAAAAGGTGTCTGTTCCTGAAAATGATGGACTAAATGCGTAAAACAAGTATAATTGCAGTACTGTTGTGTTTTAACTTGTTCCATATTAAACTGTTGTATCTTCTTTTTAGTCCTTCAACAAGCAATAACATTCCTCTCATGCGAGTTGTACAGTCAATCAAACACACAAAGAGGAAGAGCAGTACAATGGTGAAAGAAGGATGGATGGTCCACTATACTAGTAGAGACAACCTGGTCAGTTACTTCAGTTTCTTCCTAAATTAAGTTATTTCTCTAAACTAGTATGTTTTATTTCTGATTAGAGTATAATTTGAAAGAATTTAGCTGTGATGTTCATTATAAAGAAATCTGGTTCCAGACAGAAAGTGTAATTTATTCAAAATTCTTCATGTGGTGATTAAACAGTACTTTTCCTTCTCCTCTTTAAGAAGGAAAAGCATCTCTACATTGCCTCAAATGAATTGCATTTGCAGTATTTCAGCTTTCCTGAGAAAGTAACTTAGAATAATTTGTTTGTGTCATCTTTCTCTTTAGTAGTTGAACTAAACACTTGTCTCTTTTTCTGTTCTACAGAATACTTGTCTCTTTTCTGATCTGTTCTTTTCTGTGTGAAAAGGTGGAATTCATAAGAATATTTTGTGTACTGAAGTGGTTGAGAGTATTATTCTAATGATCTAGGTGTGTGTAAATAGTTATGTGTAGATATGAGAACCCTTAATTCCTCTAGCAATTCACTCTAAGAGTTGTGGCTTGACTGTATGTCCTTGGGTAAGCAAGCATCCCCCAGAAAGACACTGTTGTTTGTTACCAGTGCTGCTAATAATGCTACCTTAATTGAGTAGGCAAGCTACTTGATTTTTGTGTATTGAGGAGGAAGACAAGGCAAAATAACAGGGTTCCTTAGTATTGTCTGATGGGAGGAAGTGAATCAGTCCTCTTGTTTTTTGGTAGATGAATGAAAACGAGGAATTTAAGAAGTTCCCAGATCTCATGGAGAACATTATAGCATACTGAGACTGTTCATGAAAGGCAGCAGAAATACTTTTGCATTCTTTATCTCTGTGGCATCTGATTGGAGGAGGCCTAGAGAATTTTAAAAAGCACAGTTATTTAAGTTCTGAAGAAATCAATTTGAAAGGTGATAATAGGCAGCTCTATACTATAATGTTTTCACTTTTTGTGATTGTCAGCTAAACTGACTGCTGTAAGTGGTCTTTGTGAAACTACCTTAAAAACCATTTCTTTAAGGTACAATTTTTTAGTACCTGGATATATTTATCACAATCCAAAATAAGTATCTAGCGTATTTTAGATATGGTAACAGCCAAGTCTACGTAAAAGTCACAATTATCATCAGCTGGCTCTGGAAAAACTAAGGCCAGGTAGCAGACAGAGGTGAATAGTTCTAGCAGAACTGTTCAGGGCAGACCTGGTATTCAGCTCTGATTTAAACTTTCAGTACAACCAGTATGTTTTCCCATGGACTTTTTTTTGTTTTGAGCCTCCCCTTAGAACAGTGATCTGATGAAACAACTTAGTTTAGTTTGATTTTCTTCATCTGTCAGTCTGGCTGCTACCTCAATGACATCAACTGAAAAGGCCAGTCAGATGAAGTATCCTGACCCAAAGGACAGTCAGCCAAACAAGATCTCACAGAGCTTCCTAATGGGAGGAGACTTCCGTATTGGGCATTACAACATCGGCTATTTCCCTTGGCCGTTCTGTTCTCAGCAGTGTCAGACTGTTTCCTATTCCTGAAACAACTGAGCTTCCTATCAGTTCCAGACAGGTTCATTTTAACAGCACGATCTGCGTGCTTCTTCTGCTCCCTGATAACAAGAGGTTTCATTCTTTAAAATGAGAAGTTTCTATGTCATCATCTTTACTCTTTTTCTAACCTTGGTCCCATCCTTTCTCAGAGTAGGGTATGGGCAGATTCTGAACCCCTGAGTAAGTTACCAGCCTTTTCCTTAATTCCTCTCTCCAAAGTCTTTCCTGATTCACAATTTAATAAAGAGCATATATGTTGAAATGAGGGGTTTACATCTTTTGTTTCACCCATTGTCCCGGTGCTCTCTGGGAACTCCTTTTAGTTAAATCCATTTTTTGATCTAGTTTTCTCTGTCTAACTCCTATAGGTTGACTTAGCTTCTCCCTGAGTAAAGTGATTTAAGCTCTGCTTAAATATGGAAAAGAAAAAAACAGCTTTGCTTTTAATATGACAAAGTTTATAAAATGGAAATGTAATTGAATGATATTTCAAACTTTGTCATCCTAAGTTAGGGTTAAGGGTCTTGGTTTTTGTCCCAGAAAAATGGAAGTGGTTTTCTAACTATATCAGCGTGGTGCAAGGAAAGTATCTTACAGGTACTTTGATTCATACAACCATAGTAGCTTTCTAAAAGCTTCTTTGTTTTGAAGAATATTCTTCTGCTTAAATTATAAGACAGTTATATACAACAGTTAATCCACGTTACTTTGTGGTCAGGGAGATTTCTTTTTGGTGGATACTTCCAACAAATGGCTATGTAGTCTGTCTTGGTTTTTTTTTTTTTCCCTAAATTGTTTTTTTTTTTCATTTGAATCTCATAATATGCCTGTTTTGCCTCTATATTGATGGAAGAATTAAGGACTTGTTAGGTTTGCTCAGTGCTTGAACCTTGCAATGTTGGTATGAGGGCATGAAGGGAGAAAGCATGACTCCTACAATTGTCACTAAATTTGAATGGCTCAGATTTTGTGAGAATATGCACCTGGAGTAAAGCCTGTCTAGTAACTCTTTTTTCCTATATGAGGTAACTCCTGTTGTCACTGCTTTTGCTGGAAGGTAAGTGATATTTGCTAGTTTTTGGAAATAATTTTTGAGCTTCTTCAATTAAGACAAAGTATTTGTTCCCAAAGTTTATTTTTTCATTTCTGTAGTCTAAGATTATTGTAGATTAATTTTGAATGATTATCACAGTAGTTTAAAGCATTTTTAATTTAAATAATGAGATAGCAAAAGCCATATGAAAGGTTTATTCCTTATGTAATTGTACTCTGCATTTTGTAGAGAAAAAGACATTACTGGAGACTGGACAGCAAATGCCTCACACTATTTCAAAATGAATCTGGAACAAAATATTACAAGGTAATTAATGATGAGTAATAATTTTGTTTCACTTGATTTATTCAATGCTTTATAGATATGAAGTCTACTGTGAGCAGTTTACGTATTATCTCCATTTTCCCATCTCTTTTTTGAATCAAAACTGTGACCAGGTTAATTGTTGCCCAAAGCCTGTAAGTGAGAAGGATCAAGACTAACTCTGAGAAGTTGCTTGCAGCTCCTGCTCTAATTCCCTTGAGTATGTCTCTCCTTACATTTTTGCATGTACTGTTCTCCTGAATTACCTGGCATATTAAGCTTTCCTCACAATTACCAGAGAATTTCTTTGGCCGCCATTTGAATGAAGGCTTGAATTTTTGTGTTGTCTGAGTAGTGACTGAAAGTTTGCATGCTTATGTATTTTATTTCAACGTTCCTCAAATTCAGTTACTCCTTACCGTACAACTGAAAGTTTCAAGCAAGCTTTATAGGAAAATTTACTGTATAGCCTTATGTTTATATAATTTAAGCGTAGTGTATTGTCAATGTAGGATTGTGTTTGGTGGTGGAATATTCAGAAAATGCATTTGAATGTGTAAACAGGACTTTTCCCTTTCTTGTCTTATGCCTTTAGGTGGGGGTCCAAATCTTGCAGCTTCTTCCTTTATAACATCTCTAAGATCAAGCCTTTTCTCTGTACACCCAGCTAAACTTGCCCCCAGATCCTTTTCATCCCTATCTTGACCAATGCAGTCTCTTCTCAGACCTCTCTGATACTTGTATTGCCCTGTGCATTCAAAACACAGCTGGTAAAATATGTTCCTTGCTTGTTGCTCCATTACGTCACTGCTTTTAGTCCTTTCACTTGCCCCTTTGCACCCCTTGTTTTAACTGCTTAGATCTGATTGTCTTTGCTGTTAAAGTAATTCATAGTTTTTGCCTTTACATTTATTTGCTCTTCATCTCAATCAGCTGCTGTCTCTTATCCTCTTAATGCCTGCCTGGTGTTCATCTGCCTGTTCACTGCTCTTGCAAGTGACATGCACCTGCACCTTCCCATGGATGTGGAATGTCCTCCTCCACCTAGCGTGACCATGAAACCATTTCTTCCATGAGATCTGTTCTGTAATACTCTTGTACCATGGTCTTAAACTGACCAGGTAGAGGATAGTATCTGTATGCAGATAATATCTGCTAATATCTGTATTACGTTTACCCAAAATTATTCTGATGCACGAAGCAGTGCTTATTGATTAGCTGCATCCTCTCCTTAATGTTAGTGTTTCACTTTCTCCCCCACCTGCTCTTCTCTGCCTAAGCTGTATAAACTGCAAGGAGAAAATGATCATTCTGTATTTGTGCATCACTTACCCATGCAGTGGGGGTGTGTCTCATGATGAACATTAATGTAGTTTGAGTAGCAAATAGTAGTTGTATGGAGGGAACTGTGGTGGGCCTTAAAGTCTGTCTAGGCTTGCATATAGATATTCAGAACACTGGTGTTCAATAGTCATGCACAGTTCAATTTTATTTATGAAGCTTGGTGTTTCAGTTTTGTTTTTTTGATTTACTTAATTTTGGTTTTTTGCAACGCTTGCAGTTATGGGTGTTAGTATATTAAAATATTATGTGCATTTTCATTTTTTAATTTCTAATACCTTTCTTCAGGAGATTCCACTTTCAGAAATTCTCCAGGTGACTCAGCCTCGAGATTTTTCACATGTGGTGCAGGGCAGCAACCCCTACTGTTTTGAGATCATCACTGACACGATGGTGTACTTTGTTGGCGAGAACAATGGCAGCGCTCATCACAGTCCGGTCCTTGCTGCCTCCGGAGTGGGACTTGACGTAGCTCAGAGCTGGGAGAAAGCCATCCGCCAGGCCTTGATGCCAGTCACCCCTCAGCCTAGTGTTTGCACCGCTGCCGGGCAAGGGAAAGATCACAGTAAGCAGTGAGGTGCTCTTGTTCATGTGCTGAAGCTGCTGGTGGTAGTGATTCCTTTGGGAACGGGGCTTATTTAGAGTGAAGTACTGTCTGTTGAAGTACTGCTGAATTGGGTTTGTCATTTGCCATGAGTCTCTAAAAATGACTCAGGTTTGTGGAGGGTGGGCAAATCCTTTAATCCTTTGTAGTAGAAAGTAGTAAAGAATCAGATACAATATGAATGCAGAGTGCAGAGTTTTATTGTGGGACCACTAATAACAAATGCAGATGTAAAAAGGGAGTACAGATTACATATTTCTAACATACATAACTAAATAAATATATTCAGATTACATGCATACACTTTGAAAGAAACAAATTTGGTTTTTTTGATGTTAGTACCTATATATG
The DNA here is from genome assembly GCF_027887145.1 of Ammospiza caudacuta. Taxonomy (NCBI): domain Eukaryota; kingdom Metazoa; phylum Chordata; class Aves; order Passeriformes; family Passerellidae; genus Ammospiza; species Ammospiza caudacuta. The sequence continues at coordinate 37,551,900 of NC_080595.1, forward strand.
TTTATATTTTTAAAATTCTATGAGATGTCAGTAGCTAAGGAGAAGAAAGGAGTTAGTGTTGCTATATTAATACCATCAGTGATGTAAAAAACTTTTTTGAAGCTGTAGGTAGTTATAAAAAGTACCCTGTTCTTCTTTTTATGCACCTTCCCTCCTTTTTTTCATCTGGCATAGGATTATATTCATTATCGAGGCTCCACTAAACTTATGTATTGTTTTCTTGCTTTTAAGACATCTCCTTGTTCCTTGCAACAACATTCATTCTCATTCTGTACTGAGATTTATGCTTTTACTTTTCAGTTTCATTCCAAATTCCATCTACTCTTTAATCTCCTTGTAGAAAAATTTTCTTTTGCAGTAGATTCTGAGATCAGTTTCTCTGTTTCTGATATCTGGCTACTCTGCATCAGCAGCAGTTAAGAGCATGTAAATGCTAGTCTGAGGTAATGGCACTTCCTGCAAATGCAGCAATGGTCTAAAATAGTAAAATTTGAAATGCCAGTACTGGCTTTGGTATGTAATTACAGTGAAGAAACATACCTCGGAGATGCTACCTCATACCTGGCTTTGTACACACATAAAATGCCATTTTTGATGTGGAATTTTTGGTTTCATATATATATGTACGTATATATCTCTATGTAGATACACAAAAATTGTCTTGCTGTCTAGCATCTAAGGGTTACTGTTGCTGACAGACTTGCAAGACACTTGATTTTTCCAAAACAAATTGTTTTTCAGGTATAAATAATAACATTCCATTGACATTGGTAGGGAATAGAACTGCAGTGGTAGATACTGAGAGGAAGTATTTTAATATGTTTAGTATTTTAGGAGTATAAGAAACTGTAGTGAGTCAAGGAGTGGTATTTCCATATTTTTAGGCAACTCAGGTTGGTTTTTGAACTCTCAGAAGGCCACAAAATGTCTCTTCATCCCTCTTCTTCCTACACTTTGTGAATCATGAACTGTATCTCAAGGGCCCTTAGATTTTAATTTTAGAAAAGTCTCAAATACATGCCTTTAAATGAAAAGACCAAAAGTAGGAGGGAGACATTGCTAGTGCTTGAAATACTTGCAGCAGCAGGGAATTTGTAGTGTCAAAGAGTCCGCAAAGTATCATCTAATTCTTATATACCCCACTGTGGCCAGAGGTAGTTAGAAATGAGGATATTCTTCCAGTATCACCCATGGCAAAGAATCCTTTGTAACCACCATCCTTTTTACCTGATGTTTGGGGTTGGCTGTTTCTTTGTGGAGTGATTCTGAGCTAAAATGAGAAAGAAACCTGCCTACTGTACAGAGAATCTACCTGCTGCAGAAGTTGTATGGAATTGTGGCATTACTAATTTCTTTAGAAGTGACTGCTTCTTAGCCCTTATTCTTGCACATTTCAGACACTAGAAAAATGGAAGGAAGAACTCACTCTTTACCTCAGAGTTATTTCGTATTCTGTAGCCATCTGTGGAGAAGGGTTCAGTGTGTTCTGTTAAACACTTTCAAAACTGTATCTTTATTTTCTAGTTACCTTGAAGCAGTTTTTGTTCACCTTAGGAATTTTTTGTCTGACTTCTTTATTGTTTTCCCTTGTGTTCTGTACAGTTACTTCAGTACTGACTTGGTTTTAGTCAGTAATCAGTAGGCATCTGCAAGACTCAGAGTTCATATTTCAGATGCGGACTTCAGTATGTCTTTGACAATTAGTAATTTTTCCTGTCTTCTCTCTGTAAATTTCTTCTTTGAGATGAAGCAGAGGTGGCAAAAATCAGACATCTTTTTTCTCTAAATTCTCTTTAGGATGATAAAGGCTCTTTTCAAAGTGCTAGTAAGTTTATAGTGTGTTTTCTAGGTACATTGTAGATGAATTACTTCTTTTTGTTCTTTAAGTTAACATAATATCACAGAATTGTTAGGGTTGGAAGGACCTCTGGAGATCATCCAGTCCAACCCCACTGACAAGTCAGGGTCCAGGTTACACATGAACACATCCAGTTGGGTCTGGAATGCCTTCAGAGAAACAGACTCCAAGTGGTAGATGTCTGCTACTCTGAGATGCTTTACTTTGACCTTGGAATTCAAAAGAGAAGGGTATTTCCTGCCTTCCTTGGCATATCTCTTCTTGCCTGTGCATCAGTGTTATTGTAATGAAAAATTGACATCAATGTCTGCTGCAGACTGAAGAATTTTTTATCTGATACATTTACTTGGAAATTAGATAATCTTCCTGAATGTGCCCTTATGTTCCAATGATTGATTTGCTTCTGTAGTTTATCGATAAAACAAAGGTTTTATTTTTTTTAATCTTATGAGCTTTATTGCCTTTTTAATTATCAGTTATTCTGTTACTTGATTTCTTTGATTTGTTTCATTTTCTTATGCATTAATTCTGTATATCTTGGTGCCACAGAAGATGAGAAGCCACATTCATCTGACTATGAGGGATCTACCTGCTCCTCTTGCCTGTATTTTTCTTTATTGTTACCAGAAATCGTTATTCACTTAATGAACTATGATACAATTACTATTGCTTTTGGTTCTCCAGCTGTCTATTGTGTACACACTTGTATTGCTCTACTGTTTTTGTAATCAGGAATAGGACAAAAAAAGACAAATAGTCCCAACAAAACTTCCAGGGTTATTTATCTAATGAGTTCCAGAGTATGAAGTTTCTGCAACTAAAAATCATTTCACCGATTCTGGTTTAGAAGTCAGTAAAGGGTTTTTGGTTGATTCTCATTTTTCCACTCTTTTTAGAAAAAGTCTGCCCTTTTTATTTACTAACTTGGCTTTATCTTTTTTATTGCAGAAGAATTGTCTCTAAGCATCTCTGTTTCAAATTGCCAGGTCCAGGAGAATGTGGTGAGTCATGTGCATTGTATTACAGTGATGTTTATTGACTGAGTATTACAGAGTAATTGGTAGTAGCAGTGTCTGGATGAGAAAGCAGCACCAGAGCACTTAGGTAAAGAAGTCCATGTTTGTGCAGGAAGTTACCTACTCACCTGCCACGGCTGTTAGTTTTTATGAATGTGTGTCCCTGCTTTTGGTGCAGCTCAGTGGATCCTCTTCAGGAGAAGTTTGTTGTGTTTTCTCGCACCTCAGTGTAATGATGGTACCTTTTACAGATTTTGATTAATGCCAGATATAATTACAGCCTAGCCAGTAATACCTAATGTGGTCCTGAACATTTTAATGACTCCTGATATTTGTGATTTCTTTTTTTTCATGCCTTAGGATATCAGCTCTGTGTACCAAATATTTGCTGATGAAGTGCTGGGTTCTGGTCAGTTTGGTATTGTATATGGAGGTAAATTGCATTATGTTCCATTAGCATTTATTAAGGTAGAATGTCTGCTTGATAATATTATCCTTTTCATACTTACTTAGCTGTATCTAGAATGTCTAGGTGAAGTTAATCATGTTAAAAGTTGTGTTTGGATTACTTTGCTGCGTGGTTCTGCAATTCTATGTACAGTATTTCTTACAAATAAATTCTTGCATTTACAGTTTTGCATTGGCATCCTAATCAGTTTAGAATATGCATTTTTATTTTGGCCACAGTAAAATACAAAGCAATCCAATTTGACCATGCTTTATGATTTTTTCAAATTGCAAATTCTAACACTGTGCTTTACAGTATTAGAAGTCATATATTTGCTGTCAGTTATACCTGTTTTGAATTACACCTGAGAGATGTGGCCAAAAGCAATTAGAAAAACACATAGTTTATGGTTTGACAATATGGATGCAAACATGTTATTGACATACTTGATGCAAACAAATTTCTGTCAGCAGGGCAAAGTAGAAAGAGGTATTCTTTGCCAAGCATGTTAGCCCTAGGTTTCAAGTCTAGTATTATCACCTAGTTTTTAAAACCTTCTGTTGCATGCAGCATATAACTTGTTTTTAATATGTCATCACAAAAAAGAGAAATACTAGAAATGCATATGAACTCTGTTTCTATCTCTTTTTTTTTTTTTTTTTTTTTTTTTTTTTTTTTTTTTTTTTCAATCTCGTGTTATATCTCAAGTGTTGAGAAAACCACAGACCATAAATCTGGAAAAAGTCATAAGTAATGATTTACAAGTGGTAATCTTTCTGCTTCTGTCACATTTTCTTTCTAATCAGGAAGTGTTGTGGCTTTGATTTTTCTGTTTGCCAATTGTGTAGTTAGCTACTTTATTACTTCTAAACTGCTTGGTGGAAATACAGTTTGGTCTGGTTTTACATCACTCTTGAAAGAGATCAGGTTTTTTGCCCCCTCTGCATTTCTTAAAGCATAGTGTGAATCAAAATATCCTCCCTCTCTTATGAATAGAAATTAACAAATGCAGACAGTTATTTTAATGACTGGGTTTCATTTTTCCTAAATTGCCTTGTAGATAAATCTCAGCTTGATGTTTTGCATGATTCAATACTTACAATTGCTTATAAGTGTAGTAAACACTTACAAAAAACTTTCATCGATTTTTTTTTTTTAACTGAATAAAGGCTTAAAATATATCAGATATGCTTACTTCTTAATGTAAAATCACAAGCTGAAAGAGTATGAGAGGACAGTATAAAAGACTATGGTTTTTCTGGCTCTACACACTGCTTAATTGTTGTTGGTGTTTGGAGAGGCTAGACCTGGTAACTTTGGATGTTGGCTTATCTGCACCTGTGTAGTCATACTGAAATAATGGTAACAATTAATGGAAAAATTAGGTTGCTTTCATTGTTGTGGGGTTTGGATTGGGTTTTTATTTTTTGTTGCATTTTTTGTGTCCCCTATTCTTGACAAACGTTTTCAAAATTGCAAATCAAAAGTTATAGGATATAGATATCCAACTCCCTGTATCAGTGAGAACAGTTTCCCTCTGCTTTTCCTTTCAAACTTTAATTAGTTTGAAAGATCTGAAAAAAGGGAGACAGAAAAAACTACTCTTGACATTTTCTTGCTGATGTAAAACTTGCACTGAAAACTGGCTGGCTGTGTTTTGTTTAACAAAAGGAATTTTCAAGCTGCTTGTCTGTTACTCTTTATGGGCAAGTTTTAGCTGTAGTCCAGTTTATATAGTTAGGTGTTTTGTTAGATGGATTGGTTTGCTTTACATTCTTCAGCAATCTAGCATTTGCCTTCTGTGTTTTGCATCTAGTTTGTAATTGGTTGTATTTGTGCTACATTTCAATATAATTTCCTTTATCTGGTGGAGTTAAGCCCTTTATTCATGATGATGTTAAAGGCAGGTGCAGTAGTTTAACATCTGCCTTGGCAGAGAGAGCAGCTGTGGAGCAGTTCCTGTGCCCTGCCTAAGCCCTGGCCCCAGTGCTGACCAGGGGGCAGCAGGAGAGGCTGGCTGGCTGCTGAGGTGTGGCTGGGCTCCCCACAGCAGTGCTGGTAGAACCTTCTGTGCCACTTGCACTGTAGCTGTGTGTGTCACCCCTTCTCCTAAAATGGCTTCCAAACCCTTCACTGAGTGGACAACGACACTTTTCTTTGGTGCAGACTTACTGTTCTGTCATAGTTTAGTACTAAATGCCTCAGATTGCCAAGGCCTTGCAGTGTGTGATCCCATTAGCTCTCTGATGTGACTGAAAGGAACCAGTTGTGCAGCTGTGAAGAAGCTGGGCAAGCGTGAACAGCTCCTCACTTAGCCCTGGAAACAGCCTCACTGTGTATTGCAGAATGCTTCTCATGGAGCTGATGCAGGTTGCAGCAAGGAATAATATGTGGTGCTGTCAGAGTGGTGTTTTTCTTACCACATTTTCTTTCTTACCACAACCTTTTAGAGCTTTTTGATCACAGCAGACTGCCTCGGGTGTTAAATGTGTTGCTGTTCTTTGGGGTACCTAGTTGCTCTCATGTTTCCCAAAGAGTATTAGGTGTGTAATTTCCTGTCCACGTGGAGCCCATGAAAGTATGAAACCACTACAGTGGGTGTGTAGATCTGTTTTCACTTTGGCCTTGAATTGTTGTTGATTGTGCAGGAGAGGCAATATTCTGTGGAGCAGTTATTACTTGCTCATGTGCAAGTCCCTTGCACAAGCAAAAGCTCCACCCAATACAGCTAATGTCAGTGTATGTGTACCTGACAGCAGAGTGGTAACTGGTTTAAGTTTAAACTACAGAATTCCTGTGGAGGTTGATCACTTCTTTTACTCATATGCCATTTGCAATTCTAAATATAAATATGGTAATATTGTACACCTGACAGAATATACTGGTTTCCCCTAAAAGGAATTTCTGCTGTAATATTTAATGGCTATAAATTGCTTCTACCTCTTGGTGGCTGACACTGACTTTCTGTTTAGGAAAACATAGGAAGACTGGAAGAGATGTGGCTATCAAAGTCATTGACAAGATGAGGTTTCCAACTAAACAGGAAAGTCAGCTTCGTAATGAAGTAGCCATTCTCCAGGTATAAGTGTTTCGGAATCGTGTTGGAGTTTTGTCTTAAATAGACCATTAATGAGATTTTGTATTGTGTCTAAGTTTTCTGAATTGATTGTTAAATTTACATCTGTGATTTCTGAGTACTTTTGGAAGAGAGAATCTTATAAAAGCAGGAACTCTTGAGTACTTGGTGGAGTTGATAACTTGGGGGTGATATCTACCCCACTGTAGGGTGTCCCACTAAAGCCATGAACTTTGGCTCCATGTTGACTCCCTCCTGTTCTCCACTGCTGGCTCCTCAATCTTTGAGTATTATTCTTATACTCAATAACTTGAATACAGAACATGCATCAACTGTAAAATTAATCATTTGAGCTAAGTTGTATTAAACAAGTTATCCTTAGTAGCTGGCATGTTTCATTTTGACACTTATTTCAAGCTCGTTTCTTTCCTCAGGTATTATTTTCACCTGCATCTCTTTAACTGTTTGTTTTTTTTTTTTATTTGTGGTCAGCATTTCTGTGTAATTCAGGCTATTTCATACTGTTTTATTTTAGTAATGTACCTATGCTGCTTTGTTTTAGAATTTGCACCACCCTGGGATTGTGAACCTGGAATGTATGTTTGAAACCCCAGAACGAGTCTTTGTTGTGATGGAAAAGCTGCATGGGGATATGCTAGAGATGATTCTTTCCAGTGAGAAAAGTCGACTTCCAGAACGAATAACTAAATTCATGGTCACTCAGGTGAGCATCAGTTCCTCTGCTTTGAGGGGAAAGGCTAGATTTGGGTTTTGTAATTATAAGATGAGAATTTGGAGAAGGGGTTTTCTGTATTGTTATTCAGAAGAGAGCAGAGAGAGCTACACATCTAAAGAAAGCTGAATAAACAAGAAAAGAACTTTGAATGTTTCTTATGTTAATTTTTTGCCCTTCTTTCCCAAGACATAACATTATGGACATCTAAAAATTAATGTCAAAAGAGTAAGCATTCAAAAAAACAGAACGGGGGGGGAAAGGCTTGGGGAAAATAAACCCCCTTGTTTTCAAGTATTGGTAAGCTGGAAAAACAGTCCTTGCACAGTATATATGGGTTAGTTCTTGAGGACTCTGTTGCTAGAAATTGCTGTATTGGTTAGTCTGTGTGTCTTTTGACACTTCTGACCTGCTTGAATATATTCTGAAAGCGTTCATTTGTTTTGTAGATACTTGTTGCTTTGAGGAATTTACACTTCAAGAATATTGTGCACTGTGATTTAAAACCAGAAAATGTACTACTAGCATCAGCAGAACCATTCCCTCAAGTGAGTGAAGATTAAACAATACTTCTCGTTACTATTCATTGGGGTTTTTTTAAAGCAGTATTGGCACTGCTGCTTAAAAAGCAACCTCTTGTGGGATTTTCAGCTGACTTCTAGAATTACTTGAACTGCATGTATTGTAGTCATCTCTTTTTTTTTTTTTTCCCCTTGTCTCACTAAGTGCCTTTAGTGCATTGCTCTTCCTTATACTCTGAGGAGGGCTTACTGACTTGGGGTTACATGTTGAACTTGGTCTGGATTGTTTTATCTCCATAAGTTCCTGCTGTGTTCAAGTTGAGCAACTGTTGTAGAATCATGAGGATTTGAGCATCGTTGCACGTGCCAGGTGTTAATGTATTTTACTGGGATGCTCTGTCAAGAGCTTGCTGGCTCTGAGTTTGAGCTAAAACTCATTGTTTGATTTCTGTGTAGCCAAAACTTCGGGAATATGATTTAGAGGAATGTGATTTGGCTGGGATTCATGTGTGTTTTTAACTTTGGTTCTGTGCCTTTTGAGAGTGAGGATTCACTTCTGAAAATGAGCTGGATTTGGAATCAAGGTACTTCATCCTTATTTGCACACTTGTGGCCGTGTAATACACAAACTGCCTCAGACCTGAGTCTGTGCAGAGCCAGTTCAGCTCTTGATCTGAAGCGCGGCTGATCTGTGTGCTGCAAACCCAGCAACCTAAAAACTTAATGGACTGGTTTCCATGGGGTTTTGTTCTGTTTGCATGCATACAATGTTTAAGGGATGGCAGAAAGGGTGTGAAGTGAGGCAGGGATTTCTGAGTCTGAAATGTGCTGCTGCTGCAGGTGAAGCTGTGTGACTTTGGCTTTGCACGCATCATTGGTGAGAAGTCCTTCCGGCGCTCTGTGGTGGGCACTCCCGCGTACCTGGCCCCCGAAGTGCTCCGGAGCAAGGGCTACAACCGCTCCCTGGACATGTGGTCAGTGGGGGTGATCGTCTACGTCAGCCTCAGTGGCACATTCCCCTTTAATGAAGATGAGGATATCAATGATCAGATTCAAAATGCAGCATTTATGTACCCACCAAATCCTTGGAAGGAAATTTCTAGTGAAGGTAAATAAAGTAATTTTCTCTGTTAGAATGTTTGTGTATGTGGGTAATGCTTTCAAATGCTTAAACTTCAAGGTTCATTGAGAAAGGAGTGTGAAAATTATTGATAGCTTGAGTTTAGTAGACTATGCCAAAGTAGATAAATATGAGATAAATATATTTGTGAAAGATAAATTGTGGAATACAGTGCTTTAGATAATTTTCAGGGCAGGGGAGAGAGGAGATTTAGCAAGATATACAAATTTCATGCATGATGAATGGGATGAGTAATCTGACACTTCCCAAAAGTCCCAGAGGAAAGTTAATTCATGTGTGGGTATTTGCTGAATGCTGGTATATTTTATCTGAGCTATAATCACAGAAATGGTTCAAAGTTGAATCTGGAATTTTAGCTTGTACATTAGGAAGTACAAATTTAAGTGTCAACCTAGAAGTTTACAAAGCTGTTCTCTAGAGCTCTCCAGTGCCAGCTTTGGTTATGTGTTGTTACCATGTTTGGTTAATACATGATTAATACACGGGCAGATGTGGAAGGACCTATACAAAAGTATACAATAGTGGACGTACCTCTATTATTGTGGAACACAGGATTATGCTCAAGCTTCTTAAGCATATCTGAAAATCACTAAAAGCAGTAGGGAAAAAGATTAACAAATAATATAGTAAAGCTTTTAGTGTTTCCATCAAAAGTAGGGGGAACTTACCCCATACTTATTTTGTAGCCACATTTAACATAAACAACTCAAGAGCTTGATTAAATACAAAGGAATTCAGTATAGGATACACTCACACATAAATAATTTCTACTGCAGCATGTGAATGATGGTAGAGGTGATTTGTGTTTTAACAATATAATTTTTCTTCTTCTTTGCCAGCCATTGATTTAATAAACAATTTACTTCAAGTGAAGATGAGAAAACGTTTCAGCGTTGACAAATCCCTCAGTCACCCATGGTTACAGGTAAGCCCATCTGCCTTTTTCTCTATGTTTATAATGGGTGAATAATTTTTTTGGCTGAAATCCTTCAGAGGCTTATGAAAACCGCACGTGTCACATTCTGTTAACAAGCATTCATGAATGCTTGAACATTTCTGGTTTTAGCTTTACATTTGATGTGCTCCAGGGTTCTGACCATCTATGAATGCCTTCTTTCTTCAAGGGAAATTTGTCTTACTGTTTCTCCCACCTTTTCCTTTCTGTCTGACAACAGCATGGGTTTATTCTCCTGGCTTCCCCCTGACTGTGGGCAGTGATGAGTGCATGAAGCCCTGTGATGTCAGCATGGAGGCAAACATTATTTGTTCAGTGGTGAAGTGGACACACAGCCTGGTGTGTGCCATAACTTGTAGTCCCTTTAGAAAAGATTTGTTTGGAATGGACTTTATCTGCTGCTTTGACAACCTCAGATACTAGCCTATTTAATTCTGAACTATTCTTTGTGGATAATGTTGGGGCTTTTTTATTTTTTTTAAACAGATCTTGTTGGTTGTATCTTGTGGCTATTTACACTAAAAATGGACACAAACTGCAGAACTTATCTGTGGGAATGTAGTGCTGCTGTTTCTTAAAACTGCTTCCTTAAATCTCTTTTACTCCTTAGGATTATCAGACCTGGCTTGACCTCAGAGAATTTGAAACCCGCATTGGAGAGCGCTACATTACCCATGAGAGCGACGATGCACGCTGGAAAGAACACGCTTACGAGCACAACCTCGAGTACCCCCAGCACTTCATTATGGCTCCCAATCCAGATGACATGGAAGAAGACCCTTGATTTGTTTATTGTGCTAAATTGCAGCAAAGAAGGATGCTCCAGGCAGAAAGTGGAACAGCTATTGCTCTTTCCAAATGCCGTACACATAGTTTGGTGTGTGAAGCCCCAGAGGATCCTCCATTGCCATGGGATTAGACTGCTGTCTGCAAACTTTTCTCCATCCCTGACTTTAACTCGGAGTAGTTACTGAACAGTGGGATACAGAGCCCTGTTGGGTAGCATTTCACCCAGCTGGGTGACTACAAAGCCATTACAGAGGTGTAGTGTGTACAGACTGAATGGTTTGTGTTTTTTGAGGGTTTTTGATTTTTAATAGCCTACGCAGTAAGAGTTTTGTAATAGTTTTCTAATCCCTATTTACTAGGCCATAGAGGACTGTTTTCTGTTACTTAGATACATCTCCCGTTTCTCAGACTGTGGATGGTGAAGAGACTCCATAAAGAAATCAGTACAGAATACCTTGGCTAAAGCAAAACATGGTGGTTTAGTTGAATACAGCTTCATACATGAAGGAATAATTTGCTGCTGTTTAGACAGTTAAATATGTGTGTCTTGGCCCAAATTGAACTTTTTACAGAAAGCAACCAAAAAAAAAAAAAAAGATAAGGCCATAACTTCTTACATTCCTCTTGAAATGCTGGCTGACATTCTAAAAAGACAACAACCAAAGCTGTGCTAGGCTTTTATTTTGTCTGTTAAAAAAAGCAATAAGCCACAACAGTGTGCTGCTGTGCAAGGCTGGCACATCATTGATACACACCAAAGGCATTTTGCCTTAAAACTACACAAATAATGCAGAGAGCACACAAGACTTGATGTAGCATATCCTTTCACTCTGGAAGACCAGCTTCTAGCAGAAGGATGTGGAAAAATAGGGAAAAATACATGCAGCTTTCTTCTGTCATTTTGAGTAATAAGATTTTTAAATTCTTCTAATATTTTTCTAATATTTTAAGGTTCCCCGGACTTAGATCAGGAGTAGTTTGTAGCCTGCTAGCGTCTTATGTTAACTCTGCTCAAAACCTAGAAGTAACAGTGGATAGCACATCAGCTGTTGCTTCTGCCAGGGCAGCTGGATTGTAGGAGAAAGGACTTTGCCTTCCCACCTTAACCTGCAGCCCCTCCCATCCTCTGTACTGTGCTCAGAACTGTTTGAGCTGAATGAAGAGGCCAAAAGCAACTCCTAACTCAGTTTTTTCTGTGCACATGCCTCAACTGAAGGATTCCCAACCACTAATTGGACTTGTGGCACAGCAGAGGGGAAGCAGCAGTATTCTTTGGAATGATTCCCTTGGACAGATCAAATTAATGGTATTTCAAAGAAGTTTGAGGCTGTAATGCTAAGTGCAAATGGAAGAGGTTTTTTGGTCTTATTTTAAAAAATTAAAAGGGTGAAATCTTTTTTTTTTTGTGGGTAACAGTGTTGTGCTCCTGGAGGGTGCTGGATGGCTGCATGCATCCCTGATGTGCCAAGCTGCTTAACTGGAGCTTAGTTGGAAATATTTCTAAAATACTGATACAGGCTTGAACTGCAAAGGCAGTGAGAGGCTTTGGGGTATCTCCTCTCTCCTACAAAGATATTTCTTTTTTTGTTTGTGTGTAGATAAGTATGTTTTTCTACTGTTTTTATTCAGGTAAGGAAACAGGTGAGCAGATTTCTAAGTTGTTAGATGTACCTAAAGTGTTACATGGTTAGCTCAGAGCTGGCAGCTGCTTGCAGTAGCAGTGACCTGGCAGTGGTCAGTGGCAGCTGCAGAAGGATGTGCCCACAGGCAGGTCTGGGTCTGTAACTCACTCTTTCTTTCCCATTGCCCTTTATCTATGTGCCACTGCATTTTGTAGGTGTCTGTGTTGGCAAAGGCTGAGCTCTGGATTCTTAACCCTGTTTAGAGAGGGTTTCAGGACTGTTGTTCACAGAGGCACTGCTTTTCATCTGCAAGCAGAGCAATCACCGCTGACATTGGTAGTTTGGTATTTGCCTGCTCTTGGCAAGGAAAGCAGTGCTGTTGAAAAGCTTGCAGTGCTCAAGTGACCAAATTTCAGTGAAGCCATTGCTATATTCCATCCTAACTAATATGTAGATACCGTTTGGTTTTAAACTTCAGATTTTTTACTTGAGCTGTTACTTCAGGTTACCTGTGGGTTTGTTGTTTGTGTTGTTGTAAGGGAGGAAATAAAGCAGCTCAGTCACTTGAAAAAGCACAACAGCAACAGAGGAAGGAGGGGACAATAATGAAGTAGAAGGCCTGGCTTTTGTCTCTCCCCATGAAGTCTGCTCTGCTTCAAAATATTATATGAACTATTTATTCTTCAGGTTGTATGAAAATAAAAATAATGCTGTTGGCCTTTGGAGGAGATTGCCTGATCATATGCAGACTTATGGAGCCAGACAAGAGAAGCCACAAGCAGGTAGTAGTCAGGAAACCAAAAAAATCAGGCTTACATCATGAGTAAAATTCCTAGAGTAGTAAAAATAGCTGAGTTTTTTATTCCCTTTTTTCTACCTTTACTGCAGATTTTGACAGCAGTAGGTTACAGTGTTTAATACCCTTACCCCTAGATGAATTAAGTTGCATTCATTCAAGCAATAGTGCTATGGTGATGCTAGAAAAAAGCTCATGTAAAATTTATAGCCTCAAAATGACACTGTCAAGTACTTTTATATTTTTATACACCCCATTGTTTGTAAATATCCTCTGGTAAGCTTGAAAATAAAATTTATTTCCCTATCAGACTTGTTCTTTTTATTTACATGAATTTTCTCTCCTATCAAATGTTCTTAGGAGTAAATGGTTCTATATTTTCTTGTTTGTAGTTTTATTAAATATGTCCTGCTGTGGAAATTCAGCCAGTAGGAACTCCTTTTACATGCATCCTGTCACTATTCTCTTTATAAAAATATCTTCAGAGACATCAAGGCATCTTGATTTTATTCAAGTACCAAAGCTTGAATACATTTAGAGTATCCTTAGTGCATCTTTATTACTGACAAGTTTTGATTCCACTAGCAAACATTTCACTCTGTTCTTTCATAAGACCCCCAAACCACTGTTCATTCTCTGTGTTCTTGTTTCTGTGTGTGCAGTCTTTTATTTCCACTCGTACTGCTTTGAGTAGGTCAGTCCAGAGGTTTGGTGGGCTGCACCACGCTTATTCTGAAACAGCCATCATGCATTTTGTGATAGTATTTGAAATTACTTTAGTAACAGTTCATTAAATCCAGCAACAGGTGGTAGGGGAGACTTTGATTCTGGCTTATCTTTCTTGTCAGGATGTACAAGTCTGTGGTGAGGCAGCAGGGCAAAGAAATTAAAACAGTCCCCCATCTTCTCGGGATTCATCAGCATGTCATAGCTGTGAAGTAACTGCTCACGAGTTGCTGTGTCACCTGAATTCTGCAAGAGCACCTGGAAAAAAAAAAGCAGGTTAGAGCCCCTCCTGCATTCCTATAAATTGCTGCATACCTGCAATCCCTTCTTGCATCCTTTTCACTTAACAGTGCTGTGATGGTTGGTAGAACTGGTGAGATCACTGGTGGTGACCCACAGCCCATACACCGATGCAAGTTTTGCGTTAAGTGCTCCTAAATATAATATAATCAGTTTACTTTCAGGGATCTGGAGTAACTTACATCTAGCAGAAACAACATTCTGATCTCATACCTACATGCTAATTTGAACAACTTCATTTTAAAACCAAAGATTTTTACTAGAGCTCTTGTGCTGCTTAAGAGTATTGCCTGTGGACTGGGAGAGCTCTGCAGCTCAGAACACTCTTGTACCTGCAGTCGGAGGTCAATGCCCATGTTCTTTAAAAACTCCCTCTGTTTTATAGGGCCTAACGTAGCTGTTTTTCCCTGGGCCATCTTTCGAAGGTAGCTGAAATCAACATCTGCTGTCAGGTCTGCTGTACCTGGAGCACTCAGCACATCGTGAAGTTGGTGATTCCGGAAACCCTGAAAATGAAATTGGAAGATTACACCCAGCTGTAGTCCAACCATCATAGCTGGAGACAGCAAAATTAAGCTGTGCCTTTGAGTGGTGACAATAGCAAATTGCACAGGGAAAATTAGAGATAAATGTAGCAAGAGCTCAGATTAGCCTTTCCATCTGATAGAAACCCTTCTAGGTACTGATTAAACAGGAATGACTCAGTTCTATGCAGTTTTTGCTATTATGCCCACTAGGAAGTTTATCTTACAAGAACCTAATGATCAAAGATAACAGAATCTTTTGGCTTATTGCTGTAGGCAAATGCCTTACCCGGAACGTGTCAGTTTTGGTTCCATCGTGGCCGTAATCTGCGACCAGAGCGGCCCCACCATCCTTCTCTATCCGAGAGGCCAGCCTCTGCACAATGACACCAGCCTCAGGACACACTTCCACGTGGTCTCTTGTTTCTTCTGGCTAGTGCACAGTTCAAAGACCAGAACACCTGTATTAGCAGACAAGCACAAGGCAAGTGTCCCTCACACCTGGTGTCTTGAGGCTGTTGCTCTGCAAGGACACGCAGGTACAGGAGGTGCATTCTAGGCTACCTACACTGGCTTGAGCTAGTTTATACTATCACTCATTCTCATTTAGTATTTTCTGAGTGCTGGATTTCAGTACTCTCTTCAATAACCTGTAGTGAAATGCAAATTTTTCTACCAAGAATATCTGTATCAGGTGAAACTTCCTTACTGTGGTACTTAAGGAAAATAGTGCTTCACCTGTGCACACCCTTCTGAGAGGCCTTCTTGTGTGAGACTCTGTAGCTCTGTTTAATCTCCAGTACTAAATTTTGTGGCTTTGAGTATCCAGTGCACTTCAGGAAGAAACCACAGCCACTCTCCATTAAAGGCCAGGCAGCTGCCCTGAGTACCCTGCAGCAGGCTGAGAGCCTGGTTGGGGCAGGGCCACTCTTGAGATGGTGATGCCACACACACAGTGGAGAACTCTGCCTGTCCCTTGCTGCCTCAGTTTGCTCTCTGAGGCATTTTCTGTGTTCAAGCTCCTATTTTGTGAGGTTTCATACATGTGGTAATTTTTGTGCTGCAGTTTCACAGCATACAGAGCTAAATGCTGGTGGAAATTTTAAGCTCTATTCATTTATAGACTGAGAGCCCTCTTCTTGCTGTCAGAGTAACTGAGAAGCACTAAATGTACTTGGAAGAGTCAATAAAGGTGTAAGGATGAGCTCTGGGAGGCATAACCTCACCTGAATGAAGTTTTGTGTTGCAGGGGTCCTGGATGGTGACAGGACAAACCGCAGCTGGTCAGGAACTTGTGGGTCAATATCAACCAACACCTCACGCCAGCCCTTCTCCGTTCGCTGTTCAACGAGCCCAAAGCACTCAGGTTACACTCAACAGTACCACAGTATCTTGCTCATTTCATTGAAATAATAGGTCAAGCCTTTCCACAAAGGTTTTAGGAACAACACATTGCTAACAACTATTACTCATTCTTATTTAATTCCAGTAACTGCCTTAGAAAAAGCTTGTGGTGGAGTCTCATGTGCAGAGCCAACAATACAGGTTTAATTACACTTAAAAGGAATGAATGATGCTCTGAAGAAACACACTGCCTCTTCTATTGACAGTGCAACATTTAACTTATCAAAATAAAAGATTTCATTCTACTGGTGACTATCATAAATTACCTACTTCTGAATTGTATCTAGCCTCTATTTTGCTACTCTCATTACTATTCAAGTGAAAGCCCTTGAGTCTTTTGTTAGCAGTATTACAGAAAATCATGTGGAAATTAAAAGCTGCGTTAATGTAGCATAAGGAATAAAAAAACCTGAAACTTTGAGAGTTATCTCAGCAGAGAGAAATCCTTAGCTTTCCTCAAGTTTTTCCATTCAAAAATAATAACTAATTTTACTGAATTTAATAATTCAGTTTTCAGCTGAATTAAGCCTTATCTGTCCAACTCAGTTAGAATTATTTCATCACCAGAGACAGGGCATGTGACTTGTTTGGCACCTTAATTCTGCTCTTCATCAAAGAGAAAAAGTGTTTAAGCAGATGGTCACAATTAAAAAATCTTGCTATACCTGAAACTTGTGTATTGGCAGGGCATCAAAGAACTCATGTGCTAGATAAAAGCTGTAACCTATGGGAAGGTAAAAAAAGAACGCATTAAATTATTAACACTTAACAGCTTCCAGTTTAAAATATTTTTATGGTTTTTAATGAATTAAGCTAGTTAATGTGGTTGTGAAAAAAATTATAATTATTTCCAGCTTGCACACAATAAAGATACCATTTTTACAGCTAGCTCTAGCTGCCAATCCATGAATTTCAGATCACTATCTTGTGAAAGAAGATTCAGGCAAAGCCAGTAAAGTGAGGTTTCTTTTCCCCCGCCATGAAAAGAAAGTCAGAATATAGGAAATTGGGTAGCTATGCCCAAATGAAGGTAGACAGAACAGGCAGCAGTGATGAAAATGAACCAAGATCCTGTCTCAGACTCAAGTAAGAACAAATATGTATACAACTACTTTTCTGTCCAGTGTGAAGGCTAGCAGAGATGCCCTCTGCTATCAAAAGCTGTCAGTGAAGGAAGGGCACCATCACTTTAACGAGGCACTCAAGCTCCTCACCTGGTGGCACATCTTGAATGTCTCTGTACCAAAAAATGGGAATTCCAGTCTTGCTAATGCCTTTCATGTAAGCAGACTCATCCTCGGGGCTTGGCTGCACCTTCCCTCCTGTCAGCAGCACTGCTTGGATCTCACTGAGTTTAGGGCTCACTTCTACCAGGTGAACAGAGATATCACATTTACTAAGGACAGAGGAGAGCTGCTTGAAGACCTATAAAGGCAGATGAATTCTATTAGGTGCAGTCTTGTGCTGTGTACATCAAAGGTGTAAGTATTAACCTTCCTTCTCACTATTTACTATTCACTATTAACTATTCAAGGTGAAGGTTTTCGTTGGCTTTCACTAACAATCTCAGTGAGAGAGACTGCATTTTGCTCCTCCAGTAGGAAGTGTGAGTTTCTGCATAAATCTTAATAAAGGATAACAACAAGAAAAGCTAATTTGGAAGACTAGTAGGAGCTCCTCTAAGACCTGTAGAAGGTCTACCATTAGAAAAGAAATGGTTCAGTTTCCCTTCCACCTTGAAGAAGTGTTTGATATCCCACATTTCACTATTTTTATTAACATAGGTAAATAGAATAAAAGTTCTTATGTCATGCTAAGTCCCATTAGCAATCTGTTTATGAATCTGCAGCATTTTAATTAAGACAGCCATGCAGGCATGGCTGAACACAAAGCATTAACTCAAAAAGAAATATGGCCCTGAAATCCCCAAAGGAATTAACACAGTTTCATTCTCTGTTATTGTACTCCCCTGTTCTGTTCCTTACACTAAGGTCTCCATCTCAATTGCACACAGCAACAACTTCCTAGATGGTTCTCAGTTTGGATAATGTTTCCCTACACAGAAATAATTTACAGTGGAGTATTCCTGCCCTGCCCTTCTATCCAGTGGTGTTTGGAAGGTCACAGATGTGTCTGTGCAGTGTGCACACGCTGGCCCCAGTCTCCTTCCCCCTGAGAGCCCTGGGCCCAGAAACTCCTCCATTCTAATCAGAGCCTGAGCTGCCACCCTGACTCAGGTGATCTGGCTACCAGGGAAGGGTAAACCCTGGCAGCAAAACATCCTCCCTTCAGATTTGACTGTAGGTGTGGAATACAGGCAGAAGCAGAGAACAGGAATGTTCTCACCTACCCGCAGGATGTCCTCGGTGAGGGTGCCCCGCCCTGGGCCCAGCTCCACCAGCTGCAGGGTGCTCGGTTTGCCCATGGCCATCCATTCACTGATGTACCATACTCCTATTAGCTGCCAGTGAGAAACAGCACACAGGGTTACAGTAACAACTTCAGCACTTGGGGAAAATCATGCCTGCCTTTTGTCCCATAACTTAAATAACATGGCAACATTCTGTCTCAGTATTTCAAAGTTAAGAAGAATTATGCCTTTGAGTATTAACATTGGTTGTTGATTGCTGTCAGCCCAGCAGAAGAAACTCTCCATCAGTAAATGTGAGGAGTCTGTTCTGGCTGGAGCAAGAACTTTCACCTAAATGCACTGCCCATGTACCTTTGGACAAATGTTCTTCCTGACAATGCATTTACCAAAGCATCACTGAGAACAGGATTTAGCCAATCTTCACTTCTGGAAATGAGACCAGAGTGAAACCAGATCACACCGGAGTGAGCCAGATCAAACTCTGGAGATAATTTTTGAGGAGAGTTTTCACACTGGAAAAGCACCATAACTCTTTTTATTTATAAGCAAGTTCTGTATTACAGTAAAGTGTTACTAAGCACAGATGGTGTTTCAGACAAAGGACTTTCAGAAAAACAAAACCCCCTTTCCTCCCTCAAAACCAATTTTTCTCTTGGGAAGTAACTTGAACCTTATCATTGCTACTCCAGTATTTTGACATTGATAAGGTATCTGAACACTGGCTTGGAAATCAGTTGGGATGGAAACTGGAAGAGACCACATTGGGCCACCTGGACCTGTTCAAGTAAGTCATCCTAGAGCACATGGCACAGGATTGTGTGCTGATGGTTCCTGAATGTCTCCAGTGAAGGAAACTCCACAACCTCTCTGGGCAATCTGAGAGCCAGTGCACAGTAAAGTTCTTCCTCATGTTCAGGTGGAGCTTCCTGTGCATCAGTTCCTGCCCATTGCCTCCTGTGCTATTGCTTGGCACCACGGAGCAGAGCCTGGCTCCATCCTGCTGGCACCTCCCTTCAGATGCTCACAGACATTGATGAGGTCCCCTCTCAGGGCCTCTTCTCCAGGCTGAACAGGCCCAGCTCCCTCAGCCTTTCCTCATTAGAGAGATGCTCCAGAGCCTCAATCATCTTTGTTACCCTCACTGGAGCCACTCCGGGGGCTCCATGTCTCTCCTGTCCTGAGGAGCCAGGACTGGACTCAGCACTGCAGCTGTGCCTCACCAGGGCTGGGCAGAGGGGCAGGATCAGCTCCCTTGACCTGCTGGCAGTGCCCTTCCTAATGCACCCCAGGATTCCATTGGCCTTCTTGGCCACAAGGGCTCACTGCTGGCTCATGGATGGCTTGTTGTCCACCAGGATTCCAGCCAGGCCCGCGTGGTTAAAGTACAACAAGTAACTAAGGACGCGAGGAGCAGCGTTACCTCTCCGAACACCTGGCTTATTTCGGGCGAGGTGATGAAGTCCCCGCTCTCGCCGACGCCGCCGCGCCGCGTGTAGTAACCCTGCGAGGGGGAAGCGGCCCAGGGGCCGCGGTGAGCGTAGGCCGAGGCACGGCCCCCCCTGCCCGGCCCGGCCCCGCCGCACCTGCCCGGGGTTGGTGAGCGCCTCCCGCATGTACTCGGCCACCGTGACCGGCCCGCTGGCCCGCAGCTTGCGCGTCAGGTGCCGCAGCATCGCCCCGGGCCCGCCGGCCGCCGCCGCCTCGCCCTCCGCGCCCGAGGAGAGGCGCGCCGCGGCCGCCGGAGCTGTGGGGAGAGAAGGGGAAAGGAGGGCTCAGTGGAGCGGCCCCGCAAGGGCTGGGAGGGAAAGCGGGGACAGGCGGCGCTCACCGCGGGGAGAGGCGGCGGGACGGGGCAGCCGCCGGCGGCCCGCCAGGAAAGCGCGGCGAGCGAGCGGCAGCACCATGGCAGCGGCTCCCGCTCCTCCTCCTCCTCCTCCTCCCCGCCCGGTCCCTGCCGGAGGCGCGTCAGGCGTGTGCGCGGCAGCGCTTCCGGCGGGCAGCGATGGCGGCCGCGCTCTGGGACTTCGGCCTGGGGGAGCGGAGGAAGGCGGGCGGCGACAGCGGCGAGGAGGACGACGATGGTGACGAAGAAGCAGGAGACGGGGATGCGGGAGAGTTCACGCTGGAAGAGGTGTTGCGCCTCGGCGGCACCAAGGTGAGGGAGCGCGGGAGGAGCGGGAGCACGTGGCGGCCGGGACCCCCATCCCGGACGGGCCCTTGCGGGGCGCGGGGTCTGCGGGGCACACGCAGGTGTTGGGAACAAGTTCTGTGCTCAGGGGATGGTGAGGCACCGGGACAGAGAACTTGTGGGTGCCCCATCCCTGGAGGTGCCCAAGGCCAGGCTGCGTGGGACTCTGAGCATCCTGGCCTAGGAGAAGGTGTCCCTGCCCATGGCAGGCGGGTTGGAACTTTATGGTTTTAAAATCCCTCCTAACCCAAACCATTCATGGATTCTGTGGGGAAGCCTTGGGAGTCTTGGCAAACCTTGCCAGTGACAGATGTGCCCTGTCTCTGCAGCAAGATTACCTCATGCTGTGTGCTGTGGATGAGGAGAGCGAGATGGTGGACGGCGGCAAGAAGGACACGATCGATGACCTGAAGGAAGGGGAGCTGGAGGCGTTCGTCAGCTCCCTGGGGCTCAACAAGTATGCAAACAGTTGCCTGGTGGTGGAGGGGGATGAGGATGATGATGATGGCGGCAGCAAGGAGAAAGAGAAGCCTCCAAAGAAAGAGAAAAGCAAAAAGGAAACAAATCGTCCTTCACTAGAGGGGAAAAAAGAAAAAAAAGGAAAGGAAAAGGCAAGCAGTGTGAAAGACAGCAAGAAAAAGCAGGCTGGTGGTGATCAGGGCCAGCAGCCTTCCGCAAAGAAAGAAAGGCTGGAAGAAGATTTTGAATTTCATGCTAGGCAAGCAATCCTGATCAAACCAGGAGGTAAGTGGTATGATATGGAATACACCAACGAGTTCTCTCCAGAACCACAGAATCACACACTTTTGTCCAAGTACAAGGCCCTGGCTCAGAAGCTGTATGAACACGAGACAGACCTGTTTAAGAATAAGACAGAGTATCAGAAGGGGGCCTCTGCTGCATGGATTAAAACTGTTGTGTCCTCGGGTACCTTGGCTGACAGGATGGCAGCAATGACCCTTCTCATCCAGGACAGTGCTGTCCACAGTCTCCAGTTCATTGAGAACTTGATAAACCTCATAAAGAAAAAGGGCAGCAGGCAGCAGAGCCTTATGGCTTTGGATACTTTCAAGGAGCTTCTTATTACAGATATCTTACCAGACAATCGGAAACTGCGGTCGTTCTCCCAGCGACCCCTTAACAGCATAGTGCAGATGTCGAGTGGCAACAAGGACTCAAGAGACAGGAGGTTGATCCTCTGGTACTTTGAGCATCACCTGAAGCTGCACATAGCAGAGTTCGTGCAGGCCTTGGAAACACTGAGCCATGATTGCCTGACAGCCACGAAATCCCGGGCGCTGGCAGTGTCCCACGAGCTGCTCTGTAACAAGCCCGAGCAGGAGAAAGCTCTGCTGGTTCTGCTGGTGAACAAACTGGGTGACCCTCAGAACAAGATCGCCACCAAAGCCTCCTATCTCTTGGAGACGTTGCTTCACAAGCATCCAAACATGAAGGGAGTGGTGTGCAGTGAGGTGGAGAGGCTGCTGTACCGCTCAAACATCAACGTGAAAACTCAATATTATGCTATCTGCTTTCTGAATCAGATAGTCCTCAGTCATGAGGAAAGTGCACTGGCTAACAGGCTGATAACTCTGTACTTCTCCTTTTTCCGGAACTGCATAAAGAAAAAGGACGTTGAATCCAAAATGCTCAGTGCTCTTCTTTGTGGGGTAAACAGAGCTTACCCTTACGCTGAGACTGGTGATGAGAAAGTGAAAGAGCAAATGAACACCTTGTTCAAAGTTCTGCATCTTGTGAACTTCAGTACCAGTGTCCAGGCCCTGATGCTGCTGTTCCAAGTGATGGACTCTCAGCAGACTGTGTCGGACAGGTACTATACAGCGCTGTACAAGTAAGTGGCAGGTTTGCATTTTTATATTCATTTCATTTTAATTTAAATTTCATTTTTATGGTAGTCACCATTAATTTAAAGTTTGTAGAAACACTTTGCTTTTAAGATCTTCCTAGTTTCGTGTTTCTTTGGCTAAAATTCCTGATGTTTTGTAGAAGCTGGAAGCTGCTGATGATTTCTTTGATTTAACATAAGGATAAAAACAAAAGACAGTGATAGGTCCTGAGAGCACATGTGCATTTTATCCTTTGCCACTTTTCTGGTGGCTTGCTTTACTTCCAGATCTTATTTGAAACTAATTGATAACTGTTCCTTCTGACATCATGTTTACAGGTACTAGCCTGTAAAGTAATTAGGCCTATAAGTTTGGCCTGTAAATAGCCTAAAATAGTTTCTTTTTTTTTCCTTATTTTGAGGAGGAGGAATATTATCTTAATTTTTTTAGATTATTTAATTTGTGTAGCTGGAAAGCCTTGTGTTATAAAAATACTGCTTTTTTTTCTTGTGCCAGCTGATTGTTTAGATTCTTTATAGGATCCTTACAGCCTTCTGTTTAGACGACTAAGGGGAAGTTATTGATTTTTAAAAAAAAAGAATTTCAAGTTCCCTGAGAATGTGGAGTGTATTTAAGGGTCTTACTGTGCTTGGCAGCCTGGAAAAAAATTGGAACAGAAAATGAACTTGTCTGTTCAGTACAAGTGTCTGATCTGATTGTGGAGTGTGCTGATTTTTAACCATTTGCTTTCTTTTTTAAAATGAACAAATCAGATTAGTTTCTTAACACTGAATAACTCAGATCTTGAAACTGTTTTCAGTTGAACTCAGTTTCTTTTTATTTTCTTGCAATATTTTGTTTACCAAGGCAGTTTGGTTTTTTTTGTATTAATCTTCAGTGTCTCATATATATCCAGAAATATTACACAGCTCCT
Organism: Ammospiza caudacuta; assembly: GCF_027887145.1. Classification (NCBI taxonomy): domain Eukaryota; kingdom Metazoa; phylum Chordata; class Aves; order Passeriformes; family Passerellidae; genus Ammospiza; species Ammospiza caudacuta. The sequence continues at coordinate 37,575,149 of NC_080595.1, forward strand.
GACAGTTCAGGATTGAAATTAATGGTATGGAATACTGAGGAGCAAACTGTTTTTAGATCGCCCTCTGAAAAATGTAGGTAATTGTTGTTAACAGCAGTTGTTCTCCTGTGTGCATTGTGACAATCAGCAAAATTTCTCCTGTGTGTCCTACAGGAAGCTTCTGGATCCTGCTTTAGCAACGTGCTCCAAACCATCCATGTTTCTAAATCTTGTCTACAAGTCTCTGAAGGCAGATGTCGTTTTGCGGCGTGTGAAGGCCTTTGTGAAGAGGCTGCTCCAAGTCACTTGTGGACAAATGCCTCCCTTCATTTGTGGAACCCTGTACCTTCTGTCTGAGCTTCTGAAAGTAAAACCAGAGTTAAGGGCCCAGTTACAGGATCACATGGTATAAGATGGTTTCTTTATCTCACTCCTTTTTCAATAAGAGCTGTTTTCATAAGCACATTTTCCTAACCTGTCTTTTAGTAACCATTTGCTAACATGTTTCTTGAGATGGGGAGGGACCATTATAATTGTGTGCTCTAAGCAGTAAAGTTCTATTTTAAGTACTATATCAAGGACAAAAATCCGTATTTTTCAAACATCAGCCATAATTTGTTTGAATTTTTATAAGTAGCTCAAGAAATTTACGTATGTTTTTCTAAAAAATCAGAGTAAATATGGATAGGAAAAGCTGTTTGCTAATGGTTTTTGTTTTTTAGGGGTCAGATGATGAGGAGTGCTTTAAGGATCAAGAAGAGGCTGAAGAGGATGAGGAAAAATTTGTGGATGCTGACAAAGAAGTAGGAGATGAAAAGAAAAGCACAATGGAAAATTCTGCTAAAACAAACAATTCAAATTCATCAGCCTCGTGGGTTCATCATCTGAATATGGGAGGTAAATTGGCAAGAAAATAGATAATTTAACAGCTAAGAGTCCACAACAGGGACATGCTGGTTAAGAGTTGTTGTAAGATTCAGTGATTAAAACATTATTTTAGTTTTTAAATTGCAGTTTGGTTGAAAGCAACCACTCAGAGCAATTTATCTGTTACCTCAGCAGTGATGAGACTCTTGACTAGTGTATTTCAAGGGCAGCTGAATACAGCCTTGTCCTGCTGCCAGATGAACCCTGGCCTGTCCAGCTGGGAGTGATGGGCAGCATTACTGTTAGGGGGAAATAAGAATAATACTCTGGTAAAGTTACCTGAGAAAATTTGTTTTGCTCCCCTCCACCCCACAGGCAGGAAGGGTGAAGCTTCCTATGATCCTCTGCACAGAAGTCCTTTGTACTGTGGTGCTGAAAGTACAAGCCTTTGGGAACTGAAAAAGGTAGGACATTCTTGAATTGTTGTTGTTGAGTTTAAAAGTGAGGCCCTTGTATGAAGAGAGGGAAAAGAACTTGGTTATTCTTGAAGTAGCTGAAGAGAGAGGTTAAAGCTGACACGTTGTTTAACTTTAAGCTTGTATATGTTCCATACAATATTGATATTCTTGAGTGGGGAATAGAAATTTTTAAAGTGGGGATTTGGACAATAATAATATTTTTTGACTATTGGATCTTAGCTTTGATCATTAAAGCTTTTTAGTGTTGACTTAAATAAAATTGTAAATAAAAATGTATTTAATGCAAATAAAAGATTAGAACTTGAAGTTCTTCAGTTGTTAAAGTGTTTCCATCAGCCTTGCATGGCTATGTGTATGTCTGTTATTTAGTAAGTCACAGAGTGGTCTTACAATGTATTTTTTAATTAGAAATAAATTAATGACTCATGTTTTTCAGCTTTCTGAACATTTTCATCCATCTGTGGCCCTGTTTGCAAAAACGATTCTAGAAGTAAGTGCTTTTGCTAGCTTGTTGCTTTGAGGTTTGATATTTTATGTCCGGTATCTTTTGCCATTTGAAAAAATACATTATCAAGTCTCCTTACAATTTGTGGGTAACTAGCAGCTCTGCAGAGCTCTTATCATACTCTAAAATGCCAAGCTTTTCATGGAATGACAATGTTATATGTAAAGGATATTGCTTACAAAAGTTTTAGTTTTGTAGAAATGTAGGTATTATATAATGCTTAAAGCTTTATTAGAGGTTTTTTAATATCCTTTCATTTAATTTTTTTTTTAAATATGGGAAACCCTACTACAGTAACAAATTATTTTAAAAATACTGTTGTATGCAAAAACCACTCCAACTTTCACAGATATGTATTTAAAATATTTGTTTTTCATTTGAATATATGGTGAAATGATGTTGAGTATTAACATGCTGTTAGCACAGTACATTGCCAGGCAGTTTATCACTGAAACAAAGCAAAGGAGTTGTGGTTTAGTTAAGCAAATAGTGAAATTGCAAAAAGAAGGATCTGATCAGGGTTATGTGGTATTGTATCCCCAAATCTTTATCTTTTTAAAGTATGTTTTAATGTTGTTCTTGAACTGATTGAGTCCTCTGTGTTTAGATGGTGTCTTTCTAAAATGGACACCTTAATGTTTTTTGTCTTTTTCCTTCTTTCAGGGAAATCACATTCAGTACTCCGGTGACCCTTTGCAGGATTTCACCTTAATGAGGTTCTTGGATCGCTTTGTGTACAGAAATCCGAAGCTCAGCAAAGGCAAAGGTAGGCACCTCTCTGTACCTGTGATCCTGGTTGTAGGTGCTCTCTGAATTGTCATTCTCTCAGATTGGCCTTGTTGAGTATTTGGGGTGCAAGTGGTGGAACAGAGGAGTGGGATCAGTCTTCAGGGCTGTGGAGAGATGTCTGCAACCCAGAGCCAGCTGACAGCCACATCATGCTGGCCCTCACACCTGCAGTGCAGAACTGCTCCCTTTGCAGGAATCAGCAAGGGATGGAGAGATGTGAACACTACAGAATGGTTGAGGCTAGAAGGGACCTGTGAGGTTGTGGGCTCAAGCAGAGACACCTAGAGCAGACTCTCCAGATGGCTTTTGAATGTTTCCAAGAGTGGAGACTCCACTGCCTCTCTGCAATCTGTGCCAGTGCACAGTTGTGCTCACAGTGAAAAAGTGTTTCCAGGTGTTCAGGTGGAGTCTCCTTCATCAGTTTAACGACCCATCCCTTGATTTCTGCAGTATGCCCATGTCTGCCTTACACTGGAGAGCCCAGACCTGGGCACGGGGCTCCAAGTGTGGTCTGACAAATGCCAGGAAAACCATCAGCCCTCTATGCTGCAGGGACACAGTGTTGGCTCACAGCCAACTGGGTGTCCACCAGGACTACCAGGGTGTTCTTAGCCAAGCTGCTTTCCAGCTGGGCAGCCCCCAGTGTGTACTGGTACCTGGGGTTGTTCCTCCTTCAGTGCAGGACATTGCTCTTCCCCTTGTTAAACTGCAGGAGGTTTCTGTCAGCCCATTTCTCCAGCCTCTTGAGGTCATTTTGGATGGCAGCACAACCCACTGTCTGACAGCTGCTCCTAACAGTTCTGTATCAATAGTCATAAAATAAAAATTCTCTCTGATTTATATTCTGATACAGAAAACACCAGCAGTGTGGTAATGCAGCCAAAGAAGAAGCAGTTTATGAAGGATATACAGAATCTTGCAGGTAAGTCTGCCCCTTAAATCAGTTAAGATTATGATGACTAAAAAATCCTTGGTTGGTTGATGTTGATGTGTTATCTGCACTGTCTATACTGTTTGTTTTAGCAATAAAAGAAAGTGCCATCCATCAGGAGTGCAATGGTCATGCCTCCTGTTCAGGATCACCTCATCTTCTTGTAAGGATGTATGGAATCTTCACAGATGGAACTTTGGATGTGTTGAATCATTTCAAGAAAAAATTATGTAGAGAAAGTCAGTTATTCTATAGCCATTTTTATTCTGTTTATTATTATTGAAAAGTGGCTTAAATACCAGAAAAAAAGGATCTATATAATTATTTAAATGACATTAAGTTCTTTCATTAAATTATATGGATTGCTCCATACAATGCCACAGCTGCAGCTTAAGGATGAGTGTAAGGTATCTTTTCTTTGGCACTGTTATTTTGCTTAGAGTCTTCCTGCCTCCAGAAATAAGCTGCCTTTTGTCCAGTCCCACTTTCTAACAGTCAAGAGTAGGATGTAGTTTAAAAACCAGCAGTTAAAAAACCAGAGCAAACTATCAGTAAAACATGCCACTTGAGGACAGAAGAGGTACAGTGTCTCTGTAGCATTCCCAGGGATGTGCTTTTCCACCAGCTTTGAGTCTGTTGTGTTGCAGAGGTTTTAGTTATGTACTGATGTACTTTTATGGCTGGTTTTACAGCTCTTAAAGCTGAAAACAGAAATTTTAGCCTATACACTTTGTCACATTTTTTAGTTTATTCTGAGTTTAAGGAGCAATTTAGGAGCAATTCTGTCCTGAGGAATATACTACTAATAAATAAATAAAATAGTGATGTTAGTTTCAAGATTAAAGAAAAGCATCTTAAAAACCTGCCCCTGTCTGAAAAGTTTACAGTATTGTTACATTGGAGATGGCTGAAAGTGAGATTACACATTTGAAGTCTTCTGTAAAAATTACGCTTTTGTATATGGTCAGAATTGCTTTCTGTGTTGGTCTGAAGAGGTTTTCAGATAAGCTCCCCATTATTGAATGGATGACACCGTGTGTCTGCTTCTATCTGTGTGTGCTGCTTAACCTCTGGAAAGAATAACCAGCATTTCAACTTGGATTGAATCAGTTCATTTTTTCTTTTTGCAGTCAACAGTAAGGAATTCCGGGCCAAAGATGAAAGCAAAATCCCAGTGGATGAAGTGTTCTTTCACAGGTAAAGGAACACTTGCGAATGTTCATTTTAAGTGTTGTTTTTTTAATGCAGTGCCATTAAAACCCACTGCATTTTGTAAGTACTTTCTGGTATTTCAAGGTTTTGCAAATTTTGATTCATTTGAATGACTTAGTGCTTTTCTTGGACACAATTTTTACATTTGTCAAAAGTGCTTAGGAAAGAATATCACCTATGAACAAAGGCAATTGGGGCTTGTAGCTTAAGTAAATTAAGTTAGCTGACATTATAATAGAGAAGCCTTAAGTAGTGGGTAATGGTGAATATCTTGTGGGTTGTAATTCTTACACATTAGAGGTATATATAATAACAGCTGGAATATAGCTTGTTTATGTTATTAACATCAAAGCTTTTTAGAATGGAACAAGGCAAAAAAAAAGAGGAGCTACCTTTCAGAGTATTTAGATTTTTATTACTCATAGTTGTTTCTGTTTCTTTGAATTTCCTTTGAGATTATAATATAAAAATGCAGTTGTAGTACTAAAATTGAAGTGATACGCATTTGGCAAAGATTTGTTTTTGTTGGATCAAAATACGGATTACTTGTGTCTCCTTAGCAAATTATTATTTGAATTAACTTCATTTATTATAAATTAATTGATACTGTAGTATTGAGGAATATACTACTACTAAATAAATAAAATAGCGGTGTTAGTTTCAAGATTAAAGAAAAGCATCTTAAAAATGTGCCCCCATGTGAAAAGTTAACATTATTGTTACATTGGGGATGGCTAAAACTGAGATTACACATTTGAAGTCTTCTGTACAAAGTACTCTTTTGTATATGGTCAAAATTGCCTTCTGTGTTTGGTGGTTCTTTAACATGAAATGAAGGTGAAAATGGCTGACAGAAGATAAAACTAAGACCCAAAAGAAGAGGGTTGTGTGAGAAAATGTAATAAAACTTGATGTGTGAATGTCTTCTTTATTTTTTCCCAATTATATTCAAGTTGATTTTGATCCTTTCTTCCTTCTCAATCTAAGGCAGATTTTTACATCTTTGTTGTGGTTTTTTATAAATTCATTACATTGAAAATAACTTCTGCCACCTTTGGCCAGTGAAATTTCATTGTTTTAAGTATTACAGTTGTGGCTGATTTTTTGATAAACAAAGGAAGTACAAGTCTCTTGATTTTTGATGTGTTTGAAACCATCACTTACAGTTTTCCACTGGCAACATACATGGGAAACAATTTGCAGATTCTTTAATAAAAGAGTCAAACATCATCCCCTGTAATTTTGTGTCTGTTGTTTCAGATTTTATTCTAAGTTTGATAAGAAGAGAGAGAAACAAAAGCGTCTGGATGATGAAGAAAGTGTGGAAGATGTGGATGATGACGAATTTGAAAGAGCATTGGGTAAGGCTGTGTTCTTCCTTGCAGTAACTATCCCAGTATTCCCAGATTTTTCAAATTACTAATTTATCCTTTTTATAGTTCATATTGTGTAAAGGAGCCAGATAGAGGAATATGGCAGTGGGAGAAAACTGGCTTTCCAGTGTTCTTTGTGCTACTGCTGACAGCAGCTCCTGCTATGTGCTGTGTGAGCTGCCTGGGTGGCTGTTTGGAAAAGGGGCCTTGCTCCCTCCACTGCAGTAGTCTGCTTGTTTGAGTGGCTGGGAATTGTCTGATTTTGAACCTACACTCATGAGTGGCATGCCCTTTTGTTCTCTTCCTAAGTCTGAGTAACCTGTTCTAACAGCATGTAACATTTGCCTCTATTTTTTCTTTACTGCCTAGCCTTTTTCAGTCTTGCTTACAGTTTCTCTCATAGTTTCTAACATCTTTCATGAGATTATGAGTTCAGGATGGTCATTGGCAAACTTCTGCAGTAGCCTTAGCTCTTCCTGTAGCATGTACTTTGCTTTGGAATTGCTGTGTGATTTGTTCCAGAATTTAAATTTGTTAGTGTACCAGAAAATGTCCATTATTTTATTATTTCAGATTTTACTTATATGTATTAAAAAAAAATCCAGTTAAATCTCCATAAGTGTTTTGTACAGTATTTTCAGAGAATTCTGCATTCTTTTGTCAGGTTCTTAGTGACTCAATTAACGTGGTCTTATTACAACAAGAATTTGTTACTAATTGCATTTGTCTTTTATTAGTAGTATCTCCCATGAGAATTTGCTTCATAAATTCAGAAGCTTCAAATAATGGCCCTATATCTGAAAATCAGATATTTTGCAATGCTAGAATCCTAGAATAGCTTGGGTTGGAAGGGACCTTAAAAATCACCTCATACCGTCCCTCCTGCCATGGGCAGGGACAGCTTCCACAAGACAGGTTGCTCAGAGCTCCATCCAGCCTGGCCTTGAACACTTTCAGGGATGGGGCATCCACAGCTTCTCTGGGCAGCCTGTTCTAGTGCCTTACTACCCTCACAGTAAAGAATTTTTTCTTAATACCTAATCTAAACTCTTTTCATTGTGTAGCCATTCCCCCTCATCCTGTCACTACATGCCCTTGGAAAAAGTCCCTCTCCATCTCTCTTGTGGCATCCTTTAGGTACTGGAAGGTACCTGCTGAATGCAATGACTTGCATATTTCTTTGTTGTAATAACATTTTTCTTTCTCCCTAGATTCTTTTGAAGCTGCTGATAATGCCGTTGTTGACCAGGATGACCTTGATTTTGCTGGGTAAGACTCCAGATTAGTTCTTACTCCTCTTGTCTTAGTACATGTATAGAGTTTCCTCTGTGGAAGGAGATAGACTTTTTTCAGAACGATTTAGAATACCACCTTGCAAAAAAGGCAATATCAGATTTACATTGAGTAATGCAGGTTTTCTGCATGTCCCATAGTGGTGACTTTGGGATGCTTATAGTCCTTAAATGAGACTTGTAGTATTGGATTATCTTAATTAATTAATTAATTGTTTATTTTATACAATAGAGTGACCCAGTAAGCAGTGTAAAATCTTGTTTTTCATTGTCTCGGGTTTGTGTTTGAGAATTACCAAGTACAAAAGGAAGTAGAATGAGGCATAATGGCATTGCTGCCATAAGTACTGGCTGTAACTGGACCTAACACAGTTAACAAGCTTTGTGAGATCCAGAGTCACAGAGCTCAGTTCTCCTGCAGTCAGCATTTCCATTAATCATCATTTAGGTGGGAAAGGACCTTTAGGTTCATTGAGTCCAATTGTAAATGATTAAGCAGCTTCTATTTTACTCAAAGTATCTATAATGCAGCATTTGAATTTGCACAGAGACTTTTTCACTTAAGTCAACAGCAGAACTAAAGTCTAAACTAGTGAAACTTGAAACATTTTTGTGATCTTGACTGGTGTTTAATAGAGCAGTTTGTGTTTTACAGAAAAGACTTTCTGAAAAGGAGCAAACACCCAGAGGAGATAAAATACTCAAGCTGTCATTTCTGCTAATTTCAGAGTAGGATTCTCTCCAGAACTTCTTAAAATAGTTTACTTTTATAACACAACTGCCTATACCAATGTTGAAAACATACCTGAGTGTATAATATGTATATTTTAGGTCTCAGCCTACATTTGCAGTACTTTGCAATGATGTTGAACTTTCCTAACATAGTCTTTGCCAGTCACCTAGATGCAAACAGCATTTTTCCAGATGAAGTGCTAAGCTTGTTTCATCTTCTTTTAGTAATATAAAAAAAAATCCCAAGGGCCACAAGAAAGGTGAGGGATCTGGTGCTGACTGGGAGGATTCTGATGATGAAGATGACTTCAGCGATCTGGACGATGAGGAAGTCTCCTTAGGAAGTATGGATGAAGACTTTGAAGAGGATATGGATGAAGAAGGAGGTGTATTTATGGATGTGTCTGAAGATGATGATGACCTAGGTAAAGTGCCATTTGTTACTGAAAAGCAAGAAGAAAAAGCTTTAAAAATAGGTTATATAATATGTAATTACATATGCAAATTCCATTTTAGTTATCTAGGTGGGAAGTTTGGCTTTTAACCAAAGAAATGACAAGCCTTTCTCTGTACAATGAAATTTTTAAGAGAAGCATTTCCAGGCACAAGCTCCTAGATGAGGGTGGGAATTAGGCATCAAAAACTTCCAAATGAGACATGTTTCTTTCATTCTGAAAATTTATACATGAATAACTGGCTTCAGTAGGCAGAAATATTAAAAGAGCTCAAGGGGGAAAAAAAATCTGGTAATTGATAATTTTTGTGTTTCTTCAGACACAGTTAATGCTGGGTTTTTTTAGATGAAGTTAGTTTTATTGAAATGGCTGTCTCACAATTAACATCTTACTCTTGTAATAGAGCTATGCACTCAATTTTTTATTACCACTGGAGTAGTAGTAACTGATTCTTGTATCTGCATGGTTTTATTTTTTCACCTGAAAAGCACAGTTTACACAGAATACAGTGCATGTGGCTGGAAAAGCAGAGATTAATGGAGTATTCAATTAATAACTAAATGTCACAGGAAGATGACTGAGGGTAGAGGAGGCAAACTGCTCATACAGTTGTTAACACAATCTTTCATGAGATTATTTCACCAAACTTGCCATGCAGACATTCAAGGTTTACCTAATGCCTGCTTTTAGCTTTTGTATTCTATGTATCATAGTATCGTTCCCTTCTGGTGCTGTGGAAACAACATAGAGAACAGCACACCAAAGACCAATTCTTAATGGTCCAGCTTGAGGAAATACTAGGTTTGCTTGTGTGCACTGCCTTTTAAAGACTTGGACCATTTTGACAAGTATGCCTAGAAATGAATTTTAGTCTCTGCTGCACTTTAAATACATGTACATGGTGTGAAAATTGGAGACTGATGTATTTGGGTTTTTTTCCTATCAGACTCAAACAATGACAAGCAACTGAAATCTGTCAGCAAAAAGGGCAAGAAAAAGAAAGATATGAATTTTGCGGGATCACTGGAAGGTAAGAAAACACTGACATGAAAGCTTAATAGAAATAAAATAGTTCAAAAACCTTTGGAGTAGAAGGATTTACTACAGCAAATAGAGGGATTTACTACAGCAGATTATAACATTTTGGATCAAGGTTCAGATTTGAATAAACCATAAATGAAAAGGAGGTTATCCCCAGCCAGCATAATTCACAGTAACAGTCTGCTGTTGAAGAGATGAGAATTGAAGGACGAATTTTGAAGAAGGATGAAGTTGTACTGGTGCTCTGTGCATCTGTTACACCTGATGCACAGATTTGTGCTATTTAATTCTTGGTTGGAAACTTTTTTTAGAGGGGGTGAGGAACAAAGATTTACAGCATAGCTAATGCAGACAATCTCATTAATAAAAAGTTCTAAACATTTAAAACATGGTAAAACTTGTTTTAGTGTCTTTGGGAACTTGAAGTTGTGTCTCATAAGAGCAATACTCTTTGTTTGAAGGATCCAGGCGAGGAAAGAAGAGAAAACTCCAAGATGCTGGTATACTGGCATCTGCAGAAGAGGTGAGTTTGATCAGTGCTGAACAAAAAGCACTTTCAAGCATTTCACCTGTTGCTTTGTAACAGAATACTGAATTTTCTCTCTTTAAAGTTTGGCTATCTGCTGGATGAAAATGCTGGCTCTAAGTTCGACAATATCGGAATGAACGCCATGGCCAACAGAGATAACGCGAGTAAGTACACACTGCAAGTAGCAGGCAGCTGTAATGCTGAAATTCACTTCTTTCCCTTCAGGTTCTGTACATGAATAGATGAACCACCTTTAACTGGAACACAGGGTCAGAAACCACACACAGCAGGGACAGTAGCTCAGCATCAGGAAAATGTCACAGTTTTCTCTGGTGACAAGACATGCCCAGTGCTAAATATTAAGTGGGAGTAGTGGAGTAATAAGGCTTCAGAAAAGAGGGAGAGGCTGTCCTTGGCCCTTTCACTCTGAACAGGGACAGGCAGGATGCTCTTTGTCAAGCATTTGTGTGAATTCTGCAAGGTAAAGTGTCTGTGATTCCTTGGGAAGGGAAAGCATAAGGTACTGCTGTCTTTACTTACCTACTGGACTGTCTTCTTGCAGTGTCAGTGAAGCAGAAAGCAGTTTTCCCAAAGTAATTCTAATGAATTATATGTGTATATGCTGCTTGAATAAACACTGCTCCTAATGCAAACGTGTCTAGCATTAGTAAAATACAAAGCAGTGTCTAAAACTCTGAGATGGTAGGTTTGTTTTGTGAAACAAAAAAACCCGCAGCTTTCTCAGAAAAAAAGGCAGTTTGCACTTTATTAACTTTTATAAATACAGTAGTCAAGTTTTAACTTGGACATGATTGATCTGCATGCCACATCATGGTCAGAGGTATCCATCGGCTCCTAAATTCTCATCTTTCCTTCTCCAGATGTCAAACAGATCCAGTGGGAAATAGAGCGAGACAAGTGGCTTCACAACAGGGATGTGAAAAGCATCATCAAAAGGAAGAAACAGTTCAGGCACAGAGGGCTGAAAAACAAGTTCAAAGGCAAGAAATCAAGACGATGAACTTGATGTGGACATTTAAAAATAATTATTCTTAAATAGTTTTTTATTTAATCTTTCTTACTTCAGTTCTTGCTGCTTAACCATGTCATCTGGTCATTCTCCCTTATGCCATGAATTCCAGACCGCTCATTGGATTTGTAATAAACTGAAAAATAGGAAAATCCATGTCAGCTCTAAGTTAGACATATGTAATGAGCAGCCCCTTTGTGGCTGATTTTATTTAGTGTATAACCCTCCAGCTCTGAGGTCTCTGTCCAACAGTCTGACACTCCAGCCATGCCTTAACAATAAAAACTTCTGCAGTGTCTCCTGGGGAAAATTTTAAGCCATCCTAAGATACTGTTCTATATATTGAGATGCAACAGAAGCTTCAGCCATCCTGAAGCCAGCGACTACAAACTCACCTTCCAGAATTGATGGAAACCTCTTCTGCATTGTGTATCTGAAATCTGACAAGAAAGATAAATCACAGTTACTTTCCCAGCGTATATTAAGATGAATAATTAAATGCACTATTTTTCTAACCAGAGTTGTTTCATCAAAATTTGTTTAACTTTGGCTAGTTACAGCCACCATTAAACAATGTGATAGGAATTTATTTTTAAAAAATAATTTCAGAGACTTTATTCAGGTTACTCATACATGCAGCCCTATCATTGCAGTGTTTTCTGAGCTTCCTCACAATTGTGATAGCCAAGTCCTACAGCTCACAGGAAGCTGCATGTCTCTCGTAGACTGACATGCACATAAAACCAGGGAAATTTTGTTTCCTTGTGCAGATTTAGATGTTCACTGAATCATTCCGCGGGCCGCTCTTGACAACCCAGTAGAAAATCACAACAGGTTTATGCCATTTTAATTATTTACAGCAGCTTGTAAAAGGATGTTACCCATTCTAGTACTAACACAAAAAAAGCAGTAAAAGCCTCTGAGTTCACTGAGCTGTTAGATTAGCCCACTGCACCTTATGGAACTGCAATTATAGAGAATATGCAAATGGATATAACAATTGCAAAAGAGGAGAAAAAAATCTCAAATATGAATGCCTAGCATCAAGTTACAGTAGGCTGAAAACATCTGTTCTCCATATTTTTGTTACATGTATTTTCTAATAAAAATGCAAAGATGGCTGAAATTTAAGAGCCTGCCTGACACCATCTGGGTCCTGGAAAACAAAAGCAAACTGATGCCAAGGTAAAGCTCAGCTTGCACTCAGCATGAAGACCACACCGCTGCTGAAATGGGTGGATTTTTGCCCTCCCAGCCAAAGCAGCAGCTGCCTTTTGGCTCACCGTGACCCTGCAGGCAGGACAGCTCCTTTTCCAAAGGGACACAGGTCTATCTAACCAGTGCTGCACCCTGCAGAGCCCTGCATGCAAAGTAAGGCTGCTGCTCTGCAGAGCAAGCCCCCTCGTAGTAACCAAACTGGGGCTTTGCTTATTCTGTGTTACCTGGGCACGGAATCCTGAGTCTAAGAGACTGAAATTAAACAATCTGGGAGACAATGGGGGCCGCCTCCTGCCAGCCGGCTCTGTCCGCAGCCTGGGAAATGTCAAATTGCAAAGGCTACGAGACCCAGACACAGCCAGGGCATCCCTTCAGGGGCTCAACGCCAGGTGCCTGGAATAGGACTGATCAATTCCTGCCTCATTTGCGGGCAGCCTGTCTTCCTTTCAAATACTCATCCGGCCCTGTGCTGCTACTATAACACCGGGCAGGATTCCTTTTTGTTCCGGGTGTGGTGACGTGCTGCCGCCCGAAGGACTGCTTGCTCGCGGGCTTGGGTTTGTAAAGCTACACCAGCAGCTCGTTCTTCAGAGGTAAATCCTAGTGCCAGCGAGCCAGCCCTGTGCGCCTGCACTCACGCCAGCCCAGCTCCTGACCCCACACGGCGGCATTTCCTTACACAGCCCAGGCTGTGCGTGGTGCTCCGCGGGCACCGCCGGCGGCCCCCGCGCGGAGGAGCCTCCCCTGCCCGCCCCCCGTCCCCGCCGGGGCGCGGCCCCCGCCCGCCCCGCCGCACCTTGGCTGCGGTCCATGGCGCGGTAGAGCAGGAGGGCGCCGAGCAGCCCCGCCGCCTCCAGCAGCAGCAGCCCCCTCAGGACGCGCCGCGCCATGGCCGGGGCTCGGCGCCTTCCGCCGCCCGCAGCGCTGCGCAGGCGCCGCCGGTCCGCCGCCTCACGGGCCCGTCATGGCCGCGGCCCCGCTCGGGCCGCCCGGAGGCAAGTGGTGTAAAATGTGGGCTGTGTAAAAATCTTTTTAGGAAAGGGCGGGCTTTGTTGTACATCCGGCCTAATCAGCGAGAAAAGACATTAATCCGTGCGGCAGGTAGCGCGTAACAGACGAGCGCTAAGTGATGGCCACGAGTTAGAAATACAAGTGACTTGTCGGTAGAATTGCCTTGTTAAGGTCTTGGGCGCCATATGCTTCAGTAATCTCAGATATAGGGAGAGTTTAATAAAGCCAGGCGAGAAGAATGGACTACTGATAGTGGGCACAAAGACATACAGCAGAACCCCCATGATTAGGAAAAAACTGACAAAGCAAACTCAGCTTGACTGGGTAAAAGGTAATTTCTGTCAGGGGCAGATTGTGACCACCAACTCATGGCCACGGACCCAAGAGAACCACCGACCCACAAGAAGAGAAAGCATGTTGACTGATGAGCATGAGAAGTGAGCCAATCATTATCTAACAGAAGATAGAAGACTAATTAATAAGGGAACTATGTCATTTGCAGCCAATGAACACTAATTCCTTAGTTTGCTAAATTGTATAAATAGTAAGAACTTCTGATAGTTGGCGTGCTTGGTTTGTGGAATACCTTGGAGCACTTGAGTTTGTGCAACTCTGAAATAAATAATCAGTGTGTCTCCCAAGTGTCAGGAAAATTAATAAATTATGCCAGAGGTTTATGTCCAAAAAGGAGACAGAGGAGCTCTGTAACTTCGTTCGAATAAAGGCCATGGGCATTTCCCATGAGGTCGCTCAGATTGTTGGGGGATACAGCCCCGTTTTTTACCCTAAGTTTCTGACTGCATCTCCCTCTTCCTTTTCCCCACTGGCTGAGGTACCTGAAAGGCACAGACTTCCTGAATCGCCCGCTCTATGCTCCCCTCCAGTATGCACCCCCCTTTCATTATATAAAAGAAAGAAAAACCTATTCATAATTCTATTAAGTCTTTGTTCTTTTTCTCTAGGATCAGGAATTTAACCTGGCCTTGGCTGAGCAAAGTCTGTGTTGATAGTAACATCTTTTAGAACTAGGAGTTTCATCTGTTGCTTCTATAAGTTTTTTCTGTTGCTATCTATAAGTTCTTAGCCCCGTATACAAGCAGGTTCACATGGTCTGTTTGTAAAGATACAGTCATCTTATTCCTTGCATTTTCATTGTCTTCTGTTATTCATATTGCTATTAACTCATATTATGGGACTGACTTTATTGCCAAAATAAAAGCTCTTCAGATTTTCCTTAATAGGGCCTTAATTTTCTATGTAAGACGCTTTTCTCCCACCTCTGCTAGTGTTTTGTAAGATTAGATATAATATTTTTGCTGCTCATTCTTACAGGGTGATTAATTTTCCAATTCTCTTTGCCCTGGTGGCTGAGTTTGCAAGTATTGCTTGTACTCAGTGGGATTTCTTAGTAAAGTAATTCCTGCTCTGAGGGTTTTAAGTGAACAGGATGAACCCAAGCAGCAGAAGCTTAGGGTTGTTGGAGAAAACATGGATCCGAGGAAGGAATTCACTGCATTATCATTGTAGCAGTTGTGGCTCTAACCAGAGAGGATCCTGGGTCAGGGTCTCATTTATCATATAGAATTTGCATTGTTTTGCAAGTTCTGATGTGGAAAGAAACTGTAGTGTATTTAGGGGCTTAAAAAGTATGCCTGTAGTGTTTGGGGTGAATTTATAGCAGCTGTGAGACAGAGCACTGAACTGTAAGAGGCCAAATAAACAGAAGCAGGCACAAAATGTAAAATATGCATTTTTGTTTTAAGGAGCCCACAATCCCTTTGGGTTTGGGTCCAGACTCCTGCTGGACCCTACTCAGAGGTTGTTTATCCTATCTTGGCACTAGCTTTTATTTCTCACAGAGTTTGGAAGAGTTCAGGTGTGGAGAATGATACGGGTTGTCTCTGACATTTAGTAACTCAGTAAACCTCTCCTGCTCAGGCCAAAGGATAAGTAGATAAAGGAAAAAAAGGGATCTCACACTGTTAAGTTGGGCAGTTTGTGGTAGCTCAGCAGGAGAATGTTTTGCTAAAGACCACTGCCAGTTGTTCAGTAGGAAAGCAGGCACACAGCTCCCCATGGTGTGCTGAGGAATGCAGCACCTTGTTACCCGGTAGGCACTCTGGTGGGAAAGCCTGTATGCCGGGTGAAAAAAGGCAAGACTAGAGGAAAAAGAATGAAAAGGAAAGATTACCTGCCCCAGTCTGAAACTAGAAATTGCTGGGCTCCCTCTAGCCCCATGATGTGACACTCGGACCCGCCAAGCCATAGTGCCACCAGGCAGAAATAGAAGTGTCAGCTCCACAACTCCATTGCAGGGGGCGCGTCCCGACCAGGACACGGGGAGGGGGCTGTGTGTCACTGACATCTTTTCATAAAAATCTTTTCTTTAGGATTTTTCTTCTTTCTGAGAAGCTGCGGCTTCAGCAACAAAATGTAAGCAATGGTTTGCTGCTGTAGGATGCAACAGGTGGATTTGTGATTGGTCTTGGGTAGATGTTTAGATTTACTGACCGCTCACAGCAGAGCTGTTCTTGCTTTCTGCCTGGACACAGAGCTTTGTTACTAATTTTTTTCTATTCTTAGCTTAGCTAGTATTCTGAGAACTTTATTTTTATTAATATAGTTATAATGTAGTATATATATAATAAACTAAGAAATCAAGCCTTCTGAACATGAAGTCAAGATTCTCACCTCTCTCTTCACCCTGAAGACCCTTGCAAGCCCTGTAACAGCTGTGGGTCAAGGGGAACACCCTGTGCCCTTGCCCTGTCCTGCCAGCAGTCGGCAGAGCAGCATTTGGGCAAGGGGGAGTCACGGAAGCCTTGGGGAAGCTGGCTCGGAGGTGCAGCTCCAGGAACAGGCCACAGGTTCATGCTGGAATGGGATGCAGCATGGGAGAGCATGCAGCATGGGAGAGGCTTTGCTGCAAGATGCCTTCCAGAGGGCCAGGGATGGGGAGGGACGCAGGTGTCTGGGGGAACAGCTCTTCTAGCACTTGTTCTGGCACGTTCTTCATGGACACAGCTACAGGCACAGCTGGGGACATGCACTGGCAGTGGCAGTGAACAGGTGACTCTGCTTTGCCCTTCACCCAGGGCAGTGGAGAGAGGCAGACACTTCCCCCAGCAGAATGAGTGGAGTTTCTTGCTAATTCCTTCCTTCTCCTACCCAGAATGTGTCTCTCTGTAAAAGGCAGAAAAGCTCTCATCATTTTCACCACTGCCTATGTTATGAATATATTAAAAAAATAGTAAATGCATTGTTGAATCAGTTTTGCCTCCAGAAGTGATTCAGGAAGGTCACAGTTACAAAGCTGTTGAGGATCTCATTAATGGAAAACATTACTTTGTTTATAAACATTTGAGTGCTTTGGTGTTGTCATTTGATGATTGTTATACTGAATTAAGCTTTGTAATGAGAAGGCTCTGACATCTTATTTAAACTTCAGACATGTTTTATTTTGTTCTCTGGGTTTCTTAGTGCAGGTATGAAATGGCTTATCTAAATTATTTGATATTTACAACTGTCCAGAGAATACATGTAAGCACAGAACTGATTGTATTAAATGTGAAGATCCAGGTAAATATAATCTTAATGAAAATAAATTTTCCATTTAAAACTGTTTTTTTCTCTCTCCTGCACTCCTGCACAAAAGTTGTTAAAATGAAGTCATGCAGTAAGTAAGGCTATTTCTCCTAAAATAGGAAAGAAGATAATTTGGATGACTAATGCCTTTTGATCTTTCACACAGGAAACTCTCACAAATCATTGCTGCACCTGTGTAAAAAACATGTTTTCTCTTCTGTTTCTGTTTAATTCTGAAGAGGATAAAATAGATGCCATTTCTAAGGATTTTGATAACACGTCCAAATTATAATCACCTCCCCAAGTCTATTTTCAAGGACAAACTTATAGTGGGTTTTTTATTTTTCCAAGAACAAGCCTCATCTCTCTGACAGTATCAGTGTGCAAGACTAATTCTGAGGCCATATCCTTTTTTTGCACCCAAGCAGGTGGCCCTGAGGGAAAACAACTTGGAGACAGTGGGAGTCTCATGAAACTTGGGCTCTCTTAGCACCCCCTACAATTTACAGTGGCCTCAGGGGTGCTGGAGTTGACATAAGCAGGGACATAGGTAGAGCTGTTGCAGTGCTCTGAAATTGCTGGAGTGTCAGGATTTCTTTTTTTATGCAACTCTGTTCTGTTCACAGTCATGATGGGAATGAATGTGGCAGCAGTGTCTCTGGGACATTGGCTGTCCCCTTGCAAAGACTCATGAGGTTAAAACTTGAGTGTTTCTGGTACTTGGTCACTGAGCAGTGGCAGATACTTAGCACGTCCAAGATGCACCATAGAGGAAACAAATAATTAGTTAAGGGATAGAGATTTTTTCCATGTATTATTGTAATTTTTTCCTTCATGAGGCAGGAAAAAAAAAAATGTATTTGGCAAAAATGTTTAATGTGTATAGTGTGTTTTCAGCAATGTTTATGCTTCTCTGAGGATTACAGTCTCTTAAGGATTTCAAGAAAATTATTGAAAAATGGGAGATGATTGTGTCCTCTAAAATTGTGTCCTCTTTCTCCCACTCCACATAATGGTGTTGTTTCAAAACCCTTAAGATACAGCTGTTTCAGTTCTCCATTTCCATAACAATGGAACACAAAGTGTCCCCAGTTACAGCTCCAGGGATGAGTTCTTCTCAGGATTCATGACAGATCTGTATTTTCACAGATACTGATTGTATCTGAAAAAGCAACAGAAAAAGTATTTTTAAAACAACTGAATGGGGCCAGTGGGAAAACAGCTGTGCCATAATTAATTTCCTGATGGCCATATGTCACAGTAAGGGAGCCGTAGAATGCCAGAAGGGGAAAATGTCCAAAAGATGCTTTGCTTCTGGGTATGTGTTCTTCCAGCAAAGGGTGAGGGAATTGCATGGCAGCTGGACAATGGCATTGGGTGAACATTCTGCTACTTAGTATTGGAGGAAATGCTGCAGGTTCAAAGTGTTAATAAAATGGCAGTTTGTTTCTTTAGTGTTTCTCCACATTAGACCAAATACATCATTAGCAACCCATATTTTAGATGTCAGGCTTTGTCTGTTAAAAGATGTTTACAGGACAGTATAGTCACAGAAGAGAAGGACATGGTGAGATTAATGTTTTTGTGTGCAAACTGTTTACCTTCAGAGGAAGCTTCTGTCCTTCTCCTGTACAGACAGTACCACGGAAAGGACAGGCTGTTCTTTTTGTCTGCATTGATGTAACTAACAGGCAACAGAAGGCAGTTCTTCAGTTGAACAGAAAAAGCGCACCCAGTTAGAAAGAAAGATCACACCAATGGTTTTTTTCTCTTCTTTACAGTCAGCTGGGGATCCTGTTTTGAACCTGAAGTCACCTGGAACAAACACGTTGAAGATAAGAATATTATGGTCATGATATATGAAGACCTGAAAGGGGTGCAGCAGATGCTATTTACTGACAGCCAAAACACATCTGAGCCCGTTCCTTGAAATCTGCTGAAATTAAGAGGAAATTGCACAGGTTTCTGAAAAAGCAAAATCGAGTTGATTTTAGTGACAAGTTCAGTCTGGCTATACAGAAGCAAAGCTCCAGAAAACAGAAATGCAACACAGAAAACAATGAATGAAATGAGTAGATGATGGCAATGCACATTCCAAGTGGGTGACTCCTTTTTTAGAGGAAGCATATTGCATATCTTGCTTTCACTGTACTGCTTTCAGAACCTGAGTGCCAGTGTAAAGCAGATAGCTGCATTCTTTGGATTCTCACCAACAGCTGAGCAGATCCAGGCCATTGCAGGAAGGCACACTTTCCAGCCAGAGAGTGTTAAAGCTCAGGAGACTTATGGTGCTGTTGGCTTGATTCTTTTCCATGAAGGTTAATCTGTTTGTATTTTGCCAGAATGGTGAATAGTAGCTCTGTCTTGGGCAGACAGGAATTTGGATCAATAGGTGGTTAATATTTATGTGTAATTTTCAAGGCTGGGTGTTGTTTAAGAAACACCAGTTGTGCTTCAGGAATCTCGACTGATTTCACCCCAAGGACCAGTACTATACCTCCATCGTGGTATGCACTAAGCACCAACTAAAACAAAGAAGAGTTTTATTTATCTTGGCTTCTGTGACTACTGGGGATGGCCAGTAGACTGAGTGCCTCCACAGATCTTTCTTCTTGGGATTGCCTATGGACCACAGTCAACTCACAGAATCCAGATGCTCCACAGATTGATCTGTGGTTTTTAGCCATGGATCAGGCTAGAACCTCAGACAATCCCTACTTGTGAGCTCTCCAAAGTCTAGATGAAAGATAAACTGCAGCTTAGAGCAGTGTCTGATTGCAACAAACAAAGCTATTGCAGTTAAAAGCCACACAGTTCAAAAGGCTTTGGTCAGGGATGGTGTTGAAGCAGGAGCACTACTTCCTGTTGTCTGAATTACTAATAGATCAGTAACAGCCAGCCTGTGCACTTTAAGTTCAGTGGAGTATTCCAAAACAGGTCAAGAGGAAATCCTATCTGAAGATGCTAAATAGGCTGCTCTTAAGCATGTTCTGAAAAATACACCAGCAATGTTATTTAGAATGAGGCTGTTTAGCTATCTGAGGGAATATTTTATAGGTGATGTTCTAAAATTCCTTCTGTCTCATCTGCACATTCTTCCCAGGACAGAGTCACATACTCAGTATTTCCTAGCTGGTGATGGGCATTAAAGAATGAATATAAGAATCATGAGTGTGAGGGTCAGCTGATTTGTTTTCTGCAGCTTTCTGTGCGTCACAGGTTTGATTCTGTTAAAAATTATGTGCTGGGGTACCAAGGAAGAAAGCTGGACCTAATGTCGCTGGAGAAAGGGAGAATTTGTACCTTCCTCAAGCACTTTAGCACATTGAGGATCAAAAAGAACTGTGAGGTGCTTTGAGATGGTGGCATTTTCCACCAGGTCAAATCCAGTAGCTCACAAAGATTGCAGCTGTTGACAGCAGCTAAACCAAACAAGCAATAAAATAAAGTTCCTTATTGGGGAAACTCACTATATATTCTTTCCATCATAAATGCAGGAAGCAATTTGTATATGTATTTTCCATTTCTATACATTATGCTCTCTATATATTTTAGCTTTTATGGTTTTTTATTATGGTACTCAGCAGTAAAGCTTTGAATGGTATTTTTGACACACAACATTTAAGGAATATGTTGGATCATTCAGCTTCTGAATAAGAGGGTATTTTCCATTCTTTGACCACAGTTTTGGTATCACTTTCTAATCTGCTTCACATGTACCATTTTCCATCAGTTGTAGATATTTATGGTAACTGGTAAATGCTGTTATATTAGTATTTCTGTCACCTCAGTTTTCCTTATGAGCTATTCAGTAGTGATCATAATGCAGGAAAGTATATCTAAATGGTATTGAAAAAGAAATTGGAGGTCTTCTCTTGGAAAAGAAAATAATAAACGTATCTTTTCTATGCAGAAGATAGTTCCCTTGTGTGTGTTCAGAGTGTCAATAACTCAGTGAAGAAGGAGAAGGATTCTGGTATTGAATTATAATAAAAGTAAAATGGGATTAAAGCAGACAGAGCTGAGCTCAATTTTCTCATTTGTAAAATGTTAGCATTTCATATTGCAGCTTTATGCAGTACATAAATTGGAAAGATAATTAATGTTGAATTACAATAGAAGTGCTGTAAAAACACAGGGCACATATGACATCTACAGCAACATCAAATAATTATTTCTGAGGCTAGGCTGTTATAAAGTGTGCCAAATGGATTTATAATGAAAAGGGATAAAATACAACAATCACAATCATTTTATGACATCAGATGCCTGGACTTATATTCTAATGTGTTGGTTTTTAGTTGTTGGTTGTTGTGTTGAAGTCCAAACATTGATTTGAATTTTGGCTAAAGGACTTTTGGTGGGGATTAGAACCTTCTGTTTTACTTGTAACACCCTGCAGAGCTTGGAACTTTGACACTGTATCACAATGAGAGTGGTTAGTGACTGCTACAGATGTTAATATTGTCAGGATTGATGCAGAGGAGAGAAACAAAGAACAGCAATGTTCTGAATGAGACCACACTGTATCAGTGCTGTGTCTGAACTCATTGCTAGAGCACTCTGTAAAATGTCATTTATGTCCAGGTATTTATGGTCTGTACAATTGTCCTGTATTGCTATAGCACTTTGCAATGCATGTCAAATGGATATATGAAGTATTAGCCAATAAAATATTTAGTTTGTATCTGAACTAAATGTTTTTCACATGATTTTTTGGCTTCTGCAAAAAAAATTGATGAGCTTGAGGAAGACAGAAAATTAGTCTTTGACTTTGCTCAAAATGTGAGGCAGTCAGGAGCAGTCAGGAAATGAGAGGGGGCTGGGAAGGTGGTTTCTTGAGAGGCTTGTGTACTTGTGAATAATTTAAGTTTATTGTCATATGCTTGTGGGGTCTCTAGTGAGTTCCCTGCTGTTTTATATTTTACAAGCCAGCAAAGCCATTTTCATTGCTAGAATATTCATTAGCATTGCCCCAGCAGGAAAATAACTCATAGTTGCATTATTGTGTATTTCTGATATATCCATAGGCAATGTATTTATATTCAGGGGAAAAAAGGAAATACTAATCTTAGGCATTAGACATACATCCCAATAAATGTTAAAAAAAAAACCAAAACAGCAAGCAACCAAAAATAGAACACTTATAATCTTCTTTGTCATTTATTTCTCACAGACAGCTCTTGGAACAACTTCTGCAGATGTGGTGAGACCTCGTGGAGGCTGGGTTTCCGTGCACCTCCATCCCCGCAGCACCAGGTGGGCAGTGTCATGCCAGGTGTGAACCCAGGGCCCTCGCCACGCTGAGAGGGGGCTGCAGTGGGAAACCCCCTCTCCCCTTGCCTTGGGAGCAGTGGGAACACTCCATGGCTGCCACAGCCCACTGCCTTGGGGCTCTCCTGCTGCAGGAGCCTTCTCTCTTGGGCTGTCTGGTGCTACATGCCTAGCTTTTAAAGGTGAGAGAAGTTGTTCTCCATGTTGGAAAGATGCAGCTTAGCTCTTGGAGCTGGGGCAAGCACAGCTGGGAGTCTGTTCCCCTCCTGGTGACTGAGGGTGCCAGCCTACCTGGGGTGAGCAATGCTCTCTTGGTGGTGAAATCTCAATAGGTTCCCCATTCTGTCTGAATCCCAGACTCCTAAGGGTTTTTCTAGCAGTAAAGCCTGACTGTGTTCTTGCCAGAGAGAGAAAAAACATAGCGTGGGGGCATGTGGGGGAGCAGGACCACATAAAAACAAGAGGGCTCAGAGGGAGATGGGCTTTGAAGGCTGTGTGTGTTTGATGAGTGTGTTCCCCATATGGCTGGAGATCGTAATTTGGAGCAGAAAGCCTCGGGAAAGCCACCTGCACAATGGTGCCAGCGGGAGGTGTCTGTGCCCTCCAGAGTCTCAGCAGAGCAGCAAATGTGTCAGAGTGCTGGGCTTGCTCAGGTCCTTGTTGTACACAAAGCACAGTATTCATGGTCAGCAGTAAACAGAGCTGTAAACAATCTTCTGTTCTTATCAAGTCCAAATGTCTCTGTGGCACTTAATTGCTTTTGCAGGCCAGTCTATGCCTCTCCAGCCCCCGTGCCTTGACTTGCCATTTTAACTCAGCAATCTGAAGCACAAGAGACAGACAGTGTATTTTATACATGGGTGATTTCATAGTTTCTGGCCCTCCAGGTCTCTCTTGCCTCAGTTGCCTTTTTCATTGTCCATGTTTTGAATGGTTTATGATTTGAGGGCCATACAAGTGCTTTGTCCACAAATGAACTGTTTGCTGGAAGCCCAAGGACACAGAAAGAGAAGAAAAATGCATGAATATAGAAAGAAGACTATGTAATGAGTAGAATTAATATCATTATTAAATGTTGTAGATATAAAACTGTTTGCTGACATGGCAGACCCTCCAGAAAAATGATAACAGAATTAGCCTGAGTTTGCTTCAGAAGGAAAACTGTTCCAAGTCCAGCATGAAATCATTGAGGATTGGAGGAAAAGACAATCTATAGCTGAGGTACAGCTTTCAGAAGGTGTGGAGGTTTCCAGGGCTGAATCCTGCTTGCTCCCTGTGTACCCCACTTGTGGCAGCATATTCCTCCTCTGGCAGGTCCCTCTGCACCCCACAGCTGCCCTGCTGTCCCCAAGGCAGTGCCAGCCACAGTGTCTCGGGCACAGGAGCTGCAGGAGCTGGTGGAATGCTACAGCAGTTGTACGGTGAGCTCAAAGAGACAAAAGGAGCTTGAAAAGAAACACACTGAGTGTTTGCTGGGTAGTTTGCACATGGACATGAGCAGGCAGGAGTCAGCTCCATTCTGGGAGTCATGATTAAGTGCAGTTCTGAGGGCCCACATCAGCAAGGGCCAGCCCCTCTGAGCAACACTGGTGCTCAGCAGTGTGACCCAGAGGAAAGCAGAGTCTCACAGCATGGATGCAATCAGTGTGAGTAATCCAACAATTTGCCCACTCTAAGCCAATTTGTAAAATGTCAGTGTCAGCTGAGGTGAGCAGGGTGAGTAAATGCATGGCACATGGAGCTGCTCATGGGTGTGCATAGGAGAGTGGCTGCAATATTGATGCACTGGAAGAGTGGAGCAGTGAATGAATTTGTTTGGGGATGGTGTGGAAAATGGCACTTGTTATTTGCATGTTAAATATTGATACCTGCATTCACTAATCTTTTTAATGCCAAACTGAGTGCAATTTTGTTATGTTCTGGGGTGATTAAATATAAATTACCTTATTTTAGAAATAGTTGTTTAGAATTAAATGCAATGTTATATTGCTAGGGTTCATGGACTTCTGCTAACTTACATGAACACAACACAACAGTTAGCTGGCATTTAATTATATGCGTAGCTAATCCAAAGTAATGCAACATTTTATAAGGATAATTGGTAAGTTGTCATGTAGGTGGTTTCTCTAAATGGGTTCATAGCATTTAAAAGGATAAAAGAAATTGCACATAAATAATAGGTTATTAGAAATAAATGGGTAAGCAATTTCTCATAGTATCAGAAGTGTACAATTCAGCTTACAATGGAATTCTCAGAATGCTGCAGCTACAGTATTTGCATAAAATAACCTCTGAAATTTGTAGTTTGCTTTGTTTCCCATTTAGAACGCCTTGTATAATTATTATACTAAGTTCCCTTTTGAAGAAATCCATTATAATATTAATTATGTTAATTCTGATGCTGTGAATAATTGTCCATGTAGTCAGTAAAATTGGTTTTTGGTTTTGGCCCCTTAAATATGAGTGAACCTTCTTACAGGGATGTGTGCTTGGTATCTTTGGGGCTATTTTTTCCTTATTTTTGCATTATACAATTGTGGCATACAATTAATGCTCTATTTAGGAACTGATTTGAAGTGGGGGAGGAAGTTTGAACCTATGTTTATCTTTGGAAAACATAGCTGGATGTTGGGGATTGTTACAGCAAAAAAAAAAACCCTTAATTTTTCTTTCTGTGGACCATAAATGTTACCTGAAATTAAATAGAAGAAGAGAACAGTGCCACATTCTGTTCTCAGGTAAATACTCTCCTTAGAATCAGCTGCTGCTGTGGTACTGTTGGGGATGAGTTTGACCTCTTAAGTGCTCTCCCCTGTATGCTGGAAAATGCTCCAAGTCTCTTTCTGTTGAGGGGAACAGGAGGGAGGTAATGTTGTGCTGTTTTTTTGTGCCATGCAAACACAGTTGGGTTGCTGAAGGCCAGCACTGGTTTAGTCAGTAAGTGCTCATTTTATTCCCTCTGTTTGATTATCAGGTTCGGTCAAGAGTAGTACATGAAAAGACCCATGAAAATGCCATTCAGCAAAACATGGCATGATCCTGCCCTGCAAATGTCAGATTTCTGTTTGTATTGTGACAGCCCATTTCTCTGTGCAGATAAAAAAGCCCATTGTGTTTTTGCAGCATTACAGGAGAGAGATGTTGAATTATGGAGAAAATCCTGAGGGACAGGAAAGTCTCTCTAGTTGGATGTAAATTCATTACTTATACTTTCAAGGCAACGGTCCTGAGAATGAAACCACAGCATCTAGGTACTGGTAGTGGTTACAGGATATAAGGAATGTACTGGACTTTTTGTTTTGTTCTTTACACTGCTTTCCTTAAAATACAAACTCAGGTTCCTTCAGGTAGATCCCCAGGGGATTTCAGCGTCTCAATGCCCTGAGGTCAGACACTGATGCATCCTCTTTTTTGCTCTTCCCCACCCCACAAAATAAAAAATTAGCAGGGACTGGTCCTCTCTCTTTGTTTAACCAAAGTGATGAGTCCAGTGTCCCCTTCTTGTGTTTATGGAATGACCTTATAGTGAGATCTTACTCCTAACTTTAATTCCTTCTGCAGAGGGACGAATCAAACCTGTGTCTCCCAAGACAGAATAAGACAGAAGTTGTAGACTCCTGTGGTATAAAGAGGAATATACCACTCCTGTGGTATATTTCCATCTCCTGTGGTATATTTCCGTCTCCTGTGGAAACTGTTGCACAATAAGAATTAGTCAGGCAAGACAGAGTGACTGTGGCTGGCTGGACCAACATACAGGCTGCTGGGAGATGGGAGCTGAGGGACTGCGCCTGAGGAGGAGGGAAGGAGCTTGCTGGTCCCTGGCACTCTGCAGCAGTGCATTCATTAATCACTGAACTCTGCACTGTGCTGTATTTCTCGAGTGGAAGGGGCTGCTGCTGCTGTACCTGGTGTGGACAGCAATCCTACAGGTGCATGTCAGGCAGGCATGTGAGGTCAGAGGTCCTCAGGGAGAGTGGGAAATGTCCTTCTGCTTATTCTGGCATGGGAAATGAAAATATATGGACATGTAGGCATGAAAACAATATGATTCTCAGGTCAAGTGGAAATTTCTGCTCACAGAGTAACATTCATCCGGGCAGACTCCTTTGCCTGTTTGTCTTACACTTGCTGGGTAAAAGGAACAGGACTGCTGGGAAATAAATGTAAAGAAGGAGGCTGGAGAAATTTGAAAAAAAAGCAATTTCTGACAGATGAATGGTGGTAAAAGGTTTCTGAGGATTGCTAAAAAAATCTATACAATCCAGTTGTACAGTTCTGGTAGGACCTCTTTGTCCAACTGTCCTGT
Organism: Ammospiza caudacuta; assembly: GCF_027887145.1. Classification (NCBI taxonomy): domain Eukaryota; kingdom Metazoa; phylum Chordata; class Aves; order Passeriformes; family Passerellidae; genus Ammospiza; species Ammospiza caudacuta. The sequence continues at coordinate 37,601,760 of NC_080595.1, forward strand.
AGCTTTTAACCTCTGTTGTATCCTAATCCATGTCTGACAACATCCATTCTGGTATGTGCAAGAAAGCCCAGCATGGCTTTTATGACTGCCTTGTGCCACCTGCTCTCTGCGCCTGTGGCAGTGTGGACACACCCAAAGCAGCACAGAGAATATAGGAAAATCATGGAATCATAGAATTGTGGAATGTTTGGGCTGGAAGGGACCTTGAAGATCATTTAGTTCCAAACCCCCTGCCATGGGCAGGGGACATTTCCATCAAGAGCAGGCTGTTCATAGCCCCATCCAATCTGACTTTGAATGGTGCCAGGGATGGTGCATCCACAACTTCATTGGGCAACTTGTTCCAGTGCCTCATTACCCGCACTGTAAATAATTTTCCCCCTAATATCTAATCTAAACCTACTTTCTTTCAATTTGGACCCATTCCTCCTTGTCCTGTCAGTTTATGCTCTTGTAAATAGTCATGCTCCATCTTTCCTGGAAGTTCCCTTCAGGGATTGGAAAGCTGCAGTTAGGTTACTCTGAGGCCTTCTCTACTCCAGGATAACCAATCCCAATTCTCTCAGCCTTTCCTCACAGGGAAAGTGCTCTGTCCTCTGATCTGAACTTGGTGGCTCTCCTCTGGACTCATCTAACAGGTCAATGTCCTTCCTGTGTTGTGGACAAGAAGTGGTTTGTTTGCTTTTGATGGCACTTTGCCACTGGTGCCCAGATGGAGAATGGGTGGGTTATTCTCTAGTTTGCAGTGTCATCTCTAGTCAGTGCTATCTCTACATCTCTTCAGGACAGAAGAGATAAAAGTACTCCAAGATTTGCCAGCATTACATAGGAATCTGGGAACATCTGTAATTTCTAAGTTTCTGAAGTGTCATTTTTTTTTCTCACTTTTTTTCTTTTTTTTTTTTTTCTTTTTCCCCAGAGAATCTATTCAACAGCACAAACCCTGCTCACCTGTGATCCTCTTGGGAAGGCTTGCTGAACAGGTGAGCCCAACTGGCCTGAGGTGATTAACAAATCTTCAACACCTGTTACCTGCAGGTGTTGAAGATTTGTTAATCACCTCAGGCCAGTTACTTCAGGACAGATAACTGAAGGGATTAGCAGGCTGGAGATGAGGAAAAGGAGACAGCAGGCAAGATAAAAGAAATGAGACTTATCAGTAAGTTAAAAATGTAGTAAAAAAAAGTTGGGGTTATCTGCATTTTTCACTGGTCTGTTCACACTACAGAAGATTTCTTCTCACTGTAAGTTGCATGTTGTTCCAAGGCTGTATGTGCATTCAAGGTTAATAATGTACTAATATAGTTACTATTATTTTTATATAAGCATATATTAAAAAGCAATTCTTGCAGTCTTGTAGACTTCTCATTATCAGTTGTATTAATCTCCAAGCAAAGCTGAAACTGCAGTAGTTACTGTTTATTGATCAGCTAAATACCATTTATCTCCAGTACAGAGTTTACTAATTTTTTGTTGTTGTTGTTGTGTGTAGCTGCTAATAAAATTTGATAGCATTTTACTTGTAGGGAGATTTTAGGTTGATGTTGAAAGACATGCTAAAAGTTAGCCAATTATGTTACATGACTTTCCACTAAAAATTCTAGTTCTGCTTGGACAGAAGGATGTACTCTGAACCTAGTTTTCCCCACGGTGTTCATTTTGAATCAAAAGTAACTGATTTTTGTCTTTTCCTGATAAATGCTTCTATTGATTTTTCTACTGCCTAAGCTCCTGCTTTAAGGAAAACACTTGTTTAAATCAATCCCTATTCTGAAAAACATGTGAGAACAGGCTTAGTTGCAGCTCCTCTGTAGGCCTGATGGGTGTTCTTCCTGCAGCATAAGAATGTTTCTATTATGACGTTGTTTGGGTTAGGTCCATTTGTTGTGGCCCCCTCATCCTTCATCCACCAACCTCCTCTATCTCAAATGGTGGTGAAATATTCCCTCCAGACAAATGACTGTTCTAAGGTGGGTGAGCCCCAAAGTCCTTCAGGAGATTGTTGTACAGACTGCCCCTTGGAAGCTTGAGACTGCCTTTTCTCCTTCTCACCTTTGCTCTGGGCTCTTTTGTCATTTTGGGCTGTGGCTGTTCAGATAGGTTCAGGATGGAACTGACCACTACATGTTACCTGAAATATAATCCTCCACATCCTTAATTAGGAAATGTACAAATGCTGAGTGCTTTATATACCCTTATATCCGGGGTTGTCCTATTTTCAATGATATGACCAGTTGAGAAATGCAGATGCAGAGTTTAAACCATGCTAACATTAAAAAAAAAAGCGCGTTTGTAGTTAGGATACAGATTCAGGCATCAGTTGATTGAGAGCTGCTGTACCAGTGCTGAGGACTTCTCTTACCTGATAAACATGAAGACATTTAATAAAATAATACATATTTTAGTGCAGGCATCCTTCATGTGAAGCATTGCAGGATGTTAATGAGGATGAATGGAGGGTATAGAACCCAGTTCCACAGGGTGAGGCAAATCCACAATGGCAGAGTGCTTGGCACAGCAGCCATGGGCTTCTTCTCAGACCTTTAGGTGAAACTAAAATGTTACTAAAAAGGAGGAAAGGGTTCATTCTCTTCTCCTTCCTCAAATGGATTATTCTAAAACATTTTCCTTCAGTTTACTGTGTAAAAATTCTTCACATTCTGTGAGGTTTTTCATACATGCATATCCACAGTAGAAAGCAAAAATGTATGCCCTACGTTCAGTCATCCTTGCATTAGCTACTCATCAAATAAGTTTGCCTTCTACTGATCTTTTTACTGAAGACCTTGCATAGCTTTTTAAAACTACTTAAAATTTTCTTTCTGTTCCTTGTACTCTAATAATATATGGGACTTAATGTTTATGGTGGCAGAAACTTCTATTTCCATGGTTTATCTTCAGAAGATATTTTTTACTGTCTTTTGGAACTAGGGGAATTGCCCCATATGGTTACACCTGGCATCAGGTTACTCCAGGTTTTGGGGAATTTACAAGACTTATGGGAGAACATTCATCCTGATAAAAGTTTCAGCCTTACCCCTAACAGTTTATTGAGCTAAAGATCAGATATATGGTACTGAAAAAATTCTGATATAATTATATTTCTTTCTATAGTTGATATAATTCCAGTTATTCTTCCTTGAGTCAAGGATGGGTGGTTCTTCCCTTCAGATTGCTTATGCAATTGGTTTTTAAGTTTGTAAAAGTATTTGCTGTTCCTGTGGTTAAAAGGCTCGGCTGCTTCTTGGGGTTCAAATGTAGTTTTGACATAGCTCTCATGTGTACTGCCAAATGTCAAGGATTACTAAAAACGTGTTTTGTCACAGGCATGGAGTGAGGTACATTTTTTTTGAACAAGATAAAGATCCTAAGAACAGTTGATTTTCTGAAAAAATATAAAAGGCTTGCTGACCTTTTGAAATTATGTGTAACTGAACTCCAGGGTTTATTGATCTGCACAAAAAACCCTTCCAAAATGCCACAAATTGCTTTGTGAAGTACTCCTGCCTTCTGGTATGAGGTGAAGTATTGAGTACTAGAAGGTGTTTTGATTATGCATTTAAAAATGGGAAACCTATGAATATACATTTAAATGGATTCTGTGGGTTATGATGAACTCTCAGTGCTAATGCCAGGCTGCAAGCTTAATTTTGATTGCAGGGTCAGTCCTTGACTTTTTCCTCTCTGTTTATCTCTAGTGTGGACTGTAATTTGAAGACAATGAAGGGCTTTCAGAATTGTTTCTCTGTGTGTACAAAGCTGAGCAAGATGCAGTAGGTGGTGTATCTTCTATATCAGTGCATTATGTGACTGAGCTCTCAGAGATGTCTGACTCAACAAAAATGAGTAACACCTTTATTTATGGTACAGTGAAATGGTGTAGGAGGTCAAATTTGGACTGTTTTTCTTCTTAAATGATAGTCAGGCTTTAGGGATTCGTATTAAAGTCTAACATTTCCAGGTAGTTCACAATGACACTTTTTAAGGTTTTTGAAACTTGCCCTGAGATGAAGGGCCACAGAACCCACAGTGGGCCCTTGTAAACTTGTAGGCCCTGTGACTTTGTTAAGCTGTGTTCCTGATCCAAGTAATTGGCGGCACTTTTTCCTGTCTGTTTTCTTGAACATATCTTGAGGATATGTTTACTTTCTGGCAGCCCTCTGTGGACAAGCCACCTTACTGGATGCTGCCAGAGGTCTAAAACCAGGGACTGCCCTTCTCAGTTGTGCTTACATCTGTGCCATGGGACTTCTCCAAGCAAGAGTGCATCACTGCTTATGGGTCACAGCAGAGGAAATAGGCAGCGTGTTTCGTGCTGAAACAAAACATTCTTGGCTAGCACTGAAGAGTTGCACAGCCAGGCAGCCTCTGGGCATTTCCCTGCTGTGCTGTGTTTGCAGCACTCATCAAAGGCTTTGTGTGGTGTGCAAGCACAGCACATGTACTGCATGAGTAGCTGTAAGTCATGCCCAGTCAGTTCTTGAACGAGTTTTCTTTGTGCCAGCACAGTTTTATTGTGGCTTTGAAGCTGCCGGTTATGGAATGCGATTGTTGTCTGAAGTGTTTATGGAAACCTTCAAATGGGTCTGGGCTTCAGTAATAACACTGTAAGATGCCTTCAACAGAAAAAAGCAGTACAGACCTTCTCTCCTTTCCCTTTATCTATTTCTTTCTATAGCTACATGATTTTGTTTAGAAACCTTTAGTAACACTAGTATTGGAAACGCTTTCAGTTGAGATCACACCAGGTTTTTGGTGATAATTTCCAGCACTGGAACTTCAGGAGGCCGCGGGGATGTAGCTCAGCACATAGAGGGCCAGTTCCATAGCCCTACACCACATAACCTCAGGCAACATCAGGCTTGCACAGAGATCCTAATCAATAGATTTTGTAAATAAAAATAATATGTCTGTGTTGCAGCCATCTTAGAATAGACTAGGTACTGGGTACCTGCAGTGATTATCTAGTCCAGGTGCCTGAGCAATTCAGGGTTGGCCAAGCTAAAGCATGTTATAAAGGGCATTTTCCAAATGCCTTGTAAACACTGACAGACTTGTGGCATTGACCATCTCTCTGGGAAGCCTTTTCCAGAGTTTGACTACCCTCTTGGTAAAGAAATGCTTTCTAATATCTAGTCTGGACCTCTCCTGGCATGGCTTTGAAACAGTCGCACACATCCTGTCATAGGATACCAGGGAGAAGAGCTCAGCACCTCCCTCCCCCCTTCCCCTCCTCAGGAAGCTGTGGAGAGCAGTGAGGTCACTCCTCAGCCTCCTTTGCTCCAAACAAGACAAGCCCAAAGCCCTCAGTTGCTCCTCATGGGACACTCCTTCTGGTCCTTTCACTGGTTTTGTTGCTGTCCTCTGGATGCACTCAAGGACTTTCACATCCTTATTAAATTGTGGGGCCCAGAACTGCCCAGGTGTTTAAGGTGAGGCTGCACCAACGCTGAACTCAGTGGACAATCAGCTTTCTTGCCCAGCTGATGGTGCTGTTTGA